>NC_143583.1:5195093-5509944 GCF_048544385.1 Mastigoproctus giganteus
GACTATTAAATAATGGGTATAATTTAAAAACCAAATTAAATAAAAAACAACTTCAAAGCAAATCTAATTTAAAAGCTAATTGTAAATAAATTAAATGTACTCCCGTCGATAACGCCGAAAGTGAATAATAAAGTGGAATATTAGCATAATGATGCTGAAAACGAGCCGCAACGACACGAAATAAAAGTTGAAACGAGCGACCATGGACTCCCATCGGAAGGCCACAACCCAACCACAGTCGCGTAATTGCTGCATTTCCAACGTTAAATGAATCGGAGCATCGGATCCCAATACACCGAGGCAACAGTTTGCACAACGGTGGTCATACGCCGTGAGAAATTAACCCGTCGTAGCTTAGAGTAAAAAAAAACGCAAAGCCAACCCGCTAACGAAAAATAAAAGAAGAAGAATATAAAATAAAATAAGTCAGTTTATAAATAGCGACGTGGTCGGTGCCAGCATCTCAGCTCAGATTCCACTTTGCATAAAGTAAAATTAATGGTTGCATTAAATTTTCCTTTATTTTTATTTTATATATGCAATTGTAAAAAGAGTATTAATAATTCAAATAAGGTTTACAAAAATTATTAGCAGGAATGGGCAGAAGAAGGATTTTTTTTTTTTCTTTTTTTGCCTGATGCTGTATAAACTTGCTTTCTTGCATCATGTGCCTCTTCTAATGCGAATGCTAACAGGTCTGTAATTACTTGTGTCACCCTCTCATCCCCCTTAGTCAAATTGGGATCCATTTGCACGTTTCCAGTCCGTTGGGATCTCCCCCTGATTCCAAGGATGCTCTCATAATTATGGCTAAGGGTTTGCTTACTTCTTTTGCCGCCTCCTTCAATATAACTGGATAGATCCCAGCCACCCCAAGTGCTTCTCTTATGTTTAATTTTAACAATTTCTCCACAACTTTGCTCTGCGTTTTGCTCCCTGTTAGAGTTTAATAAGTTTCTGTTCTCCATTTCCCTACAGAATTCCTCATATGTGACTGTAGATGCAAAATACGTATTCAGTTTGTCAGTTATCTAAACAAGATCATTAACAGTCGAACAATCGATGTCAAGTGGACCAATCTGATTCGTCTCCTTCCTTCTAGAGTTTACATAAGTAAAGAACTGTTTGCTGTTTTTTTTTTTTTTTTTGCATCCTTTGCCAAAGGTTCCTCGTAATATGACTTGTCTTTCCCAATCTCCTTTGGCCAATCTCCATTGTGACTTTTAGCATTAGCATTAGCATTAGTAGAGGCATTTGATGCAAGAAAGCAAGCTTATGCAGCATCAGCCAAAAAAAAAAAAAAAAAAAAAAAAGTAAAATAAATAAATAAAAAATAACCACTTCCACTTCACCCCTCTGTTCGTTCGAAATACCTGTCCAGCTGAGCCTTAAACTTATTTAGGCTATCAACTTCCACGATAAGGGATGGAAGTCTGTTCCACCAACCAACCACCCGCTGGCTAAAGGCAAATTTCCGCACATCTATCCTACATCTGTCTTTCCTCAATTTGAATTTATGCCCTCTCAGGTGATTATTCTGAGCAAGAGGAAGAATCCCATCATTATTGAGCATGCTCAAACCATTCAAGGCTTTGTACACCTCTATCAGATCACCTCGCTGGTGCCTAGTCTCCAGACACTGTAATTCGCCAAACTTAAGCCTTTCTTCGTAAGAGCACCCCTTTGTTCCATTCACTAATCTTGTTGCCCTTCTCCTCGTTCCAGCAGCTCTACATCCTTCTTGAAATGAGGCCTCCAGGCCTGTATACAGTACTCTAGGTGTGGCCTGGCCATTCCCTTATACAAGGGAATAATCACCTCCATATCCCTGCTAGAAACATTCCTATATATCATTGACAATACACCATGAGCTACTCTTGCAGCCCGTCTGCACTGATCAGAGAACTTCATATCTGCCTGCACAACCACCCCCAAGTCCCTTTCATTCTCTACCACTGTCAGTGTAGTACCACAGAGTTGATACGTTGCTCTGGGGTTGCTGTTTCCCATATGTAGTACTTTACATTTGTCAATGTTAAACTTCATTTGCAACCTCTCAGCCCATCTGCTCAACCTTTCCAGATCCTGTTGCAGCAGCATAGTGTCAGTAGTGTCCTTGACAACCCTGCCAACCTTCGTATGGTCTGCAAACTTGGACATTAAGCTTGATATACCATCATCAATATCATTTATAAATACAGAAAACAATAAATGACCCAATACTGAACCCTGAGGGACTCCACTAATAACATTAGTCCAGGATGAGCAGTGTCCATTAATTACCACTCTCTGTCTTCTCCTCCTCAACCACCCCTTTATCCATAGCAGCAATTTGCCTCCAATGCCACACTGCTCCAATTTGTGCAGCAGTCTTCCATGTGCAACAGTATCAAAAGCCTTTCTAAGATCCAAGTATATAATATCAAAGTTATTCCCTGCATCCAGTTCCTTTGTCACTGCATCATAGTATCCAATCAAATTGGTCAGGCAAGACTTCCCCTTAACAAAACTATGCTGTGTCTGAGCCATAACTGAAGTCTTGTCTAGATGATCGTGCAGTGCTTCTTTAACCAGTGCCTCCATTAATTTTCCAGGAACAGAAGTTAAACTCACAGATCTATAATTACTTGTGCCAGCCTTTGATCCTCCTTTGTGAATTGGGGTCACATTTGCACATCTCCAGTCCATGGGTACCTCCCCTGAGTCCAAGGATGCTCTCATAATTATGGCTAAGGATTTGCTTACTTCCTTTGCTGCCTCCTTTAATATAACTGGATAGATCCCATCCACCCCGGGTGCCTTTCTTGTGTTTATCTTCAGGGGATATTCATGTGTTGTTTTGGCGGACCCCAGGGTTTCCCCCATTAGCCGCTACTACTTCTTGTTTTGAGGCTCACGCCAGAACCGGCCATTTGTATGTAGTGTGTTGGGTGTGTAAATGTTATGATGTGTTCTGTTGTTATGTAGTCGGCCGGTACCTGGCTCTTAGCAAGTGGGAAGCAGCAACACCTGGTCACAGCTTCCCCCCCCCCCCCCCGATCCCCGCCACGTGGAGGCGCCCAGGATCTACTACCTTCATGCTAGTCTATACCGGAACAAAGTTCCAGGATAGGCAAAGTTCGGAAAAAAAAAAATAAATAAATAAAAAAAATAAAATAAAATAAAATAATAATAATAAAACAAAACAAAAATAATAAAATAAAGAAATAAAAATAGCTGAAAAAGTTAGGGTGGTGCGGAAGTAAAGAAGTGCAGCGGGGGGTCAGAGAAGGGACCCGCCATAATAAAAGGAAGTTAAGAGAAATTGAGAAAAGAAAAAAGTGAGAGGAAAAAAAAAAAAAAAAAAAAGGTGGAGGTAATTTTCAGCCTTTGTAGTAGCCACATGTCGCGGTGCAATCCTATCCTAATTTAGGATTAGCAGTTCCTATCCTGTGAGCAGGATTAGGAGATGTCGAGGCGCATCCTCAATAGATCCTTCAGCTTCAAGGGAAGCTCTTTCAACGTTGAAGATTTCTTTGGCACTCCCATCGTTTGATAGGAAATCCTGTTAGAACAAAGGCATATCAGAACTCTACAACGGACCAGGAGAAGGTTCGGTAGTTGCAGCAATCGCTTAATTTCATTGTTAGATAGGTATTCAATGGCATGGCACAGCTGAAGCATTAGAAATACACTAGAAATAGAGTCAAACGACATACTATAAACACTATTTACGATTTCTAACACAGTAGGTTCGTCATTCCAATCAATAAGGATTTAGTTTCCATCCCGATGTATCACCTCAAGTTCGTGAGACAAAATGCAGGAAGTAGCAGTTGAAGCTTCTTTGAAATATTGAAATACTTTATATTAATGAATTCTTTCTGGTTAGCAGTTCTTGTGAAAGTCTGAAAGTCTTCAGAAATAATATCAGTCTTTGATCAAGTCTTCAGAAATAATGCAGTCCTTGTTCAAGTCTTCAGAGATAATTTCAGTCGTTGTTCAAGTCTTTCTCTTGATCCGGGTTCAGGCTATCTCAGGGCAGCAGCTCTCGTTTCCTCTCGACGCTTAAATGTTTGTGTTGCAAATAAGTTAAAAGCTTCAAATGCATCTTGTGATTGGATCAGAGAAGGCTTGTTCTCCCTGTCATAAGAACCAGTAATGAGTTGTAGTTCATTCCGTAAGTCGGTATAATAGTGACACTCCAAGAGGATGTGATCTGCGTCCTCTTCACCTCCACAGAGACAAAGAGGGGAAGGAGACAGTCCAAGTTTATACAGCTTGCTATTGAGGCTGCCGTGACCTGACAAAAGGTATGTTCCATATAGTCCAGGAGCAAACCACAATAGTTCCCTTTTCCTGAATTCCCTTACATTCGGCAAATACTCTCTTGTCACCTTTCCTGTCTCCGATACAGACCAGTCAGCCTGCCACTTATTTACATAAATAGTGCGCAATCTTTCCTTTTCTGTTGTTATTGGAACATTCAGGTCAAGTTCCACGTTATCAAGAGAAGTAGGATGTGCCTTTTTCAGGTGGTATCTCAAATATCTATACTGGACCTCATATTGTATTGGCATCCTTCCTGTCAGGAGCTGTAAAGCTGCAGTAGAAATTGTCCTACAAGCTCTGGATAACATAAGAAGGGCGGCACGCTGTGCTTGTAATAGCTGTTTGACAATGGCACACTCGGTTGCCCTAGCCATAGACCACCACATTTGCACTCAGTTATTTCGGGTAGATCAACAATAACAAACTTACTGGAAACCCTTTTTCGCGTGCAGAAAGCACTAAATGAGAAAAAGCAAATTGATATTATTTTTTTGGATATCTTCGCAGCCTATGACAACGTCTCAATTCCAGCGCTCATTGCGATTTTAAAGAATTATTTTAATGTAAGAGGAAATTTGTTAACTATAATAACCAGCCTGCTAGAACATAGAAAACTTATTGTTAAGCACCAAAAGCTACAATCTTGCTTTACCATCTCGCAAGGAATGCCACAAGGGGGAGTTCTTTCGGCTACTCTCTTCGCGGCCGCCCTGGAGCCGTTTCTTGCACGATACTACAATTTTATAACATATGCTGACGATGTAAAATTCTTCATCACTTCCAAAGACCATGAATCAGCAGAAGGTATTTGTCAGATGGCAAATAGCACAATCCGAGAATTTGAGAGCTACCTGGATTGCATTGGGCTCCGTATTAATGCACAGAAGTCTGCCCAAATGACCATAACTTACAAGCAGAATAAAAATGACATCTCGATCTCTGTGAACGGGTCTAGTGTGGAAAAAGTGCACTCTCACCTGGACCTGGGTCTTAAATGGGATGACAGACTCACCTTTGCTCAACACTTCGCCCATATGAAGACAAAAATATTCGCCGCTTTATGGGCTACTAGACAGGAACTGGTAGGAATTAGGGATCCTCAGCTAGCGACCAAATACATTTTAATGTGTGTCCTGCCAATTGCAATGTACGCCTCGCAAATCTGGTCTTCAGCTCCAGATTCACATTATAAGTCCGTCCTTGGGATCGAGTACTGGTTCTTGCGATGGCTTAACAGAGTTGCTGGCCACCCTTTTACTATCTCAAGGGCCATTCTCTACTCAAACCTTAACATCACACCCTGGATGCAGCGGACAATTAACAGGAACATACACACTCTCGCACAAATGCTCACAGGCAGAGTAGATGCTCCAGTCCTGGATAATATTCTAGTTAAACCGCGTGCCACTGCTAGACGTTGCGGAGAAGTAAATAATCCACTGCGTTCAGTCCTGAACAATCTTAGTAGCCTGCAAAGATTCTTCCCATCAAATGCAGCGAAAATATTTAACTCACTTCACATAGATGCCGAAAAACTGTGTGAGGATGCAACATACCGGAAAGAGATCTTCCAGGATTCGTACAGACTTACCGAAATATGAATCGGCTGCAAAGTACCAAAGAATTGTGAATAAAAGTGAAACTTTCTGCTTTAAGAACAATAATAATTTGCTGACTGTAAAAATATACCTTCTGTAACAGTTATGTTAATATGTAAGTTATAGATGGAATTATTAGTGAATTGTAAATATATGAGTTGTATAATGTATGTACAGAATCATTAATGTTTAAATACTGTATATATTAAACATAAAATGTGTATATAATATTTCGGGACGAGACTACGTGTTCAGTATATGTAACCCACTGCACGTAGTATCTCCTACCCTGATATGTACTTAGCACCCTCCTGGCACTTTGCCGTCCCGGGGTGGTTTCCTTATGGAAATAAACAGATAATAATAATAATAATAATAATAATAATAATAATAATAATAATAACCCCAGGCACCAGCACCATATGTGATAATGGGCAGGAATATACGGTTATAATACAATCTCAGTGAGTGACCTTTAAGGCCCCACTCTTGTCGTGTTACTTGTCTCAATCTAGATAATAATGACTTGCATTTTTCTTTAATGTATTTTGCATGGGGTATAAAACTCAAACCATCATCCAGAATAATTCCCAAGTATTTTGTGGTTGAACTGTATTTAATAGCTTGTCCTTTATATTTTATTTGAGGGGGACGGCCTCTGTCTAACCTGCCTTTAAGCAACATCTGGGACGTTTTACTTGTAGATATCTGGAGTTTATGCTCGTCAGACCATGTGTTTATATTCAACAATTTCTCCTCCACTTTACTCTCTGTTATTACAAGATTCTTTAGCTTACTGCTAGAGTTGAATACACCTCTGGCATTCCCCTCGCTGAATAACTCCTCATGTGTGAATGTCGATGCAAAATATTCATTTAGTTTGTTAGCTACCTGAGCAGGGTCATCAACAGTTGACCCATCGATATCAAGTGGACCAATCTGATTCATCCCCTTCCTTCTAGAGTTTACATAAGTAAAGAACTCTTTGCTGTTTTTCCTCGCATCCCATGCCAAGGATCTCTCGTAATCTGCCTTCGCCTGCCTAACCTCCTTTGTAACCTGGTTACAGATCAACTTGATAACAGACTAGCTTATATCTACCATAGGCTTCTGTGTCGCCTGATTATTTATATGCATCCCACGTATTTTCATTAGTTCAATTTAAATTAGTATTCCTTAGTTGGTACGAAAAGCCTAGTAGCTTTCAAGATTAAGATCCTTGATTGCATCCCATATAGAAGTTGCTAATTGGTAACTTCATCAGTTGGTCCCACTGTATTGAATTAAAAACTATCTGGGACCACTGTAGTCACCTTTACAAAAGCAAAAACCCTTGTAAAGAAGGATCATCTAGGCAAGGATCATCTAGACAAGACTTCAGTTATAGCTCGGACCCAGTATGGGTTTTTTAAGGGGAAGTCTTGTCTGACTAATTTGATTGTATACTATGATGTAGTCACAAAGGAACTGGATGCAAAAAATAACTTTGATATCATATATTTGGATCTTAGAAAGGCCTTTGATACTGTTGCACATGGAAGACTGATGCACAAATTGGAGCAGTGTGACATTGGAGGCAAATTGCTGCTGTGGATAAAGGGGTGGCTGAGGGGGAGAAGACAGAGAGTGGTAATCAATGGACACTGCTCTTCGTGGACTAGTGTTATTAGTGGAGTCCCTCAGGGTTCAGTGTTGGATCCATTGTTGTTTTCTGTATTTGTTGAGCAGTTGGGCTGAGAGGTGGCAAATGAAGTTTAACATTGACAAATGTAAAGTACTACATATGGGAAGCAGTAATCCCAGAGTAATGTATCAACTCTGTGGCACCACACTGACAGTGATACAGAATGAAAAGGACCTAGAGGTAATTGTGCAGGCAGATATGAAGTTTTCTGAGCAGTGCAGACGATCTGCAAGAGTAGCTCATGGTGTCTTGTCAATGATATACAGGAATTTTTCTACCATGGATAAGGAGATGATTATTCCTTTGTATAAGGCAATGGTCAGGCCATACCTTGAGTACTGTATACAGGTCTGGAGGCCTCATTTTAAGAAAGATGTAGAGCTGTTGGAACGAGTACAGAGAAGGGCAACAAGATTAGTGAATGGAACAAAGGATTTCTCTTACAAAGAAAGGCTTAAGTTTTGCAAATTACAGTTTCTGGGACTAGGCACCTGAGAGGTGATCTGATTGAGGTGTATAAAGCCTTGAATGGTTTGAGCATGCTCAATGCTGATGAGATTCTTCCTCTTGCTGAGAATAATCGCCTGAGAGGGCATAAATTCAAATTCAGGAAAGACGGTTGTAGGATAGATGTGCGGAAGTTTGCCTTTAGCCAGCGGGTTGTTGACTGCTGGAACAAACTTCCATCTGTCGTAGAAGTTGATAGCTTAAATAGATTCAAGGCAGAACTCGATAAACATTTGGAGTGAGGGGATAGGTGAAATAAGGGGTTTTTTTTTTTTTTTTTTTGGCTGATGCTATATAAGCTTGCTTTCTTGCATCACGTGCCCTTTCTAATTCTAATGCTAAACTCTTCCCTTTACCCCTGATGGTAGTTACATCTTTAAGTAAATCCCACATCAGTACACTGTGATCACTGCTACCTAGTTGGTGAAAATTGTTGTTGAAAATTGTTGGTGAAAATTCTTAATGAATGAATAACCAGATTACTCTCTCTGGTTACCTTTCGAATACGATACTGTAGAAAACAATCATCCAGTAATTCCACAGAAGTCTTGATTTTGTTTCTGACGGTTAATTTTTCAATCAGAGGAAGGAACCAATCGTCTTGTATTGGGCAGAATTTGTTTAAAGAATGAAGCGGACATTCGTTGCCTACCTAGCTTGCTTTTCCCTTTCTCTTAAAAAAAAAAACATAATAATAATAATAAATAGTAATAAATTTTCTGTTTATACTCCGAGATGACCAAACGGTCAGAGGAGTTTACAAGATAGACAGAATACAAGAAACAGCGCCGTATTCAGCAGTCACGGGCTTGAACCCCGGTCACTCAAGACACGTGGACTTATGCACCTCATCAGATCATCCTATTTTCTATCGAACGTGCAGTTTCTTTTGAAGTCTGGATCCACATCGGAAACCATTTCTGCTAAACTTTAAACCTCCCATTTTCATTTTAATGTTTTTCGTTTCTTTTCTTTTCTTTCCTTTTTTTTTTTTTTTTTTTTTTTTCAAATACAGTATTCGGAAACCATAAACTGAAATGACACTAACGAAAAGAAGAGTGTAACATGGCGGCGCGTGGGTTTACCTAAGAATGATGACAGACAAGGTGCCAAATAAATATGCGCCGTGTAAGACGGCGCGTTAAAGCAGAATCTACCGTACTAATCAATCCACTTTGAACACAGTAGAAACCTTTCTGTTGGTCCAAATGGTAGTTGAGCGTTCTGGCCAATGTATGTCATTGGCTTTATTTCAGAATCCTCTGAAGCCGATAACTAGCATCGAACTTTTCTTCTAATTCTTGTACCGTGTCCATTAAGGACGTTGCTGATCATGGTCTTCCACAACTCTCGATCTTTTGCTGTTCTCAGCAGGTCTAGACTCCGTACATTCATCCAGTTGGTCAGACTACTAATATAGTTTATTTTTTGTCTTCCTCTGCTTCGCTTTCCATTCACTTGCCTGTCATGATGATCTCTTCCAAGCCTTTCTTCCTCATGATGTGGCCAAAAAATTTCAGCTGCTTTTCTCTTATGATCTCTGCGTTCCTGCTCTTTGTAGTACCTCAATCTACGAATGTAGATTCGTGATATGTTCAGTCCAGGATATTCTGAGTATCGTCTATAAAACCATATTTTTGTCGCCTCCAAACACTTTGCCATTTCTCGGGAGATTGTCCAGCATTCACTACCGTACGTAAGGAACGTAAAATAACAGTTCAAAATTCTGTTTTTCGTTTTCATTGACAATTTCCTATCTTTTAGTATGTTGCCCAGTTTCTGAAACGTTGCCTTGGCCATATCAATCCCTCTTTTGATTTCATTATCTGATCGTCCACCTTGTGTAACAGAACTCCATAGATAATTGTATTTCTCTATTTGTCTTGTGACGTTGTTCCCTATTTTCAGTATGCATTTGGGCACAATTTTCTTTTTGCTAAAAACTATGCACTCTGTTTTTTTAATGTTCTACTTTGTTGCACTACTTTGTCTAGAAGTTCCTGTAGTTCTTCTTCTGTCTCGGCAATGAGAGCGATGTCGTCTACATATCTGATGTTGTTTACATTCTGTCCACCAAATGCGAATCCTCCAATTCCATGTGTTCCTCTCATCATTTCCTCGCTGTAGAGGTTGAATAGGTCCTGAGAGCAAACACAGGCCTGTCTTACACCCCTCAGAATTCTTATGTTCTCACCCCTCTTTTCCAATTCTCAGGCTGGCTGTTTGTTCCCAGTATAAGTTCCTGAGTATCCCTATGTCTTACACCCCTCAGAATTCTTATGTTCTCACCCCTCTTTTCCAATTCTCAGGCTGGCTGTTTGTTCCCAGTATAAGTTCCTGAGTATCCCTATGTCTTTCCCGTCTATGTCTGAACAATCTAGAATGTTGAAGAGTTCTTCATGCTTCACCCTATCGAATGCCTTCGTAAGATCAATGAGACACATAAACAGGTCTCTCTGCATTTCAAAAGCCCTCTCCGACATTATCCTTATCATGAAGATAGTATTTCTTGTTCCAGTATTTTGCATAAATCCACATTGTTCTTCTCCTATCTCCGGCCCTATTTTTTCCTTATCCTCATCAATATTATTCTTAGAAGAATTTTAGTAATATTACTCATTAAGCTAATGGTGCGATGTAGTTCCCAATCAATAGCCCCTGGTTTCTTTGGCAGAACTATGAATATGGATTTACTAAGATCCTCTGGTATCACTCCACTCTCATATATCTCAAATAACACCTCAGCTATTATCGCAGTACCAAAATCATCCAAAGCCCTTATCATTTTTGTCACGATGGCGTCTGGTCCGGCCACCTTATTACTTTTCAATCGGGATACAGCCCTGACTTCCGATTTCCGGACAGTTCACGGTCCTATGGCTTGGTTTTTCCTCACATTCGTCCTGAAAGAGTTTTTCGACGTATTCTGTCCATCTGTTCATAACTTTGCCTTTCTCCATGATTACTGTTCCGTCCTTCGCTTTTATACAGCCGGACGCTGGACAGATCTTATATCCCATCAATTCCTTGATCTTCCTGTACATTGTAGCTGGCTCTCATTTTCACATTTTTTTTTTTTTTTTTTTTCAATCTCTTGGCATTGCTCATCTAACCATGATTCTTTTGCCTCTTTGCATTCCCTCTTAATTTCCTTGTCCACCTTCCGATATTCTTCGCTGCGTCTTGGAAAAATCTGTTGCCTTTGCCTCATCAAGCTCAGGATTTTGCTCGTCATCCATTGATTTTTACTTTTCCTTTCTTTCTTTGGAATAACTTCACATGCTGTGTTGGTCAAGACTTCCTTCAGTGCGTACCATTTGCTGTTTCCTTCATTTGCAAGTATCTCATACCTGCCTCTGACCGCCTCAGCATATACATTCCTAATGCCATCATTTTTCTGCAATAGATCAAATTGAAAACCTTCCGTTCTTGTGCTTTGTTTTAGTTTTTTTAGGTTAACCAGGAGTTTGGCTACTGGTACATGGTCGCTTCCACAATCCGCTCCTGGATGTGTCTTTGCCTGAAGGATGGCGTTCCTAAAGCGTTTATTTATAGTGATATAGTCTATTTGATTTCTTACATTGTCTCCTGGACTTTTCTATGTCCAGGTGCGCCTTGGATGTTCTTTAAACCAAGTATTGGTAATCACTTGTTGATTTATCTTGCACCACTGTGACCAGATTTTGCCTCTATCATTTTGATTTCCCAATCCATATCTGGGCACAGTGGTGCATAAATTGTGCATGACCATGACATTCTTGGCATTTTACAGCAGTGGTTTGCCATTGCCTTCTCCGGGTGTGTTTACAGAGAACACCATCTCTCTTCCCTCCGCTTGAGACAACCGTTGTCTTCTGAGGTCGTAGCTCATCTGCCTTCTTCCTCAGTTAACTAACCGTGGATTCCGCCATTCGCTCGTTATCCTGAGCATGGGAGCCTGTAACCCTAGGCAGGGACCCTGCTGGGTATTGACAGCCGGAGCCAGCTGAGCCCAGGTTTAGTCTGCGGCTGTTTATTGGTTATTCACAGCTGACCTCCATATTTGAAGGTCGTTCCACTATCCGCCACCTGTGGACGCACCCAGTAGCAATATACTCTGCCTCTTATCATATCCCGATAAATCACCTTCTACCATTCCAAGTATACTGCTTCCAATGCCTCCCGTGGCCCTCCCGACAGAAGAATGTTGGAAGTACTTGTATTCTGAATAATCGTGATGCCAAGAAAGTTCCATGCCCCGATGGCATTTCTCCATTAGTTCTAAAAACCTGTGCTACTGAGCTTGTTTGTATTCTGTGTCGCCTTTTTCACACTGTGATATTTCATTGGTTTTACCTTATGCATGCTCATATCCAGCCGGTTCTTAAAAAGGACGAGAAACTCTCCTGCAGTTGTTCTCTCATTGCACTTACCTCTAGTCTCTCCGAAGTAATGGAGATATTCTTCAACATTAAATTTTCTATTTATACTCCAGTACGACTACTTAAGGTCAGAGGAATTCACAAGATGTAAAAAATGAAATAATATTACGGTATTTAGTGGTTACGCGACTTGAACCACAGTCATTCAAATTCATGTCCTGTGTACCCTCGCTCTTCACTGCTTAGCTACGACATATCTTCCAACTCTTATCCGATCAATGATTGCTAATATGCGTAATCCAAACCACCTGTTTTTGCACTGCACGAAATTTTCCACGCAATATAAGCATGCGGCTAGGAAAGCACATGGCGTCCTTTCTATGATTAATAAAGTCTTTGCTAGTATGGACAAGGACGTCGTTATCCTCTTTACAAGACCATGATTAGATCGCATTTGGAATATTGTATTCAGATCTGGAGACAGCATCTAAAAAAGACGTAAAACTTCTGAAAAGGTTCAGAGAATGGCAACCAGAATTGTGATGAGTATAAAGCGATGCACATATGAAGACGGCTTAGGAGGTGTAGAGTGCAAAGTTGGACAACCAGACATCGAAAGTGAATTCTAATTGAGATGTATAAATCGCTAAAGGGATTGAGTAAAATGAATGAATGAAGTCTGTTTTCCTTCCGGGGTGATAAGAACCAAGGGAAATGGATCTTCTGTAACTCTTAGGGCGGAGAGTTTGGCGTTTATTGAACTATGTCCGGTAAGCAAGAATGTCGCATAAAGTCCTGGTGAGAACCATAAGTTGTGGGGGGGGGGGGTTGGATGCACCTGTCAACATTGGAAAGAAATTTCCAGGTGATTTCACCATTTGTGGAGGTTAGTTATCTGTTTTGCCATGCAGCAGGTGGTTTCGAATCCATTGGGTTTCTGCCTTATTGATGTTAGCTGAGTCGATGGAGTATCCCATGAAAGTGTATGATACTCCTTTAGAGAGTAGGTAAGTCATCCCACAGCGGACAATCTCCAAGTGTAAGGGAAGAACTCCAGCAAGGACCTGGAGGACGTGGATACTTACCGTGCGGCAGGCAGGGGTGATGGTGAGAAGTATGGCTCACTGGGTGGAGTCTAGGATCCTTTTGTTTCACTACTGTGGTGTCCAGATACCTGAGGCATAGTAGATGGCTGGGATGAAAATGGATTTGTAGGAAAGTGACAGAGTGGTTTCTGCAGACCCCAGTCCCTTCCGGAGACCCTGACCACTAAGGCAGTATAATTCCTGATCTTTTGTCGAAGTTACTGTAACTGCGGTTTAAAGGAGAATTTACAGTCAGGGACCACTCCTAAATAATTGAGTTGTGAGGAGTGTTTGATTGTAAGTTATCTATTTCAATTTGTGGTGGTCTAGTAATACTCAGGGTCCCTTTGAGAAAATGGAATTTGTCTTAGTCAAGGAGATCCTCAAATGGAGTTTCGCCCAGTCCTGCAGAATTCGGATGGAGGGAGCAATAGAGGTCAGGGTCTCTATCTGTCCCCTAGAGTTAGCAGCAACTGTAAGAGCGAGATCATCGGCAAAAAGCATGCTAGCAGCGGCCCCCCCAAATCAATAGACAGTGAGTCGTCCATCAGGAGATTCCACGGGAGTGGACCCAGGACAGAACCCTGTGGGCAGCCCCTAAAGACTTGCAGTGTGTGATGCTTTGATATGGCTCGTTGATGGTTATTTTCCTGTTTGACAGTAAACTTCCGATGGTGTGGTAGAGGTTTTTTGGCAGGTTTGCCTTCCGGAGTCGGTACAGGACGCTTGGCCATCATAAGGAGTCGAACGCCTCGGCGAAGTCGACAGCAATCACCAGGAGGTACTCCTTATCTGAGTCTTCTGCCTGTGAAATTAGATTTTTCAGGGCATCATCTTGGAGCGCTGATTTGGTGTGTAGTGTCATAATGCTTCTGTATTTTTCATGAAGTAGACGATAGTATAGTTTACTTAAGACAGAGAGAAAAGCTATTGGTGTGTATGAATTTGGAAGCTCTGGTGGTTTAATGGGATATTTTACGATCAGTTTGACGTTGGCAGTTTTCCATTTGGCAGAGAAGATTCCTTCTTTGAGGAAGCAGTTATAGAGTCGAAGAAGAAGCAGTTGCAGGGCAAACTCCAGAGTCTTTTTGACAATTTTGACAGTCTTTATGACTCTAAAAGGTCCGGCCCTGGGCACTTCCTGCCTTTAAAGTGGGCAGCCGCAGCTTTGCGTTCTTCAGCTCCGCGATGACTCTTGTTGTTGGGTTTGATAATATTCATTATCCTGACAGATCTTTAGTTGTTCTGGCGAGTTTATCGATACAGGTAGTGAAAAGGTGGCGTCCATAATGTTGTTAATTGACTGCTCTCAAGGAGTGGTCATGATACTTTATGGAGTTTTGGTCAGGTGTGTATGACAAGGGTGTATTTGGAGTACCTGGCCGTGTATATCTGGTCTATCTGACCAAAAAAAAAAAAAAAAATTCAAATTATTATATTAGGGCCACCCGTAATTTCTTACATCTACCCATTTATTTATTTGTCTGTAAATTGCGTGTGTTCTCTGGTCGATTTGCCTGATTTCTGGACGACAAAACCCCAATTTCTGGAGGGAAAACCTTGCTATATACGCCTGAGACCGACTAACTCAGCCAAGGAATGAAAAAAAAACCCATTAAAGTTCCTCACGTCATCGATGGGATTCAAACCCGGGCCTTTTCCAATTGGTGTGGGGGATCTTTCTGACCATGATACAACTGCCGTGGTATCATGGTGCCAATTTTCGTCCTGTTTTCGTTCAACCGTGCAGTCTAGTTGTACCTGTTTAGCTGCTTGCCGTCGAATACTCATTCATCCTTCGACATGATGGAACTGGAACCTTGATTCATGACACCGACATAACACCATTATGTCTGAAGCACCGTTCCTGGATATTCGGTGGCACTTTTTCAGCAGTCCAATGTCCAAGGACGGCGCTCCCGTGCTCATAGCAGCCGGAGGTGTCGATGATGTCCGTACATGTTGATCGAACATCAGCATGTACCGTGTGTGCTCGGAAACGTTTCTCTGTGATCGTGAACCGTCTGTTTTTCCGGCCCTTCTTGGATAACCTTCTTGTTATTATCACCGGCCTTCCCATACGGCCCCCCTTATAGTGGGGGCCGTATGGGGAGGCCGGTGATAACATTATGTATGTTATCCAAGGTCTGGGGGATCTATCTCAGGTCATCTCCCCATATGGCCCCCCTTATAAGGGGGAGCCGTATGGGGAGAGGACCTGAGTTCGAGTACCGTAAATGGCGCAAGGAATTTTTACGGGTATTTTTCACATGGCTGAGTTAGTCGGTCTCAGGAGAGGCTATGATGGTTTTTTTTATCTCGGAAGCGCGGGTTTTTCGTCTAGAAAACAGCAAATCCACCAAGAAATTTACATTCATAATGTATATAAGGCGAAATATGGTTTAAGTCGCCTAAAACCCTATAACAACTAATCAACTTACTGAACTGTTGTCCCGGACGGTACGTGCAGCAAATCTTGTGTGCCTCAGAGACTGGTAGTGGTGTCGACCACCTTCTTCGCAATCCTACTTGAACCATTCCTTGCAGCAAACCCAAATTTTAGCTCCTTCGCTGAAGATCTAAAATTCTTTATTATTTCAAAAGACTCCAAACAAATTCAAGAAATTAATAATCAAACCTCCAAGCAAATTCAACAGTTAATTGACTATCTACAGCTAGCTGGACTCCAACCCAATTCAGCCCACATGATAATCACGAAGAGGAAGCTCAAGAATGACATCCGAGTTACAGTTAATGGTAAGACAGTCCCTAAAGTTTCTTTTCATAGTGAACTTAGACCAACGTGGGATGAAGACTTAAATTTCAAGGAACACTTCCTAAAGGCAAAGAAGTAGAACCTATGCTGCTTTCTGGGCTATCCGCCAGGAGCTTGTAGGCTACCACAGCATTAAACTAATCGGTCAGTTTAATGCTGTGTTTAAGGCGTGATTTTTAATGTTGTGTTTAAGGTGTGAGACATCTATCGATGTAACATTACATCGATAGATGTCTCATACCTATATCTCAACATGCCTCTGAAATCTGGTCCTCCGCACGTGCCTCTCAGTGTAAAAAAATTCTGACAATGGAATATTGGATTCTACGGTGGCTCGACTGGCTGGTGGGGGTTACTCGTTCACTATCTCCAAATCTGTTCTTCTAATCAATCTAGGCATGACCCCCTGGACGCTCATTCTTCCCAAAAAAAAAAAAAAAAAAAATCAGTACATACTCGCTAAACTGCTAACCCGCCAGGTCGATGCCTCATCGATAGAAGATATTATCTCACTGCCAAAAGCAAGGAATAGAAATCACCAGAGCCAGCACCCCATATTTAGAATGAAGCTCACTAACCTGGACTTAAAAGGAATGTTCCCAGGTAATATGATCCAACATTCCAACGCCTTTTCCATAGATCCAAATAAGTTCGGAGGAAATAAAACATACAGAAGCCAAATTATGGACCAAATCACCAGATGTGAGCTTTATATAATCCGAAATGTATAGTATGTAAATAATTTAATGCAATAATATAAAGTAAAAGCTTAGCAAATTGTAATGACAGTTACAGAAGAAATGATATGCAGGGCAACCTGAGTATATAATTACAATATTAATTTAAGATCAATTTTATTTTAAAGTTAATTTTATTTTAAAGTTAATCGTTACTTGCTTATTAAGTAAATATAATTTTCTAATCAATGTCATTATTTTAAATATCGAAAATTTGTATAAAATTGTATGCTGTATATAACCAAATATTTGTACACCCTTCTAGCCCACTGGCTGTTCAGGGGGTGAACCTAAGGTTAATAAACAGATGATAATAATAATAATAATAATTGTGTTCACCTCGACTGTCAACCAGTGATGGTTCTCTCGTCACGGCACATTGGATGGTTGTGTCCCTCTTCGGACCACTCCGACCACAACTTCACTACAGCGGCCTTCGAACAGCGAACAACGCCTGCGGTTGCTAAGATGCTGGCCGGTCCACCTTCCTAGTTTCGCAAACTGTTCAAACTTCGTCAGGTCTCTTTCCCTTTCCCCATTGCACGGTCTTCGTACTTACAAACTGACGCACCTTGCCCGTTCCATCTTTTCAGGTCCAGATCAGGACCATCAATTGACAACTTATCAGTCAACAGCGATCAAATTAGGATATGATATTTGTCTATTTCCAGACACTTCTTGGAGTAACAACAACCTAACACCTACTGCTGATCCCTTCTGGGCAGGACTTCCCTGGATCTATCATCCGCGAACTTCTCCTTTGTTAAGTAACTTCTTGGACTGCCTTGCCTCATTGACACTCATGGACTTGATTCCCAACTTTGACTGCTGTTCCTCTTCTGGGGTGGGATCTACTATGTGATCTATTTTTCGGTACTACCGAATAGGCTCCTTCTTAGCTACTGCATGCTCGTTCTTTCTGGAGCGAACCCCTTTTAGAAGTAGGAATTTCGCTGAAGGAATTTCCTCAGAAGTGATAAGGTGGGATTATCACTTCTGAGGTTTTCAGTAACTTGCTGACTCCCCCCCCCATCCGGAGCCGGATATGGACACCGTTGTGTATCTGCCACGTCTATCTCTTAGCCCCTTTACCTTATATCTTATGACCTCTAAGGGGATGCCACCTGCTTTCATGCCCTCTATCTATCTCTGTTCCCTCCCCTATTACTCCGCTACTTCTCCTACTATCTCCCTCAATTCTCACCCTGGTTCTTCCAGAATTCTCTGGAAACTCAGTAAGAGCTCCCTAATAACAGAACCTGGCGTTCCCCCATGCGGTTAAGGACGAGAGTCAGTAGGCGACCAGTTGTCACTCCAACAGAACACCTCACCACTCTAAGATAAGATGTGAGAGAAACGTCACTCTAGATTTCACTGTTCGTAATAGTGAGAATGGATCAATGTTAGAGTAATGATGAAGTTCTGCAACGTTTGCTTATAACTCTGGCATATACACTGAGTGATCACTGAGTTACGACCACCTGCCTAATACTTCGTAGGTCCTCCTTTTGCCCTCAATACAGCAGCTATCCGACGTGGCATTGACTCAACAAGAAGTCAGTTGCGTTCGGGGGATATGGCCAACCAAGCTGTGTATAATGCGGCTAGCAAAGGCATATCAGGCGTCTGGATACAGCTTGCTGTATCCAGACGCCTGATAATGCCTTTCCATAGTGTCCCACAAGTGCTCTGTGGAATTGATATCGGTAAAGTTCGGAGGCCAATCGATATGCCTAAAGTTAGAACTGTGTTCCTCAAACCATTCTTGCGGAAAAAGTTCCCGATGGCTCGGCGCATCTTGGAAGACACCATCGCCATTCGGGAAAAAGTGTAACATAGCGGGGTGTACACAGTCAGCAAGCAGTTGACGAAAGCGGAGACCAGAGATATGTTGTTCCACATGCACCAGGGGTTCAAGTTCTTGCCAGTGAAACATGCCCCGCACCATACAACCGCCTCCACCGGCCTGCACTTTTGATACCATGCATGATGGATCAAGAGCCTCATGTTGTTGACGCCAAATTCGTACACGACCATCAACGGTGTGGAGTAAATAACGTCACTCATCCGACCAGCACACATTCTTCCAGTTTTCTAACGTCCGACTTGCATGCTCTTTGCACCAGGCGAGTCATTTACGCCGATGAACTTTGGTTAGGAGAGGATGCCGTAGGAGTCGTCTGCTGGTATAGCCCATACGTGCGAGCGTGCGATGCATGGTCATGCCAGATATTGCTCCGTGCTGGCCTATGTTGTATTGGTTAGTCAACTCTTCAACAGCGCTGCGCCTGTTCGCCTGTACGTTGTTTGACCATTTTGACGCTAGTCCTGGTACATTTTAACTAGTGAAATCTCAGGAAATTACGTGGTAGGACCTGCCAGAGTAAATAACTATGATACTCGTGTACCTGGTCGGCCTCCATGGGGCGGAGTGTGTACATTGGGTCTCATCCATACACTTTTAAACCTCTGGCATTGACAGTGTTCTGTTACACACCCACAATGTATACTACGCGAAGATGGGGAAGCCCGTGGTGCCGTTTGACACTAAACACACTCTACATTCTACACTTTAACTACGGCGGTTCTCGAACACCCCACCAGTTCAGCCGTTTGGGAAATCGAGGCACCAGCTCGCCGAGTACCCACAATCTGTCCTTTATCAAAGTCCGATAAATTCTTCCTTTTACCCATCACGTTGGGAATTTTACTACCCACTGAACCACTGGCTCCTTATCTATGCTACGTAGAATGCGAAGAAAAGTAGGTCGACTAACTCCGCACTCTCGTACTTCGCATGGTCAACGGGTCGCATTCAGTTTTCATAGGGGTAGTCATAATTCCGTGATCATTCAGTGTATGTTAAATTATAAGTTCAACAAATTTCTTTTTTTTTTTTTTCATTTAATTAATTCCTTAGGTAACAGAACCATTTTAAGTAAGCTATCAATAAATATCACCTTTATCATCATAAACAAAAAAATCAACAAATTTTTCAGTGAATGCGTAACGAACGACAAAAATATCACGCTATTTCTAATTTTGTTATTTTATTTCTGTTTTGGTCCATGTTCTTCTTTTCTTCTTTTCTCTCTCTTTCTTTCCACTTCTCTTCTATTCCCCCCCCGCTCTCGAAGACTGAATCAGCTGCTGGTCCTGTTAAAGGTCTGCCTACCTTGTTAGTAGAGCCATTTTCATTAAATTCTATCGATAAAAGTTAAATCTCGAGTACTTTCTACAACCAACTACGGCTTCAGTAGAACCCACGCCTACGTGCGATAGCAGTCGACGAACGACGGGGATATTTCCACTCAGAGAGAGAGAAACAGAGAGAGAGAGAGCTGCACTGAATGGAAGACATTGAAAGCTTAATAATTCCATCCATTTTCGGTGGACGACATAATGCAGGCTTGTTTGGACTGTCTTTTGTAACAACAGAAGTTGCTGTGAAAGCAAGTAAAAGGGAAGACTGCAGCCGCGAGTCGCTTTGTTCTTAACACCCTGACGTCACAGGTCTGAAGGACAAATAAGAAGTGACGCGCGGACAAAGGAGGATGGATGGAGCGGATGGTCGTTGACTGCTCGCTTCTTACTGCAATTCTTCGTTCGAATGGGTCACATTAGGACTTAATGCCAGTAAAGGGCAGGCCAATTACTGTTACACAACATTCGCCTTATTCGGCTCTTAAACTGGATACATCGCCGGTGATTTCGGGGAAAAAAAACTCCCCCACTGCTCTGCTTTAGGGCTTCGTCTTCGCTATTTCGCGAAGGTTCCTCTTTTTCTTTTTTTCAAATTTTATTTTCCAGCGTAGACACACGATGCGGTTTGTCTGGATACAACCGATTTTAAAGATGGAGAAAAGGCCCTTCTCGATTAAGGAAGGAAAGAATGAACGAAAATAAATGAAGTTTTTCTGGGGTGAAATTTTTCAGCAGAACCCATCTACTCTTATTTTTTTTATATGGCAAAGAGAACTCCAGAAAATTACCTTGAAGTGATGCAGCTTTTCAGAACTACGGATCACGTCACACACGTGCAGTGTTGCGCCTACCCTGGTTCATCGTTCATGCAGGAAACGATCATTATGAAATTATGTTAACGGAGACGATACTCCAGCGTTCATAGCTGTTGTCGGGCTGTAAAACAGCCCCCATCCCCGATGTGTGTAATCGCCCTGTTTGGAATTCTTGCTCAGCGAATAATTTGTTGTAACTCAGGTAACCCGATAACCAATACACGAACAAAATTGCTTCTCTCTCTTCAACTGGGTCCATTAATAGCTGCAAACGACTCGGATTAAATACTTATCCAGACCCGTTGCTAGGCTGGAGCATAATTACTAACAACACGAGCACATTGCGAGCATGTTAATACCGAACAAGCGCACGAGCCTTTTGCAAGGCACGAACACGGTACGGTATGACGATTCGCCGTAATGTCTGCCTGATAATAACAGCAATTTTGATCGACGTTGAAAATCTGATTCTTTGCAGTGCAAAATTCAAATATACTTACCTTTGACTGCGTTATAAAAACACTTATTAGATTTGCATCGAAGCGCGATTTTTGACTTTTGACTCTTCTCTGTTCACAGCTCTAACTGAATACAAGTTTGGTGGTTAGTTTATGATCTTATCAAAGACTCCTTTTAATCTTATATTCAAGACGAGAACATTAAAAAAAAAAAAAGTAAATATATTTAACTGAATTTAAGACGTTTCATTTTATCCTCCCATTAATACAGCCCTTAAATGGCACTTGTTATCCTAATAATGAAGCCCGATTTAATTTTTCTAAAACAGTAGTGCTTCTATTCGGACCAGCAATAGCCTGGACAGTAAAGTACAGGGATTAAAAGACCTGCTGGGCACTTCGTGTGGCAAGCAATTATGTTATTTTTGTTGTTATTTTGAGCATTAGCAACTAAGGCCATATTGCTCGGGGGATATGCAGTGGTCATTCCCTGACCTTTCCGCATCCTCCGTATTTGGTGGTGACGGGCTCGAACCCTGGTTTAATCAAGAAGCATATGCTACGCACTGCTGCTCCTTCCCACCTGGCTACGGAAGCGCCAAGCAATTATGTGGGCTGCGTTAGAGTTGTTAAGAGCACTAACAGGCACACGTTTATTTGCTTATATACTAATGCTAGCAGCATAGTAAATAAAATCGAAGACTTTGAGGATTGGTTAAGTCATCAAAAGGGGTACATTATGCATAATTTGAATATGAGCGCAACTTGTAAGGAAAGGATGTGTGAAAGGAGGTGGGGCTAGTAAATGAAAATGTCTTATTTTGGATGAAGTTGAACTTTCCAGATATCGATTGGAACTTGAAGACTGGTAGCTCACTCAGTAGTAGAACTTTTCTGGATTTATTGTAAAACCTAAAAATGTTAGTAGGCTATTTAACACGCTGTTTCCTGCTAACGTTTTAAATATTATTACTCTTGATTTGATTATTACCACTGATTCATTGTATATTCATGTCTCTAACATTGTGAGGACAGCTAGCAAAAAACTAGGTTTCCTGAAAAGAATTAACCGAGACTTCTATCAGTTGGCACTTTTCATCTTTCTTTACAAAATCTATGTTAGGCAGCCCTAGAATTTGCCTCACAGGTCTGGTCCCCACATGTTGCTTATCAAAAATTAGAAATTGAAAATATTCAAAAAAGAGCAATCCAATACGTTTGCTTTAAAAGTGGCCTTGAATACAATGAGAAATCCTACCAAGAGTGGTGTTTGGACTCTTGGACTCGAAACGCTGGAAGAAAGAAGAGATAAAGCCGACTTACTCCTTTCTAACCAGCTGTTAAATGGTACCCTGAATTGCCCTCATCTCGTCTCACAAATAAATTTCAACGCTCCGACAAGAGCGTTAAGAAACCATCCACTGCTGAAACCATCCTATGCGAGAACAAATTATGGATACTCCAACTTCTACAACAGGACTGCAAGATCAATGAACAAAACAAATATTGAGATATTTGACACCCCCGGTCACTTCAAGAGGCAAACTGAAATTGCTAACCTCATCCGGTACCTGACTTAAAATGGACTCTTCTTGCAAGTTCAAAGACTCTGATCGTGTAATGTGCGTGAAGAAATACCAGTGCTCGCCTTACTCCTACCTGTTCGCTTAAATAGGACGGATGAGTCCTACTTTTATTTATTTAGTTTTATTTTATCTGTACATTTACTTTTTTCTTTACTTTGGGAAATGTATACTCCAAGCTTCTGCTTTGAAGCTGTGTAATAATGCCTTGTAGCTGCACCCTCAGGCACGTTGTTTGCTGTTTTGTAGCTGTTAATAATAATAATAATAATAATATTAAGAATCTTCAAGTTAAGGAACCACTAGTCGGCCGTGATCATATCCCAATAATGGTGCATTAATATATAATATTATTCAAAGAAATAACTACTGTCAAGGGTAAAGGAAGGGATTTTTCTTTCACAAAGGTGATTATAATGGGCTCAGACATTTTATAAATCCTCCTCGATTCGACCAGCTGATGTTGTTATCAAAGTCAAATGCCAAACGGGGTGTGTTCAGGGAAATAATCGCGGAAGTTACTGATCTTTTTGACCCAAAAGGTATTTTTCAACGTTTAGGTCTAAATATTTAGGATGTCAGCTGAAGTAATGATAGTGGCAGAGAAGAAAAATACATGGGATGATTATAAATTGCCAGGGGATAGAGAAGCCCACAGTAAGTTCAAGCCAGTCTTCAATGAAGTTACTCGGGAAGGTCTGCCAAGCTAAGACAGATTACGAGAAGTCTTTGGATAAGAACGCGAAGAAAAGTAGCGAGGAATTCTTTGTTTATATTTATTTATAATTTCTGACTCACAGGGCATGGAGACACTAGATAACGTTGATATCTGTAAAAAATATTATGAAAATCCTATTGTCTCGAAACTTGATACTATGACACGTTGGACAAACATCTAGTATCAAGACACTATCAGAAATTTCAAGCAGAATTTTTTTATAAAGAGAAATAATATTATAAATATTATAAATATACGGTATAAATTTTATAAATATAGAAATTTTAAGCTAGGAATTCTCTTACCTGAGATTTCAAGTTTTGTTCAATTCTTCAGGAAATGGAACCCATAATAACTGCTTCAGGACATAGATCCTATACAACAGAAAATCACAAGGAGTTAACATTTGTCCAACTTTACGAATATTGGTGGGTCTCGATTAATCAAGTTGTCTGTCCAATGTACCCCAGATAACGGTGAGAAAGCTGAGAATTACAGAGAATCAATACGATAATACAATCACTAGTATTAAAATATATACGAAATTTGGACTAAAAAAGCAGAGTAAAGATCAATTTATTATACATAGACAGTTTAAGTGTAAAAATCAACATTCTGATTATTCAATATCTGAAGAAAATGAAACGGAACAGAGGACAACCAAGTAAGTGATGAGTACGAAAGGCAGGCAGTGAGAAATTACTTTTATAACGAGAATTCAAGCTGGGCATACTGAAAGGTATTTGTTCAAGAAGAGATGGAGAATCGATAATACAGTTTATCATACTGTAGAGCAGGCCCGGGCAAACTATGGCCCGCGGGCCGCATGCGGCCCGCCGTACGTTTTTGTGCGGCCCGCGAGCTTTAATTTTATTTTCGAAAAAAGTTTACTTATTTTATGCCTTTTGCGACGCCTTTTTTAAAAATAAATTTGTATATGTAATACATTATAGAATTTGTCGACTTGTAAATTGTTTTATCATCTCTGTATTGTTCAAATTGGGATAGAATTTGAAATTGCGCGCGAACTGGAGCGAGCCAACGGGCGCTTTTATAACGGTATAATTTGCGATTATAAACTAACCGCACGAAACTACGGTAACAGACAACCGGTGATGACGACAACGGCTCTGCTGCGGTTGCGGAGTAATAGGATAGGACTGCTGACTGGCCGCAGTTCCAATATGTTTTCTCTGACGGTCATCCCGCAGTTAGTTTTTTTTGCGTTAACTTCGGTTATCATCTTGGTGCCAGTAGCGATAAAAATAATATTTACGCCCTTTTAAAAATGAATAAAAAACGAAAATTTCAACAAGAGCATCGTGTCTTCAATGAAGAGTGGAGCACAAAATATTTTTTTGCTAACATAAATAACGAGACTATTTGTCTCATCTGCCGGGAGAGTGTCTCAGTGTTGAAAGAGTACAACATTAAAAGACATTTCACTACTAAACATTCCGAATATGGTGCCAATTTAACTCCGGAAGCGAGAAAGAAAACTGCTGATGGATTGATTCGAAATTTATCTAGACGACAAAATGTGTTTACGCGGGTAACTAAGGAACAAGAAGCTACTGTAGAGGCAAGTTTCGTTATTTCTCATATAATTGCAAAAAAGCAACGAGCCTTTTTCTGATGGAGACTATATTAAAGAATGTATGACTGAAGCTTGTGGAATTATATGTCCTGACATTAAACACAAATTTGAGAATATAAGTTTCTCTCGGCGAACCGTTGTAAGAAGAATTGAATGTATCGATACAAATTTGAATGAACAATTATTATCAGTATTAGAATCCATAACATGGTACTCGATAGCTCTCGACGAAAGTAACGACCAAAAGAATACTGCGCAGTTATTAATTTTCATACGTGGATGTACCTCTAATTTTGAAACTATTGAAGTGTTTCTTTCAATGGAATCTCTTAAAGACCAAACAACGGGAGCTGATATATTTGAATAAGATGAAAAATGCTTAACAAGATATAATTTACAATGGAACAAAATGGTAAGCGTAACAACTGACGGAGCACCAAGTTTGACAGGTAAAAATGTTGGAGCGTTAAAGAAAATTCAGGATAAAATTTGTGAAAATTATCCCGATTATAATTTAATTACAATTCATTGTATTATACATCAACAAGTATTATGTAAAAATGTGTTAAAAGTTGAGCATGTCACATCTTGTAGTAAATTAACTAGTAAATTTTAGTAATTCTAGTAAATCTAGTAAAATTTAACGAGTAAAAGTTTATTTACTAGTAAATAAACTAGTGAATTTAATACGATCGAGGAGCCTGAAACACAGACAATTCGTTAATTTTCTTCAAATTATTGAATCCGAGTACACAGATATTCCATATCATAGCCAAATTCGATGGCTTAGCTTAGGAAAAGTTCTTCGGCGAGTATGGGATCTTAAAGGTGACATCATTCTATTTTTAAAACTGAAAAATATTATGGACTTTCCCGAATTAACTGATAATAACTGGATTTGTGATTTTGCATTTACCCTGAACATCGTGACACACTTAAATACTTTCAACACCGTGTTACATGGGAAAAATTTATACGCCCATGATATGGTAAAAAGATTGAATGGATTTCAATTAAAACTCCAGTTGTTCCTTCGACATTTATTGATTAACAAGGTAGACCACTTTCCAACCATGAAGTTGCTGAAGATTCCAGAAAGTAAATTTGAAAAATATTGTGAAATTATCAACTCTTTGAATGACGACTTTTCACGAAAATTTGGCGACTTCCGAAAAATTGAGACAAGTTTGGCAATAGTGCGCGAACCATTTTCAATAGAAATTGATAGTGCACCGAGTGAACCACAACTTCAGATTATAGATCTGCAGTGTGATACCGATTTAAGGGAATTGCACCGTCGTGAGGAAATCTGTAAATTTTACAATACTCTTAATTCGGACAAATTCGACGAACTTAAAGATTTTGCCCGAGAAATGTTGCTTATTTTTGGATCAACCTACATATGTGAACAAACATTTTCCATATTGAATCTAAATAAAAATTCTTTACGATCAAGCATCACCGATGAACATTTACAAGCAGTTTTAAGAATCTCAACTACAAAATTAACAACCGAAATTTAAAAAAAATGTTAAAAGATGTAAAACAGTTGTTCCATTCGTCTCATTAAATTCTTGGTTGTTAGAGAATAATTTTTTTATATTATATTTCTTCTTCATGATAACAAATCACATATATCTAAAAATAGTATTTTACGTGCGGCCCGCCTTCTTTTTGAATTCCTACTGTGGCCCTTCAGCCCAAAAGTTTGCCCAGGCCTGCTGTAGAGAAATAGAAACCCATTGAGTCTGGAGTGCAAATGAATGATTCTGAAGCGACCACAAAGATTCCATAGTTTCCATAGTTTCGAAGGTGAAAAGGAAGGCGATTTCGAAAGCATAAGAATTTAATGAATGAAATTTAATGTTGACACTATAAGAAAAGGAAAGAAGTACGTTGGGTCACTGGATATGAATGGAATTAACATTGCTAATGCCGTTGTAGTTGCTGACAAACTGAATAAATGTTTTGAATTATATTCGCGCGTGAAAACGTTTTTAGGGATGGGAATACCAGAAGTGTACCAAGTCATAACTGGGAGCTAAATGATTTTATTGTGACTGAGCAAAAAGGGGGAAGAGAAATTGTTGAAGCTTAAAGTAAATAATGCACGGGATGATGGACTCTGTCCAATTACATTAAAATAAGCAGCAGAAAAAGAGGTAATCAAATCTTTGTTCATAATTATCAGAGTATCCTTGCATTCAGAGGATGTGTCCTCCTTACAAGATATGTAAATACCCCTCATGTTCACAAAGGGGACTCAATGCGAGAAGCGACTAATTAACTTGTTTGTATAAATTCTTTGCCGGGGAAATTAATGTAGGCAGTGGTTAAAGAAGATTGCTTTAACCTTATGGTTTTCCTCCGTTCTAGGTCTATTCAGGGAACACGGTCGTTATGATTAATTTCTCTGCTCCATATGTTGCCCCAGAACTCCTTGAGTGTCTTCTGGTTTGGGGATCCGTTCCTTCCTTCTCATCTTCTTCGATTTTCCCGTAGAAGGCTCTCTGATTTTCATCAAATATCCTGTTGTCTATTTTACCTCTGAGCACTCTCCCTCTATTGGCGAAGTCGCTTGCTGAGTGCCAGGAAGCTCTGGTTGAGGGTGTCAAGACATTCTTCAATCCTCTTATTATTATCTTGTGTTTGCTGCTCTGGTGATTGTTCGATCCTCTTATTATCTAGTGTTGGCTCAATGTTGTCTTTCTTGACCTTCACTTTTCTGATGATCTTCTTACTTCTGTTACCCCATTGGTACTCGATCATTTGGCCTATCTGGACTCTTAGCGCTTCTATCTTCTGCTGTAGCCTTTTTTTTACGTCTCTCTTTTTTTTTTTTTTTTTTTTGCGTTAAGTTGGTCTTTGATTTCTCTTCCGTTCATCCTGGTGGTTGCTACAGCGGCACAGTCAATGGCTGTGCTGATGGTATCTAGTGTTACTTCGTTAGTGCATCAAATTTGAGGCACATTTCTACCTCCCCATTAATTTCCAGTCAGACCATCAACCAAACCAAGGGGCAAGCATGAGTCAGCTTCTTCACTTTTCTCTGTGGTCCTTAAACGATGTTTTCAACAGATGGAGCAGCTGTAATATTTATAATAATTTCAGTTTGTAATTTTATATTCTGGTAGGTGGTCCTCACTCTCCATAGACTCAGGGATTCAGCTCGGAGAACAGGACAGCCGTCGACATGATAAATAGTTTCCTTGCCATCCTGTTTATCCACTTCATCAACCAATATTCAAGACTCATGAAGTATCGGACATGACTACCCGGAGCAGATGTTCAAATAGCTGAGGCATCTATAGGAATGGGGACTACACAGGACTGGAACTACCGTATGCGGAGACCTGGATTTCTGGCGCCTACAAGCTCTGACCCGATTCATCACATCGCAGCATTCGTTTGGCTTTGGTGTTTAATCTTAAAGTTATAAATCTTCAGTATGATCTTCTCTTGTTTGTATTCGGGCGCTTAAAAGCCCCCGACATAACCCTGCTGTCATGAACAACAAAAAACTAATGAGTCTATTATTAAGCGAAATGAGACCGTTTCCGATAATGTTATATTGGAGCGCCCGGAAAGTGAAGCAACGAATCGCGGTAATCCAAATCCTATGACAAAAGACTGCGTCCGTTAATAAAATCGTTGCCGCATCCTCCGTACATTCATTTTTTCGAACTTTTTAGTGAGTCTGCCTGACGGCTCTAGAACGGAATATTTGAGGAAGAATTCTCTCTTAGGCGATGAAAATCTCTCGCTCGAACGATAGATATCAATAAATTTCCTTACGGATTTGCAGCTTAAGCAGCGAAAATTTTCTCGAAACAGACGATGAAATCATCCCGTCACAGTGGATAACGCACGAGGTGTCCCCGTCATTTTCCGGGTAAGTGGCGGGAGAGCGCACGCACGAGATATGGTGTAGCAAAAAATCTTAATAAATCAGCAATATCTCCAGAGCTGAATGATGTCGTTCCGAGTCTCGCCGGGAAAAGGATAAGGACGTCCCCTGATGGCAGCGAAGAAAAGAATCGCGCTCGTTCGCCTCAATCTCCCTATCTCGCTACTTTGCCGTCTTTTATTCCTTCGACACATTTAGGCGCTTGAGTACTTGTACAGAGAGGTGAACTCATTCTTTCATTCCGCCACTGACATCTTCGCAGTGACAGGGCGGTAATGGGGTGCCTTAACATACGGTGGTACGTAGTCAGCCGACGAAGATGCAACGGTTCAAGTTCGCTTGATGCAGAAACAGTGATGGAAGGTGTTTTAATAATTCAGTTATAACAAGACCCAGCCCTCCCCCTTCCCATCATCTCCCGGAAACCAGTACTCATCCAAATCCCGCATGAAGAAATTTTCGCTCCAAGATGGTTCCTCTTCCACGGAGTCATCAAAGTCAATAAAATAAAGCAGAAAAGTTTTGTTTAAAAACATCCTGTGTTTTCTGCCGGATCTGAAATTAGCCTCTGTTTGCATCCAAGAGCGCAAACGCAACGAACGTCATTGACCCCAGGAAATGAGTCCACGAAAGTGGTCAGCAACCTGTATCTATGTATTCCGCGGAACGAACAAGCTTGTGAATTAAAAGTATTTTTCTTTTCATCTCTTTATTACAAACTACCCCCACGCGGCCATAAAATCTAACAGGTTGCATCGTACGACCGCTTCTCGGCCTTTTTGGCTATCAAAGTGTAGTATGCATCATAGCCGAGTACAATTTTGCGTTTATTCCACATTTTTTTTCTTTCTTTTTTATGAAAACCCCAAACACGAGAGGTATTAGAACCTATAGTGCTTAGCACCGTGCTTGGGTTGGAGGTTGAGAAGATATTTCTTGACATTAGACATGACTTCTGTAGACTGTAATTTTCAGGAAATACGTATGAAGGAAGGTTGTTCTAGAAAAAAGAAGTGTAATGAATAAACGAGGAAGATGAAAAGTTGGTTCTGTGAGTTTGAAGTTGGACAGAAAATGGATGTTGGCTGGTGGCTGCGCGTGTTCGGACTGTTTTGAAGGAGAGAGCGGGAATTATAGAAGCCAATTCAGAAGAACAGTGCCCATGGAAGTATCTGTAGAAGAGGCATGCAGCAGAAACAGTACGTCTACGAGAAAGCGAGTGGAGAGACTCCGTTAGAGATGAATCATTAATTAACCTAACTGCCCTCTTCTGAATGGAATCAAGGAGCCTGAGAGAGGTTTCGGGGGCACCACTCCAGTTGTGGGAACAATATTCCATGGCAGGGCGGATTTGCGATTTATACAGAGTGAGCAGCTGTTTGGAAGAAAAGTAACGCCGAGAGCGAAAGAGAAAACAAAGTTTTTTTAGATGCAGAGGAAGCAATATTTGTAATGTGCTTGTGCCAAGAGAGATTAGAAGTGAGGGTAATCCCCAAAAGAGATATATCATTTTGCCTAGAAATCGATGTGTCACCAAAGATAAGCAAAGGAGCAGAAGAATCCTTTTTGCGAGATATAAGACAAGACTGAGTTTTAGAAGAATTGAAATCAACTATGCTATCTTTGCCTCACGGGAGAATTACTTGGAGTTCAGCTTTTAAGAAATTAGTAGCGGATATTCAATAAGTTGAAGACACTGTTTGAGCAGAACAAAGTTTCTCAAACTGTAAGGTGGAATGCAATGTGCTATCATCAGCAAAACTATGGAGAGGATTTCCGGTCAATGGAAGAAGGTCATTAATATACAAGAGGAAAATAGTGGGAGAATGAACTGAACCTTGGGGAACACCAGCATTGATGGAAAAGTTAGAAGACAAAGAGCAATCTACCATCACCTTCAGTGAGTGGTCAGAAAGAAAACTGGATACCCAATTACAAAATACAGTTGGCAAACCATAAGATGGAAACTTATTGAGAAGACCTTTATGGTAAACACGATCAAGAGCTTTTGAAATGTCAAGAGCAACTGCTTGAGTTTCACCAGATTTTTCCGTTGAATTTTTTTTTTTTTTTTTTTTCGTTAGTTGTTGGAGCATCGGCTTCTGTGGCCATAATGCACCTCCCAAAGTTTTTTCATTTTACTCTGATCCAAGCTCGAGGCCGGATTCGAACCCGCCATCTTTGGGTTGGCCAGATGAACAACGGTAGACGACACTACATCCAAAAATATCCATACACTTTTAAATCTCTGGCCTTTACAGTGTTCTGTAACACACGACAATGTAGACTACACGGAGGTGAGGGAAACCCCTGGTGCCCTTAGACCCTAAACACACTTTACACTTTACACCTTTGGGCTGCCAGACAGGCACTTTACCCACCTGGCTACCCCGGTCGGCTTTCCGTTGAATTTGTCTATAGATGGGTATCATAAGCCAGAATATCACCAGTGGATCGACATTGAGGGAATCCATACTGGCGATCGTTGATCTCCAGTATAGATTCCCTTAATATCTATAGAAACTTCTAGATAATTCTGGAGTTGTCGGTTAATTGATTTCTCCATTACTTTAGAAAGAGTAGAAGAAATTGCAATGGGAAGATAATTGGATGGGAGGGGTTTGACACCCTTTTTAGGAACTGGCTGGATATGAACAAATTTCTAAGCAGGAGGAAAACCACCTTTGGAATAAGAAAGTGAAAAAAGGCAACAGAACAGGAGTAAGTTCAGAAGCACAGGTTTTGAGAACAAGTGGAGAAATACCATCAGAACATAGCACTTTGTTAGCATGAGATTATTCAAAATCCTTCTGACGTTCTTTTGACGGAAGACACAGGAGGCGTTTAATGGAACGTACTGGGAATGGCGGGAGGTGGTTTACCAAAAGCATTAATAAAGAGTTTGAAGAAAAATAGGATGCCAGCGGGTCAGCCTTATCCTTGGCTGAAATGGTAATAAAACCATTCGGTTTTGACAGAGGTTGGAACAGAGATGGGTAAAAGTTTCGGCCAATAGCTTTTGGCAAGAGCTCGGCTACCATTTGGACAAGAAGCAAGTTTTTTATTTTTAGCCTGTTCGAAATCTAGTTTGGACTGATTAATAGAATAAGAAGAAGAAAAACTCTTTATTGGATACAAAACGCACACGCCGTACACAACTTACACAATACCCTCCACAGCTTCAAGTCAGGGGTTTACAGCTAGCAATAACTGCTTTGCAGTTGTTGCGAGCTTTGGTGTAGTCAGAAAATGAAACTGAAGGTTTGGAAACGAGCCAGTTATGATATGCTACATTTTTCTCTTGAACAGTCTTAGCACATTCATTGGAAAATCAAGGTTTAGATAAAGGACGGGATTATAAGGTGGAGTGTGGAATAAAGGATTTCCAATAAATGCGCTACAAGAATTCCTTGTAGCACATTTATTCCCTACAAGAATAATTTCGCTGGCACGATCTGAGCAAACGTTGACATCAGAAGTTTTGAAACAGTAATCCAACCAAGGAAAAGAAATCTTGCAGTTCAACCCCTTTTGCATTCTTGTAATGCCAAATAACGTGAGGGTTGGGAATGGCCATGAGAGAAGGGCTCCATTGAAGAAAAGACCAACACCAAGTTGTGATCTGAAGTGCCTAGAGGACCGCTCACCTTCCTTCGTACTTCTTCCTACTTTATAATAACTTGTGACAAATGTATATGTTTATATAGCAGCCGTCTCTTCCCTCTTTTTCTTTCTTTCAATATAAAAAAAATAATAAATAGTTTATGACTTTCCTTTCACAGATACCTTTTACTTTACATCTATCATTACTTCTGTAATATCTTTACGTTTTCCTTTATTAATTTTACTTTAAATCCATTAATTTACGCCTCCTCAGCATTAAAACTTTAAAAGATAACTCATTGAAAAGTTGGTACAAAATAGTAAAACATTAATTCTTTATCTCTTTGTATTATTATGTTTATATAATTAGCTATTTACTTATCAGAGTTCTTTCGTTAGCTAAGTTAATAATTTGAACTCTACTTCTCTTTTCAGATCTCTAGGCTTCTAATTTTATTCCATCTTCGGACATCCCCGCAGATCAGCAGTGAAGTATTTCAAGTCCATCTCTCCTCGCTGTCATAAGTTCATACTGCTTTCCTATGTCATAAGTTCATACTGCTCTGGATATCCAGAACCACTCTTATTTCATAACACAACCTTGTACGTTTCTCTACGTACATCCTTTCTATACCCTTTCTCCAAGTCCGCGCAGGTAGCACACGTCCACCTCACAACCAGTGGAAAAGATCTGGGTTCAAATCCCATCAATGAAGCTAGGAATTTTTAATGGTCTTTTTCACAACGTGGCTAAGTTAGTCAGTCTTATGCGAGGGTAGCATGCTTTGTCTTCCTGAATCTCGGTTTTCCGCAATTTACAGACATTATTATATACAGCACGATATGGCCTAAGTTGTTGATGTGTCTAAAACTCCTACAACAACAGCAACCCCTGGTTCGAATGACAGGTACTTTCACGGCCTCTTTTTTTTTTTTTTTTCATTCCATGGCTGAGTTAGTCGGTCTCAGGTGTAGATATCAAAGTTTTTCTCTCGCAATCGGGTTTTCGTCTAACAAAACTGTAGGCAAATCAACCGACCACAGAACACACAATTTATTGGCATGTTACACTATGGACAGATGAGACCATCCGTGGACGGACCAAAAATATCAGTTTTTTATTTATTTTTATTTTTGATTTCGATACGTTTATTGATATATGTAAAAACATTTTGAGATCATCTGCATATGAGATAATATTATTCTTTGTTTAATAGAAAGTCTAATGAAACCGCAAATAAGATGGCCGAGAGAACTCCTCCTTGCAGTACTTATCCTCCTTAGTTTAATTTCAACTATCATAATTTACCTTAATATCCAGTTTGACGTGGCCTTCAGTAGCATTTCAAGCAGTTTCCTTTTAATATGAAAACATTCTCTAAGAATTTGCCCAATGACGCCTGTATTAACATTGCCACACTCCGCGGCGCATATATCAGAAAACATCACATCCAGCTGTGCCTTGCTAATGACACGAGTGCCTTCTGGATCTTCTTAAATGTTGTGAGCAGATTCGTAGTTGTGGTTTTACCCTGTAGCGATGAGTACAGGGGCAGAGAGTCATAAGAGTCGACTTTGACATATTTACTACTTTTGAGTGCTTTATTCTTGGCATCAGTTGTAACCGAACAAAAATGAAAGTTTTCTGTTTATACTCAGTTCGATCACATATGGTCAGAGGAGTTCATAAGATAAATAAAATACAGGAACGTCGCCGTATTTAGGAGTTCTTCGGGCTTGAATCACGGTCACTCAATACAAGCTTATTGACTTATTTATTATTAAAGTCACAAATGACCTTTAACCAAATAAGTTCACTTTCTTTTCTTTGCTGGCTTCTTTTATACCGGAGGTTTACTAAGTTTTGTTTTACACATGGGTTTTGTCTTTCGTCTCTATTTATGATTGTTTAATGCTTGTCTTCTTAGTTTATCAAACTTAGCTCTTTCCTTCTTATATTCTAGATATATTCCTGAACTTTCTTTGTTCTCTTCCGCAGTCGATGTGCCTTTTGTTTTGTTATGAAATGTGGCTTAGGAGATTTGGAGAACCATGACAAACTATCCATCATAAATGAGCCTTAATGCTTCTTTTGCAATTTCTTCCAGTTTAAACATTAGTGTCTCGGTCATTCAACACAACTTATTTGGCTTATTGACTTATTTATTATTAAAGTCACAAATTACCTTTAACCAAATAAGTTCACCTTCTTTTTCAGCAAAATATGTAAGAGAGGGTCCCAAATAAAACTTCTGAGCGTAATAACTTCATTCATTAATTTGGTTCAGTACAAGCTTTTTAAGTTGTTTTCTTTCTATTTTCGTTATGTTCTGTTGCCACTCCACATGCAAAGTTATCCCTTGTATTTCATCTTATTGCATCCATACACTTTTTCAAATTCCTTATTGCTAATTAACTTTAAGTTTAATCTGTCTATTCTTGTCTGTTGTGCGAGATAACCAATATTCTTCTAATCACGTAAAACCCCAACATTCGCTGGGAAAGGTGCCGTACTTGTCCTTTATAAAAATAAAGATTTATTTATTTACTTATTGATAATACTAGTTCACAAAGAGCTCAAGCACGTGAGGCTATTCTTCGGACGGATCTATTGATTAACTGGAGCACGTCGACCTTCCTCCCAGAATCCTCTTTGCGCTAAGATCTGCTCGTAGATGAGCAAAATTTATTACGAAGGCGTTTCATCAGCCTTGTAAACATCATGATAACTCAATGAGAGAGTTGTTTTTGGGTCGGAAGTTATCATAGTCCTTATTGGATGCGTGAATTATGCAGCAGTAGACCCTCAGTTTTAGATTGGCACATTTCTTTTAAAACTCAATATAATGAGTGTCATTATATTACTCCTCCATAAAAGATATGATGAAATTCCGCCAATATGTATCATCCTTGACCTCTTATTGGCCGAATAAATATTGCGAGAAAGAAATTAAGGTTGGGAAATTAAGCTATGATTCATTCTGTGAATACTAGATACAAACTACCGAGTCCTTTCTTGTCTTGCAGTAATGCTTTAGGAGCATTAGCGACTAAGGTCATATTGCTCCGTATATATTGTCTGTAAATTGCTTGTGTTCTGAGGTCGATTTTCTGTTTTCTTGACGAAAAATCGGAGCTTCTGGGAGGAAACACCATGCTACCTACCCTGGCCTGAGACCGACGAATTCAGCCATGTTGTGAAAAATTCTTCACGTCATCGTCGGGTTGGCTCGATCTCAGGTCTCTTCTGTCCGTGTGGAGAGATCCGCGATCTTACCAACTGTACTACCTACGAGGACAAAACTGCAGCGTAAAGGACTGCAATTGGCACTCGGTCATTTGTACTTAGTAGACATAGAATTATTGTACCTTGCATGCTTTTTGTTTTACAAAATTTTCATCTAACTTTCATTTCTTCTGCTGGTGAAACGAAGAAATCTATCTGCCTGGAACTGGATGACACCGAAAGGTTAGAGAAGTTTATTCCCCCATAATGAAAATCTCTCGAAATTAGAAATCATTTTAATCAAACTAAATAATGTGTTATATTCACGAGTGATAACTGGACAGTTCCTTCCTTAGATTTAAAAATATGAAAATATAAAATAATTTCTGTTTTATACCATGACACAATAGTTTTAATTATATTTATTTGTTAAGTCTAATTACTATTGATGTTTGTTTGTTTTCTGCACAGTGCCTTTGGAGGAAAAATGTGCATCCGATTATCGTAGTTGGTCCAAGTTGACGAGTACACCTAGGTAGGTTTTTTTTTTTTTTTTTTTTTTTGACAAAGTGGCAGAGTTTACAGTTAATTCTCACGGACTCTTACTCTTACAGAATTTAGCAAAAATTTGAAATTTTGCGAGATCGTGTCAGCAATTGAGCTCGCAATAGATACTCGATTATTGGTCAGTTCCCAATTGAACAATACTCAGCGACCAGTTAAATCTTTAAACCTTTCACCAGTGCTAGCGGAAGTTCTTCATTTGTATATTGCGAGGAGGCTTCATTCAGATGATTGCCTCCTAGTCAGGAGTTTCTCCTTCGTGTCCCGTGGTGCCTTCAACGTAGTCGGGTCTGCGTATGGCGGCGGTGTTATGTGAAACGCTTTAATTATTGCATCCTCCCGTTTCGTCTCATGAACTACAAGTAGATATCGTTCTGTCCCCCTCCACACGCGCGCCCCCTTTCTTGTTCCCTTTCTACCGCGGAACCTAGACAGCTTTCAAACTTTCGACACGAAACCCTGGGGCCGGAAACAGACTACCCTCGTTACGTCTTGGAGAAAGACATGATAATGAGTTGACGAACGCATGCTGGTGACTCCGCTACAGCGGGTCATGACCCGAGGGCTGTGTCGGGAGAGGCGGCTGCGTTGTAACCTGCCATCTTTCCACCGACTCCTTCCCACTACTGGAGCGTTTACATCGTTTTAATGCAAGGTATGACGCTAATTGATTTCATTCGACAGCGTAGCCCGCGGGTCGTCGTAGCTTCGTCGCCGAGTGCTGCTCGGCAGTCGGACATTAGTTCTGTTAACTAGGTCCTCGGTTAGAAACAATGTCAGGAGCGTGTGTGTAGCGAAGATAGCGTTGATGCTTGTCATTACGCGTGCCCGCCGGCCATCCGTTGGCCATTAATGGTAAGTGGCTTGGCGCGGCCTTTTCGGAGTCTCATTGCACCGCTGTTTCCGACCTCCTCATCTCCAGCAGTCTGAGAGCGAACGTGGCTACACGTCTCCTTTTAAATCTCTCTCTCACTTTAGAAATCAATCTGTGTGTTGGGCAAATTACCGAACAATCGGTGAAGGAGTTGTACGAATCTGTCCTCGGAGTCTGTGCCCTAATTAGAAGGATTTCAGAGACGCAGAAGGAGCGCCGTTACCAATCGACATCAATAACAAAGTCCACGACGAGCCATCCGTCTGGTAGCTTCCGCCTTACCGCTAAATGTAATTATGATAAACTAAAGAAAGAACTTTTTCACTTTGCTTCTTTGTCAGCCTACCAAAAGGTCGGTCTTTTTGGCCGGGCGTTTTTACAAGCAAACGCATACAACTACTCCACGCAAATCGCTATTTGAATATCGACCACGACGGCGTTTTTTGTGCCTTTCGGAGATCCTTTCTAGTCGCCGTTGTACAAAGAGATTTCTCCATAAGCGAAATTGACGTTCGCAAACTCCTCGGCAGTCGCATGTTTTGGAGAAGCAGCAAACGTCCGGATCTCTAATTGGAAGCAAAACAAACGACTGTTAACTTTCTTTTGCCTTTCAAAAGAAGTCGATTTATACAACTAGCTCGGCAAGGAGACACGAGGGCTGTAATATATCGTGCTTCTTATTTTAAAACAGGCCTTTCTTCACTATCGGATTTCTTTCTTTTTCCCTATTTCGGGTTAAGAAGTTTGCACACACAAAACTTTCCCTTTCCCTCCCCACCTTTCCCCCTTTTTTGTTGTTGCCGTTTTCTGAAAAACTAATGACCTCGAAGTACTCCGTATTTGAATAGACCGTGCCTTTGAACATTCTCCCAAGTCAGCTGGTTTTAACTGCACGCAGATCTGTTGTGTATTGTCAAACAACTCTTCCTAACAGCGTACACAACGTTCCTTCCGTTTATCGTTCTTTCAAAAAAGAGAAAAGAGTAAAATCAGGGGAAGAAGAACTGTTAGTGCCGCCTCAAATCAGACCAGGGCACCGTCACTTCCCTTGTACCAAATGTTAATAAAAAAGAAATAAATATAGGTGTATATATATATATATATATATATTTTTTTTTTTTTTTTTTTTATACATCGTGTTCGCCCTCCACGGTATACTGTACCTTGGTCCTCTTTTCTTATTTTTACCAGAGACATCTTTGGTAAAAATCGGCCAATTAACTTTTTTTTAGAATTAAGTTTCTAATTTTGTATCTTTTTTTGGAATTGAGTATAGCAATGAAAACATATCTGCAATTGAGGAATTTATTGGAGGAACCACAAAACACTGTCCAACATAATTAAAAGGCAACTCAAATTGATCAGCCGGATGATCTGTTTCGGCTTCATTATGTTTCTGATAGGCCAGTATTGTAATCAGCTATATTGTCAGCTTTAAGTTCATCTCGTAAACGGTTGAAAATGATGTCTTCTCTTGTTACTCCCCTGTAAACATTCAAAAAACGAGGTCATTAAAAGATTTCGCATTTCAAGTCATTTGTTCTCAAAATAATTTTTTTATAGTTTGCTACACGATTGCATAATGGCATGTATACAAAGTTGTTGAGTTTTAGACGCATCATTCATTTAGACCGTATTGAGCCATATATCATGTATGTAAATTTTGTTGTTCTTTGGTCGATTTTCCTGTTTGCTGAACTAAAAACACGAGTTTCGGGAGCAAAAACCGTGCTATCCTCGCCTAAACTCACTTTGTGAAAAAGAACCATAAAAAATTCTTGGCGTCATTGGTGGGATTCGAGCTCAGGTCTTTATAACTACCTGAAGAGATTGCATCGTGGCCAACAGCCTTCGATCTGTTCTAGAAGCGACACATTAAAATCCGATGTTCTTAGTTAGCTGTTTGTTATTTGGTTTTTTAGGAGCATTAGCAACTAAGGCCATATTGCTCTGGGATATGCGGTGGTCATTCCCTGACCTTTCCGCATCCTCCGTATTTGGTGGGGACGGGCTCGAACCCCGGTCTAATCCAGAAGAGTGTGCTACGCACTGCTGCTCCTTCCCATCTGTCTATGGAGGCGCTTCTTAGTTAGCTCAGGCACCCATCTAGCAAGCGGAAATTTCCAAGAAATAACATAAAGAAAGGTGTAACTCGAACAGAATTTCCAATAGGTCTTCTTTGCTGTTATAGGGCGAAATTACTTCCTATGGAAAGAAAGGCTAATGTTTTTGTTGTCATGGTTACTGTCATCAATTGCCGTGAAAGTGACTATCCAGAAATTTCTACGGCAGCTGGTTATTATGCAAATGAATAACGCGGCTGTAAAAGGAAGCCTTTCCCAATCTGTGGATTGCCGACACCTTATTATGGGTCAACCGGAATCCTTAATAAGTTTAAAAATAAATAAATAAATAAAAATAAAATAGGAAAAAAGGAAAGGCAAAAAAATAAAATTTAAGAAAATAATTAAAAGCACTAAATAATTTTAAATGTAACGTGTATGACATTAGTTAGTGCATTTGCATCATTACTACGTGAAATTTTTAGCCACACGAGGTTTGATAAATTGGCATCGATATTGTAACGTATAATGATGCCAATGTACAAACCTCGTTTGTCTAAAAAATTGAATGATGCAAATGCCCTAACTAATGTCATAGTTTGAATTTTGCAAGATTTAAGGCTTTCTGCCGTAAAACAATACGGTAGAAAGCCTCAAACAATATGTTATGGCATAATTATTCCATAACACGTTAAGAAAACAAGGCGCAATACTTCTGGACATTTGTGTCGTTCACAGAGGAAAAACTGAAATTAGCTATTTCGTTATTAACTGTGTAATTTCTTTTTCTATTTATTTTTTTTTTTTTTTATTTATGTAAACCCCAGACACGAGAGGTATTAGAACCTATAGAACTTAGTACCGTGCTTGAGTTGGACGTTGAGAAGACGAAAGAAGATATTTATTGACATTACACTTGAACTTCTGAAGAATGTAATTTTCAGGAAATACGAATGAAGGAAGGTTGTTCCAGAAAACGGCAGTTGAATGAATAAATGAGGAAGATGAAAAGTTGGACAGTAAATGGATGTTGGCTGGTGTTCGGACTGTTTTGAAAGAGAGAAACTTGAAAAATAATAATATTCAAAACTCATAAAACGCATTGCTTTTGAAAAAGATTTTCAACCTTGAACACGACTTAACGTATATTACTCTCCTAACGTATATTATCAAGAAATCACAATTTTTTTCTTTAAATCCGCTACAAAATTTGAAAGACCTGGGCAACCGTTCAATCGATGAGCACCCGCTATATGCAAACGCAAGTGACTATTGCACGATTACTTCAATTTTATATCGACTAGATTGGAAAGAAAGATAAATAACATAAGTAGATCACTCACAATAGGAAACAGACATTACAAGGTGAATAAAATAGAAATTAGGAAGCGAAATCCAAACCAGAACGATATTTTGGTTCGCCTGACAAACGTGCAAATTATCTATATGCGGATTATTATTATTAGCCATATGGTGCAAGGAAGCCTGAGGCTTATGCTGCACCAGCCAAAAAAAAAAAAAAAAAAATTTCCCACATTACCCTAAGAGAGAGAGAGAGAGAGAGTCAGAAGTAGAAAGGAATCACCAAGGAAGCAAGAAGGAGAAGAATGACGATATCCAGCTCAGGACCCTGGGTTTGCCAAGCCCAGATGTGAGCCCCTTGGGTAATTAAAATAAATAAACGAAGCCATAATAAACAGAAACGATGTTGTTATTATTGTGGGTTTTTAGGCGCATCGGCAACTTACATCATACACGCCATATACTGCACGTCGATGTAGTCGGTGGATATATCCAGCGGTGCCTACAACCTATCGCACTGTATGCATCACCAATCTGGTTTTCCGTCCCGACGTCGTATATAAATGGATTCCTCGCAGTCGAGTACTACTTCCCAGAACATTGACTACCGGACGGGACAACAGTCCCATGAATCACTCCCAACTGTGACATTTTGCACAACCTATTCAGCCAAACCAACATTGGATCGCCTCTGCGCGGCCTCACGTTTTTCTGGATGGTGTGGACCTGACCCTACGGTCTGGTTTGCTCCCACTCATGTACACAGGCCACATTGGCAACCTGAGCCAGCTCCCTTGTTTGGCTCACTGTCTTACCTGTTCCTGGCAGAGCGGGGAGGGGACAGTTTGCTGTCCCCTTTCCCCCTGCCACCCTATTTCTTCCCTCTGGTGGGGCATGGGCATGCCCCACTGTAAACTGGAGTTGCCTTCCTTTCGGCTCCATATTTCTGTCTATCTGCCCCCCCACAGTCTTCAGCTTTCACCCCACTCTATCTGACAGCAACGTGAACATGCCCCAGACAATCTAAAATCAACAATCTAAATTAATTTTGCCCAACATTTTGGACTTCTAGCGCTCCCCGCGACGCGTAGGCGATATTTTTTTTTTTTTTTAGGTCCTAGCCACTGAAATCTCAGGAAATTAGGTGGCAGGACCTGCCAGAGTGAACTATATACTAGTGAGTACCTGGTCTGCCTCCACGGGGCGAAAGTGGGACAACGTCGGGCCTCAGTAGAGGTCTGGCGGCTAAATGACCAGATGAACAACTGTACAAGGCATCGCACATATACAAAGTCCATACACTTTTGAATCTCTGGCTTTTCCAGTCAACTGGTTCACCCACAATGTAAACTACGCGGAGATGGGGGAAACCCCTGGTGCCGCTTGATCCTAAACACACTTTACACTTTACTGGGTAATGCGATGGATGAACAGGGTCACGGGCAATGCTTTCACCATATCCAGGGCTGTGTTATATACCAACTTAAATATCACTCCCTGGAGAGTTCACATTGCATCCAGGAATATTCTTCTTCTTTCTCAGATGCCTACCGGTGTGATTGACGCCCCCAGTCTTCGAGGACTTATCTCTACTCCACGTGCTGGATGCAGTAATGACAGTCCCTACTTACCCTTGCATTCTACACCATCCAACCTGTGCTGTCTGAAGAACTTCTTTCCAAACAACGCAGTGAACCTTTTCAACTCATTGACAATAGGGTTGAAATTGAAAGTGTCTGCAATTCTGCCCAGACACGATAGGAGGGAGTATATGATGAGAGCCCTGTCAATCAATTCGGCCCTGGAAAGATTGTGCAGGGCTCAAGGGGTAGAATTTTTTTCAGCCTGGTCTGTACTTGTTAACAGGAGAGACTGCTTCTACAGGGATGGGATACACTTAAATAGAAAGGGTGCAAGAATGTTTGCTGATGCTATCGAGGCAATGTTAGGTGGGTCGGAAAACTGCTAGATTGGGGGGATACAAGGACTAATAGATTAACAGTAGCCACTGGCAGAGGTGAAAGTGATTCTTGCACTGCTTCTATTGGAATGAGCCGCAGCCTGGAAAATAAGATGCAGGATATTTCAGAGACTGCTGGGAATCATTGGGGTACAAGTAAACACATGGGTTGTGTTAGGGTAGCTAAGAAAAAGAACAGGTGCATGTATACTTGTGTGTACACCAATGCTAGGAGTTTAGTAAATAAATTTGATGAATTTGAGGTATTGCTCAAAACATCAAAGGCAGATATTGTGGGGATTTCAGAGACGTGGTGTCACACAGATATAAGAAATGCAGAACTGGAATTTGGGGAGTACAATGTCTACAGAAAGGATAGACAGGATAGGAAGGGAGGAGGGGTTATGCTATTAGTTAAAAAAACACATAAAATCCAAGGAAGTGAAGCCAGTCGACATCGCTTGACAGTGCAGTGTCGAGTCAGTTTGGTGTGACATAAGCATTGGGAGATCAAAATTGAGAGTAGGAGTGTGCTATAGGCCTAATGACTCTGATGAGTATAATAAGAAACTGTTCGGAGAAATAGAGTGGGCCAGTAAATCAGAGAGTCTTATAATGGGGGATTTTAATTTCCCAGATATTGACTGGAATTTGGGGGCTGGTCACTCACACAGTAGCAAGGCTTTTGTGGATTTATTGGATGATTGTTTTCTACATCAGCATGTTCGGGAGGCAACTAGAGGGAGTAATACTCTTGATTTGATTATCAGTAGTGATTCTTCATGCATTAAGAATCTGCAGATAAATGAACCACTTGGTGGCAGTGATCACAGTGTGCTGAAGTGGGAGTTACTCAAAGAGGTAACTACCATTAGGGGTAAAGGGAAGGGGTATTGCTTTCGTAAAGGCGACTACAATGGACTGAGACAGTATTTAAATTCTATACAGTGGGATCAACTGATGATATTGCCAACAGCAAATTCAAAATGGGAAGCATTCAAAGAACTTATCGTGGAAGCTACCAGACTTTACATACCAACTAAGAAATATTGTTCAAGGTTTAGGCCTAAATGGTTGTCAGATGAACTAATGAGGCATATGGCAGAGAAGAAAAATGCATGGGATACATACAAATTAACACGTGACACGGACGCCTATGATAGATACAAGTTGATCTGTAACCAAGTTACAAAGGAGGTTAGGCAGGCGAAGGCAGATTACGAGAGATCCTTGGCAAGGGATGCGAAGAAAAACAGCAAAGAGTTCTTTACTTATGTAAACTCTAGAAGGAAGGGGATGAATCAGATTGGTCCACTTGAGATCGATGGGTCAACTGTTGATGACCCTGCTCGGGTAGCTAACAAACTAAATGAATATTTTGCATCGACATTCACATATGAGGAGTTATTCAGCGAGGGGAATGCCAGAGGTGTATTCAACTCTAGCAGTAAGCTAGAGAATCTTGTAATAACTGAGAGCAAAGTGGAGGAGAAATTGTTGAAGATAAACACAAGAAAGGCACCTGGGGTGGATGGAATCTATCCAGTTATATTAAAGGAGGCAGCAAAGGAGGTAAGCAAACCCTTAGCCATAATTATGAGAGCTTCCTTGGACTCAGGGGAGGTACCCATTGACTGGAGATGTGCAAATGTGACCCCAATTCACAAAGGGGGATCAAAGGCTGACACAAGTAATTATAGACCTGTGAGTTTAACTTCTGTTCCCGGAAAATTAATGGAGGCACTGGTGAAAGAAGCACTGCAGGATCATCTAGACAAGACTTCAGTTATAGCTAGGACACAGCATGGTTTTGTTAAGGGGAAGTCTTGCCTGACCAATTTGATTGGATACTATGATGCAGTCACAAAAGAACTGGATGCAGGGAATAACTTTGATATTATATACTTGGATCTTAGAAAGGCTTTTGATACTGTTGCACATGGAAGACTGCTGCACAAATTGGAGCAGTGTGGCATTGGAGGCAAGTTGCTGCTATGGATAAAGGGGTGGTTGAGGGGGAGAAGACAGAGAGTGGTAATCAATGGACACTGCTCATCGTGGACTAATGTTATTAGTGGAGTCCCTCAGGGTTCAGTATTGGGGCCTTTATTGTTTTCTGTATTTATAAATGATATTGATGATGGTATATCAGGCTTAATGTCCAAGTTTGCAGACGATACGAAGGTTGGCAGGGTTGTCAAGGACACTACTGACACTATGCTGCTGCAACAGGATTTGGAAAGGTTGAGCAGATGGGCTTCGAGGTGGCAAATGAAGTTTAACATTGACAAATGTAAAGTACTACATATGGGAAACAGCAACCCCAGAGCAACGTATCAACTCTGTGGTACTACACTGACAGTGGTAGAGAATGAAAGGGACCTGGGGGTGGTGGTGCAGGCAGATATGAAGTTCTCTGAGCAGTGCAGACGAGCTGCAAGAGTAGCTCATGGTGTATTGTCAATGATATATAGGAATTTTTCTAGCAGGGATAAGGAGGTGATTATTCCCTTGTATAAGGCAATGGTCAGGCCACACCTAGAGTACTGTATACAGGCCTGGAGGCCTCATTTCAGGAAGGATGTAGAGCTGCTGGAACGAGTACAGAGAAGGGCAACTAGATTGGTGAATGGGACAAAGGGGTTCTCTTACGAAGAAAGGCTTAAGTTTTGCAAATTACAGTGTCTGGAAACTAGGCACCAGCGGGGTGATCTGATAGAGGTGTACAAAGCCTTGAATGGTTTGAGCATGCTCAATGCTGATGGGATTCTTCCTCTAGCTCAGAAAAATCACCTGAGAGGGCATAAATTCAAATTGAGGAAAGACAGATGTAGGATAGATGTGCGGAAATTTGCCTTTAGCCAGCGGGTGGTTGGTGGGTGGAACAGACTTCCATCCCTTGTCGTGGAAGTTGATAGCCTAAATAAGTTTAAGGCTCAGCTGGACAGGTATTTCGAACGAACAGAGGGGTGAAGTGGAAGTGGTTATTTTTATTTATTTATGTTACTTTTTTTTTTTTTTTTTTTTGGCTGATGCTGCATAAGCTTGCTTTCTTGCATCAAATGCCTCTACTAATGCTAATGCTAATGCTAATGCTAATAGACCCTGTGGAATACTCCGAAAGTAAGCAAGCAGTACAGAGTGAAGAGCATCTCAGAAGCGCACTGCTTACTTCAACTACAATCTTGACAATGAGTGAATTTGTAAATATACGCACTTGTGTAAATATCGTAAATAATTGTAATTGTGCATTTTTGTACACTCTTTTTATATTGTAAATAATTGTAATTTTTGCTTTTGTACACCCTTCATATTGTATATAATTGCAATTCTTGCATTTTTAATAAACTGCTTTTAATACACTTGCTGTTTTTAATAAACGGATTTAATAATAATAATAATAATATATATCATGTCTGTAATTTATCTGTTCTGTAGTTGATCTGTCTACTTGCTGGACAAAAAATCCGATTTTATGGGAGAAAAAGCCACGCAATCTTTGCCCGAGACCGACTAAATCGTCTACGTTGTGAAAAAAGGCTTGAATAATTATGTTCTGCATAATAAAAATTTTGCGCAATTCAACGCAGGAGTAAAAATCATAAATAAATATCATAGCACATTACTGCGTGAGAGTACGATCACTTGGAAATTTCCCCGTGTACCATTAAATTTGTCATCCAGCAAAACAGGAAAACGACCACAGGATACATCAATTTACAGATACAGACGGCGCTACATATTCTTAGTTGCTTTGGCAAAAACAAAACAACAACCAGAGAATAAACACAACTTATAGATACAATATACTGTGCTTTGTCTGCCTCGGCGTAAATTCTAAAGCTAGACCCTAAAGTCTGCTTAAAATAAAATACTACGCTGCTCAACAAAATTAACAGAACACGTGGTGTTAATTTGTGCAGCATGCAATGAAGGGGAACAAAATTGAGTACAGGTCTATTCTCTGATGAGTTCCGTACAGATGTTTGGCATACAAACATATTCTTAGACGTTATTTCATCTGGAGACAACGAGGAATGCGGTACCATCCCTCAGACATCAGAGAAAGGGACACTTACGGTGGAGGCGGTGTTCTCTTGTGGAGCGGAATGATGATCAACGGCCGTACCCATCTTCATGTTTTTGATAGGGTACCGTAACTGAGCAGAAATACTGAGAACAGATCCTCGAACCCTATGTGCGAACTTTTTTGGGTGTGGTTAGCCCAGATTTTCTTTTCATGTACGACAATGCCACTGCACATAGAGCTCAAGTGGCGGAGGAATATCTTGAAAATGAAGATATCCAGCGACTGGCGTGGACCGTACGATCACAAGACTTACATCCGATCCAACGTGTCCGAAATGCCCTTGGGCATCAAATTGAACGCCGATAGCCAACTCATCTATCACTTGGTAAGGTCTGCGTTGTTGGAAACAATGAATTTGTTGCCACAGAGTCTTATGGGCTCCCTTATATCGAGCATGTTTATCCGTGGAGGGGATCATACGTCGTACTTATGTCATGTGACCATATTTTCGAGCATCTTGCATCGACTTCTGTAACGCGAACTTTTTGGAAATTCTCATACAACCCCTATAAATGTCCCTCATACCTGTCCAAAGTTTCCCGTTGTCTCCTTATTTGCTCGTTATTCTATGGTTCACTACCAGACCAAATTTTTTCCCCACTTCATCGCAAGCTGCACAAGTTATACCACGCTTTCTACGTGTTTTGTTAATTTGTCGAGCAGTGTATTAAGTTCTTTAATTCCTGAACCGGACATCCCGAGCTGCTTCTATGGAGAAGTCCCGAAACGTATTTTCATTACGCCCAAGAATGATTGTGTTTTGTTCAGATCAAGATTTCTGAATAGATTACTCCATTGGTGATTACTTCATTGGTGACTTCTTCATACACACCAAACTTTATATCGTGGACATCATACCACATTATAAATTTCAAGAGAAATGATAGCAAACCTACAAAATGATAGATAATTAATTAAAAACTGTGTTTAATGACAATATACCCGAAACTAAATCAATATCAATCAAATGAATCGCCATAGAATAAAAATTAGAACGCTCGCCAGGACCAGTACATATAATAGCTAAAGAATTCCACCCGTACCTATAATGGCTGTACACTTGCCCGTACCTATAATGGCTGTACCCATCATACTCATGCTAACCAAGAGATTTTCGCATAGCAGTTACTCTGTTGACGGGTTAACTCCTCCACTTGCACATTTATTCGGTTTACACCAATTTGGAGCAATATTCCTTCCCGTGTACTTCCTGAAAACTCAAGTCCGACGTAAACAAGGGCATTTTTTTTTCATCGCATTTTTCTTCATTGCGAGAGCAGTGCGGGTCGTTGTGTATTCGCCCGAAAGCAGCGTTTCTGATTTTGTAAATAAAACAATACAAAAAAGCGGCAAATTGCTGCAGAAGTTATGTCATTTAATCTTCTGGGAGATGTCTCATTTTTTCCCTCGCTGTAATTTGTGATATCTCCCCGTACTTTGGGACACTTTATAATGCTGCGACAATCGCTGCACGTGCTGCAGAGCGCCGATCATGTTACGGCTTAAATGCGGAGCGGAAACAAACGAAATTATAGCACCCTAATCGCAGGAACCCAAAGAGGGATTTCCCCTGCTAGCGGGATAACGGCAGAACTTTGGATTTTGCCCGCTGCCAATCGCTTGTAACCCGAGATCCGTCGAAACGGCGCGTGCCACATCTAAGCACACCGTACCGCAACTGCGTCTGCCACGTCGGAAGCGAGTCTATTTTCATCCATATTGGCCTTCATCGCTTAACACGAAAGGGATGGTCGTCAGCTTGAACTAAGTAGCTCACACGCTAATGGGGCAGCCAAGTCCTAATTGGGTTCGAGGGTATCTTAAGTTCCTAATAGCTATGACAGACCTGCAGTTGGGAACCCAGGCAGGGCTGTCCAGAGGCGAGATAATTAGCTTTATAATAATAGCAAAAATAAAATACTTTGTACAACTCTCAGTTTTAAGAAAAGTACTTGTAACTTGTAACAGTCCAAACTTGGCCTTTTTTGTTATCATCATCTCGTAACACGAAAAGTACTGGATCTTTCAGAAGAAGAATAAGAACTCTTTATTGCGTTATAAGGTCTACCAGGTGTGACTATTTCTAATCAAGGAAAGGTAATATTCAAGCTAGATTTACGATAAGTCTGTTTTGGCAGTTAGAGCATCCCCTGTTCTAACTGCCAAACATTCTCCGTTCTAACTGTCAGTTCCAGCTGCCTATGCTTTAGCACAGCGCTGGTACTTCAAATTTTTCTAGCTAATTTTTAAAATCTGCAAGGTATGGATGAAGGGGGATTCAAATAGGTGGAAGGGTATATCTGGCTGATTAGTTTCGTCTAAGTTTGGAACAAAATACCTTCTTAGGGGAAAAGATATATAATTTTAAAGGATTTTTGATTTAAATAGTAAAGGCCTATACAGCCACTGTTAAGGAAGGAAGAAAGCTGGTAGTGCCCCCTATACGGTTATTAATGTCCTTTCACAATAAAAACAACAACAAAAAAAAAACTGTTTATCAAATGGAGTCAGATACACACAGGGTTGATCTCGCATGTGAAAAAAATTGTGGCGTTGAAATGAAAGAGGTTGCGGGTTCTAAGAATCTTGAAAGTGGTGCTAATGAAACTGATCCCACTGTTGCTACAGAGACCACCAAGTCTGCAAATTTCAAACGTAAATTATGGAAGAATTGGAATTCTTCGCGTAAATTAGAATTTCAGGATCCAAGTATAGTTCAAGGTAAATTGTCACTGAGTCAAAGCAAAGAATCTTCTGAGGTCTCTATCTCTGGAGATGTAGGTGAGAAGATGTTGGAATGGGAGAAGGTTTTCACGGGTAACGCTATCACGTTAGCAGAATTGGATAGTGAGGGTAATAGAGATGATAAGGACATTGCACTTTTAACACCACGTAGATCTGAATATTCCATCAAAACACATCATCAAAGGCGGTTATGTTACGGAAAGAGGAGATGGTTGCTGAGGTCACTGTTCGCTTCATAAGTAAAAACAGGAGTGATTTCGGGAATAACTGAATTTTGGAGGTTTCACAAAGAATTACAATGTTTCTAATGCAACAGCAGCGCTTGTTCGTTTGACTGATATCATGCAGGTTAAACGATTTATATTTTGTGACTGTATGTTACAACTGTCAGGGTTTTGGCCATGTAAACGACGAGATCCTATATGCAGCCATTGTGCTGAGAAACGCCAGACATAAAAATCGCAAAGACATTAACAAACAGGCTGCGTGTTCGAATTGTATTAGTAAGTAATAGTACACTGATGTGCAAAATTTAAGGACCAGTCAGATTTTCAACTGGAGCTTCTCATAGGAGTGGCCTGCATATGGGAAAAGCATGCCAAAGAAACCTCGTGAGGTACAGAAATGATAAAGGAAACAACACTGACACAAAAACGGAAACAAAACGGTACAGAGGGACTTTATTCAAAAATGGCAACGTAGCACTGGCTGCCATGATACAGATGCATCACTGCCAAAGATGGAACAAAGGAAAGAGGTAGTCCTCAGTAGGAGATATGGCCACCCCTAACGTCGATGCAGGCTTTGCACCGCTTGTCCATACTTAGAACAATGTTGTTGATAAATTAATGCGGTAACATCGTCCATTCCTCTGTCAACGCCATCTTCAGCTGGTGAACATTTTCTGGCGGGTGTGAACGTGCCGCTAGGCGTCTCCCCAGAGCGTCCCATATATTTTCGATGGGATTTAGATCGCCGGAACGAGCAGGCCAATCCATTCGAACAATGTTCTCACTCTCCAAAAGCATATCAACAGCTGCAGTGCGATGGGGTGGGGCATTATCATCCATAAACGCGAACTCGGGGCCAATGGCACCTCGGAACAGACGCACATGGGGAAGAATTACCTGAGTACAGGACGTACGAGTTGTGTACGTCCATCCAAGATAACGCCTCCCAGACGAGAATACCTCGACCGCCATATCGATTCCTTTTAGTGATGTTTGCGGGGTGATACCGTATGCCAACCTCTCGCCAGATTAGCTGACGTCCAGAATCGCTGCTGAGACTGAATCTACTCTCATCAGTAAACAGTACTTAAGTACAGATTATATGGTTGTAACCTTTAGAAATAGTGTCGGTCCTTACGTTTTGCACACCAGTATAATAGTAGTAATTGTAAGTGGGAGACCATTCCGTTCGTGACAAAAAGTGTCCAGAATATCAAAAAGTAATTAAACTAATTAAACTGCGTACGGCTGATTCCTTTCGTAACTATGGTCAACAGTCCAAATTACTGTAACTCAAGTCAGTACACTCACAATATAAGTTCGTTTAAAAGTTTGAAAATAATGCAGCTGAATGCGCAGCATTCTCGATCCGTTGCGGATGAAATAAAAATTGTACGTCAAGGAGAAAATATCGATGTTGCTTGCATCCAAGAACCTTATTATGTGAATGATAAGATAGCTGGTTATCCCCTTTCCTGTAGGGTCATATATAATCCTTGTCCAGAAGTGGACAAGGATTATATAACCGGGTGTTCTCCTAAGAGAAATAAACTGATGATAATAATAAAAAATAATAATAATAAAAAGTGAGAGCTGCAATAATTGTTTTTAATTCTGATTTAGTATTAACAAAAATTGAATCCTTATGTAGCAGACATGCGGTTTGTGTTAACATTCAGTCTACTGTTGGTGCTTTTCTATTGGTTTCTATATATTTTAAATAAAACTCTGACATTCGGCCATATTTACTTTATATGGACAGTGTTCTTGAGAAACTACGAGATTTGCCTGTATTGTTTGCAATTGATTCTAATGCCAAGAGTTCACTTTGGTTCAGTCGCACTACTAATGATGGCGGGAAGGCTTTACAATTCAGTGGTTTTCAACCTTTTTATAATAACGGCACCCCCCTAAGTAATTTATTTTATTTTGCGGCACCCCTACTCAGTTTTCTGCCGGTTAGATCCCATTCTCTCTCTGTATATATATATATATATATAATATTAAAAATATATATGTGATATGATATTTATTACAATAATATAATTATAAAAATTACATTTCATAGTACAAATTATATATATACAGCATATAATTTTATTCTTTATAAAGAGGTACTAAGTAAACATCAATTATAGATCACCAAAAAATTAAAAAGATACTGTGCACCTTTTATAATGAAATAAACATATAAATTTAAAAATAATAATAAGTTTAAGTAACTTAAAGCGAAATTACGTGGCACCCCTGCCTGGAATGCTGTTGCAGCACCCTAAGGTGCCGCGGCACCCTGGTTGAAAACCACTGCTTTAGGTGATATGATAGCGGAGAAGCGGAAACTTATGGTTCACAATCAACCTGGGGCCGGAGTCCACCTTTTGGACAGTAAATAGTGAATCAAATATAGACGTAACTCTTACAAACTCAATTGGCGCTAAATTTGTCTGTGGATGGAAAGTAAAATCTGACTGGGTATTGAATGATTATCTTGCGATATTTTATGAAATCAATACACGTAGTAGAGAAAACAGCGTTGGCTTGAATCAATTACGGCGCGTTTCTGTTAAGCATGCTAACTGGGATAACTTTGAGAGAAGTCTTCAGCGGATTATTGCGATCTCTGAGTTATCTAACATGACAGGTGAGAACTCTGTGGGATTTTTGCAAAACCTTATCTACGATGCGTGTGTAGCTGCTATGAGTCTGCGGGAGTAGCGCAGTGGTATCGTCACCGTCCTCCCCACACCGGGTGGAAAAGGCCCGGGTTCGAATCCCGTAGATGAAGCGAGGAACTTTAATGGGCTTTTTTCACTCCGTGGCTGAGTTAGTCGGTCTCAGGCATAGATAGCAAGGTTCCCCCAGAAACTGAGGTTTTCGTCCAGCAAAACAGACAAATCGACCATAGAACACACGCAATTAACAGACATAAGACACACACAGCACGGCAGATGAATTTAATTATTCGGGTGGCCTAAAAATAATAGTTTGTAGATTGTTTTATATCTGCACCCAACAGCCTGATCATGGATATGCATAAGTTGTTGCTTAAGCATCCACCGAAGAAGACAGAACTTTATTTGCAGGTGGTCAATGTGCGGTACAAAGGAGAGCTTTGAGCTTCTGGTCAAAAATAACGCCCAGATCTGTGTGCTGCTGAACAGCAGAAATCGCGGATTCTCTAGGATTGGGTTGCACCATTGTTGGGTTCCGTTTGAGCGAGAAAGTCAACTGTTTCGACTTCTCAGGAATGATGTGAAGGCCGAAACAGGAGAGGAAGACCTCGAGATTTTGGATTTCTGTACGATTAAGGCATTTGTGTAGTCAGCAGTGTCTCCAGGGTTGATAGCAGTGAACAGCTTTATATCATCACCGAAAGTTATAATATCAGTTGGGCCCGTCACGAAAGGCAGAAGAATAGCTGAGAGGACCCCATCTTGTGGACTCCAGCTGTAATAGTTCTGGTGTAGCGCTGATTGGCATCGCGAAAATGATAGTCCTGTTCTCAAGCATTGTCTGAATGAACCAGAGCACGTCTCAGCCACTGAAGTAATACTCACGTAGTATAGCCTTGCCAACGCGTGAAGAGATACGGAATCAAATGCTGCCTGGACGTCAGTTTAACGGTGATTTCCAAGCCGTGCTCAAATGCATCGAGAATCTTGGTATTATTATTATTATTATTAAAATCCGTTTATTAAAAAATAGCAAGTGTTTGCTTTCACCCCTTATACACAGCCGACCGGCTAGAAGTGTACAAAATGCAAGAATTGCAATTATATACAATATGAGAAGGGTGAAAAAAAACAAAAATTACAATTATTTACAGTATTTACAATATAAGAAGAATGTACAAAAATGCACGAATACAATTATTTACAATAATTTACACAAGTGTGTATATTTACAATATTGTTTACAAATTCACTCATTGTCAAGATTATAATTGAAGTAAGCAGTGCGCTTCTGAGATGCTCTTCACTCTGTACTGCTTGCTTTCGGAGTATTTCACAGGGTCTATTGTCAATGAGTTGAAAAGGTTCACTGCGTTGTTTGGGAAGAAATTCTTCAGACAGCACAGGTTGGATAGTTTAGAGTGCAAAGGTAAGTAGGGACTGTCATTACTGCGTCCAGCCCTTGGAGTAGAGATAAGTCCTCGAAGACTGGGGGCGTCAATCACACCGGTAAGCATCTGAGAAATAAGAAGAATATTCCTGGATGCAATGTGAACTCTCCAGGGAGTGATGTTTAAGTTGGTATATAAAACAGCCCTGGAGATGGTGAAAGCATTGCCCGTGACCCTGTTCATCCATCGCATTACCCAGTACTCGACTGTTTATGTACGACGTCGGGGCAGAAGACCAGATTGGTGATGCATACAATGCAATAGGTTGTAGGCACCGCTGGACGTATCCTCCGAGTATATCTATGTTCAGTAACCCCGTCAGCTCTTGTCGAATTGCCCACATCGCCGAGAAAGTCTTAGTTTTCATGGTCGAGAAGTGGGTCTGAAAAGTGAGGCCCTCGTCCCAAGTCAAGCCTAGGTCGGTGTGAGACTTCACTTTCCTTATCTGCACTCCGTTGTGATAGGCTGTGATGTCATTTTTTATTCTCTTTTTTGTAAAGGTAAGTTGAGCTGATTTTGATGCATTTATTTCCAGACCTATCTGCAGTAGATATGCTACAAGGCTGTCGATCAGGACGGAGACTCGCTGATTAGTCAGGTGAGTTTGTTCAGCTTCTTTAGACGTTATGTATAATTTGAGGTCGTCTGCATACGATGAAAAATCAGTATACCTTGCGAGGAAGGGTTCAAGGGCAGCGGCGAACAGTACACAGGATAGGACACCTCCCTGTGGTACTCCTCTCGTTATACTGCACTCCTGTTGGAAGGATTTATAGCTGATGATGAGTTGTCTTGGTGTAAGGATGCGGTTGATGACTTTTAGCAGGCTTCCAGTAATGCCAAAGTACTTTTCCAGAATGTTGATGAGAGCGGGAATTGAGAGCTTGTCATAAGCAGATGAAATATCCAGGAAGATGACGTCTAGCTGAGATTTACTGTTGAGAGCAGTTTGAATTTTAAATAGGGTATCCAGTAGGTTTGTATATGTAGATCTTTTGGGGATCACGGTGTGCAGATGTTTCGGTCTATGAGAGAAGCATTGGGCGATCAGTGCTGATAAGATAGCTTTCTCAAACACTTTTAATAGAGAGCAACCCACTGAGATCGGTCTCATGTCCTTAGGTTCCTTTGGGTTTCTTCTTTTGGGTATGGGTTGAACCCTGTAGTGATTCCACATTGTCGGGATTGATCCGGACTTCAATATGCGGTTAAAGATTACAAGAAGGCACTACACACTTTAACCATGAAGAGAGGGAAGCCGTCAGGACCAATTGTAGATTTATTAGGAAGTCTATTGATGGTATTTATCAGTTGTTGTTTTGTTAGCGTTATAGTTGAAAGGGGCTGTCTGGAGTGCATGATGAAATCACTTAGGTTTGGGGTTTTTGGGTCTAATGGTAACTCGTTGAAAGTCGAAGATACCCATTCCTGAAATACCTTCTCATCGATATGGAAATCTTTGTTGCATTTGGATGTAATACGTTTCGAGCGGTTTATTCTGTTGAGTGCCAGCTGCCGGATTGCATTTCGTTTACATTTGAGGAAGGTTGCCCGCTCTTTCTTGTACATCTGGTAGTCAGCTGAGTTATGGTACTTTTTCCATATTCTGAATGCTTTTTGTTTCCTCTTGAATGCTACTTGGACTTCGGCATTGAACCATGTATTGGATCTATCAGAGAGTTTTAATTGTTTGGAAGCTCCTTGGGAGGCAATTTCAAGCAGCTGGTTAGCCAGGTTAGATATAGCAGTGTCTATTGATTCCTGCTGTAGATCCTTCCAGTTTATTTCTATGAGACATGCAAGGATGATCTCTGGGTTTAAATATTTGATGGAGAATACTGTTTTGGTAATCTTCTGGTTCCTGAGAGTTTCATCAGTGTTTGAGTTTACAGTGACGTTAAACTCAAACGTGATGGGAGAGTGATCGGAGGGGAAGCTGTGGTGTTCAATGGTCAGACCTAGGTGTGGAAGATTGGGGAATAATAGATCCAGCATCTGGTTTCCCCTGGTAGGAGGTGTGGTTTGGTGAAATAAGCCAAACGTGCCAATGGCTGATATGAGATCCTCAGTGGCCTCATCATGTCTAGGCGTAGGCATGTTGAAATCGCCTATAATGAAGGTGGGGATGTTGGGGACTAAGTTGGCTGCTATCCATGCTATCGTTCATTTCGTGAATGCCATACAACTACAAATTTGTAGTTGTATGGCATCCTTTCTTAATGTGGCACATAGGACTTCGAATTTATCTGTTTTGGTCACCTGAAATCTGGACTGCTTGAAACTGGATGAGTACAGTAACGCAACACCTCCACCGCGTCTGCTATCCCTGGAATTATGGAGGCTGAGGTAATCAAGAGGCTGACCTATGACATCCAGTTGCCTTCCGTGAGATAACCAGGTTTCAGTCAAGCAGATGAACTGATATTCAGCTAGTAACATGATGGTTTGTAGGGGGTGTAGTTTATTGCTGATACTGCGTACATTTTGGTAGAAGCATTTAAGGGGAGTTATTGAGACAGGTTGGCATGAGGCTGACATTGGTTGCTATCCCTGTATTATTGTCGATCTTGTGCGGTACGATGCGGAAGATGTCCGTTCTTTGTACATTTTTACTAGAGTTCCTGGCGGCCAGGTGCTGGTATCTAGCACTTTTAGTTCATCCTGTTTTTCACAAGTAATTGTGAATGAAGAATAGGAGGGATATCTTGTTTTCACAGCCACCTTGATCCCTATTTGTTCCTCAAAGAATTTAAATATATTTGCATCGGTTGTGGACGGTCCAAGTCTCGAAATGAAGATTTTCGATTTTGTTTGGACGGATGTTATATTGTACATTTTCTCCAATACGTTGGATTGGTTGACTGGTGTGGTTTTGTTGGGGTATGCTGGTGATGTTTCTTGAGTGGGACCGGTCCCCTGGGCTACCAATCTATTTACAGACCTATCTTGGTGAGAAGTTGGATTATTGATCGTTAATGACACTTCCGAAGGGGAATTAGGTCGCGATCGTTCGACGGGTGACTGCTATGTGCATAAGTGGGTTTTTTATTGGTGACACCACTCAAGCTTGAGTGTAGGCATGGAGCATTTTGAGACGCTTTATATATCTGAAGACGCTTTATATATCTGAAGACGCTTTATATATCTGAAGACGCTTTATATCGATTATATATCTGAAGCAACCGATATATAATCGGTTGCTTCAGATATATAATCGATATATCTGAAGCAACCGATTGCTTCAGATATATAATCTGCTTCAGATATATAATCGATATCACACCTAGGTTGATATCGATTATATATCTGAAGTTGCTTCAGATATATAATCGATATCACACCTAGGTTCACAAGGGTGCTCTAATACAGGTAATTGACTCAATTCGATGGGGGTAGGCAGGTCGCTGTGTTTCCTATTAGTTAAAGATTGTTTTTCTTTAGTACTGCTGGTTTGAGGTTTAGTGGGTTTCTTCATACTTTGATGACTATCACGATAAGCTGGTATCATGTATTCATTCGATGTAGCTCCTTTGACATTTCGATGGTTTTGTTCTATAACAGAAGGCAGAACTTATTTCTAATTACTTCTGCCTTTAGTAGTTGTACTTCTTCAAGTAGGCTTGAGTTTTGTGCTTTAATTTGCTTAATCTCATTAATGAGAGTATTCAGCTGACTGTTTATGAGAATCACATAATCATTACTTATCCGCGGGTAGTTTTCCACGTGCATCGAAGTTGTTGCCGTTTGGCAATATTTAGTGGCCGAGGTAGCTACGTCATGCATAACTTCTTCAGGGTGGCATCCAATTGCCCTGTAGTGCAACAGAGAAGTGGAGACAGCATCGTCATCTGTGGGGTATTGATTGTCGCCCTCGGCGATTTGTACCTGTTCATTGGTAGTTTCAGGTGTGGTGCTTGTGCTAAGGTATGGTAGGATAGTGTTTTTTTCCTGTGCAGATGATATAGTTTCAGTCGATGTGCAGGGTATCACATCATGTTGGGAAAGTGCCCTTAATCCCTCGTTGTCAGGTATTTCCTTGCATGAAACACAAGAAAAATTTCTTCTCCGTTGCTTATTCATCTTTTTTAGGTCGATTTTGAGGCATGACCCACAAAAGGTAGAACAGCACGTAACACAGATAATGCATAGCTCCGTGTTTAATTTGCATAATTTGCATTCGGCTATGGTAAAGATTTCATTCAATTCTGTCATGTTTGAATGTCTGTAGGAGAAAAAACAAATGCTCGTGTTTAAAGGTTTCAACAGGCTAAAACGACGGTATTTGTTTCGGCGAGTAGTGGTGGTGACTAGATTTGTAGCGGTGGATCTTGACCGGGTGGCATAGTGGATCTGCGGTGGCTGATGTGGCATTATTTGGGTGGTTAACGTTTTCAGAAGAGATTTCTCAAAGATCTTTAATAGGCTTGATGCAAAAGAAATCGGACGGAAGTGACTGGGCTCAGAAGCAGAGCGTATCAGCATAAACTGTGGAATCCAGTCGGCGCCGGATGCGGCCGTAGGTGCTAAACTATTTATTGCGTCAATCAGCTGATATGTAAGGTGTAAGGTATATTGACGTCATGCGGCACCAGGGGTTTCCCCCATCTCCGCGTTGCTTTCATTGTGGGTGTACCAGTTTTCTGGGAATGCCAGAGATTTAAAAGTGTGTGGGTATTGTACATGTGTAATGTCGTGTACCGTTGTTCATCTGGTCATTTAGCCGCTGGACCCCTGCTGGAGCCCAACGTTGCTCCACCTTCGCCCCGTGGAGGCAGACCAGGAACCCAGTAGACTTAGCTACTCTGGCAGGTCCTGCCGCTTAGTTTCCTGAGATTTCGGCGGCTAGGACCTATATTAAAAAAAAAAAAATCATATGTATGTGTATATACACATGTATATACTCATTTCACTTGTCTGCATACACCATACGTTGTATGCCTATACACACCGCTGGGAGGTTTGATATTACGTAGATGAATAGGCCGAGACTGGGCGAAGATTATTTTGAGCGTTGTTAAATTTAGTGTGTGGGGCGTTCGCGTTGTATATAGATAGAGTAGGAGGGGAGAAAGAAGACTGGGGGGTAAAGATAGAAATATGGGAGCGATAGAGAAGATGCCCCCAGTTGGTCAGTGAGGCATGCCCATGCCTCACCAGAGGAAAGGGGAGGGTTCAGCGAGGGGAGACAAGGAGTCTCCGCCCCGCCGTGGTAGGGTTGGAAAGGAATCGAGTCAGGTGCTCGATTCTGGTCCCCAATGAGTCTTGATGGCAGCGAAGCTGCATGGTTCAGGTCCGTGTGGCCCCTTTGCAGAGTCAGGGTTCAGTCAGTCGCAGAGTTGTAGACCATGTCCTTTTATTCTCGTTAGAGGTATGGAATTTATTGTGGGAATGTAGCTTGTCCCATTTAGTTTCCGGTTGTGTTGTTATTTGTTTGTTGGGCCAGTGTGGCTCGGCGTCTGTTAAACAGTTTCTGTGCAAATTCGGTGAATGCCAAATATGGTCCTTAACCTTCTCGAATATCCGCTACCAATTCCTTAAATGCTGATCTCCAGTTAATCATCCAGTGGGCCAAAGACAACTTAGTTGGTTTCAACCTTTCTAAAACTCAGTCTTGTCTTAAATCTCGCAAAAAGGATTCTTCTGCTCCTATGCTTATCTTTGATGACACTCCGATTTCTAAGCAAAATGATATCTCCCTTTTGTTGATTACCCTGACTTCTAATCTCTCTTGGCACAAGCACATTACAAATATTGCTTCCTCTGCATCTAAAAAATTTGGTTTTCTCTTTCGCTCTGGGCGTTACTTTTCTTCCAAACAGCTGCTCACTCTGTATAAATCGCAAATCCGCCCTGCCATGGAATATTGTTCCCACATCTGGGGTGGTGCCCCCAAAACCTCTCTCAGGTTTCTTGATTCCGTTCCGAATACCAGCCAACATCCATATACTGTCCAACTTCAAACCCACAGAACCAACTTTTCATCTGCCTCGTTTATTCATTCAACTGCCATTTTCTGGAACAGTCTTCTTTCATACGTATTTCCTGAAAATTAGAGAAGTGGAAGTCTAATTCAACAAATATCTTCTTTTGTCTTTTCAACCTCCACCCCAAGCACGGTGCCGCCTCCTTAGCCAGGTGGGAAGGAGCAGCAGTGCGTAGCACACGCTTCCTGATTAGACCGGGGTTCGAGCCCGTCACCACCAAATATGGAGGACACGGAAAGGTCAGGGAATAACCACCGCATATCCCCGGAGCAATATGGCCTTAGTTGCTAAAGCTCCTAAAAACCAAACAACAACAACCAAGCACGGTACTTATAAAAAAAAAAAAAAAAAAAAAAAAGTTGTGGGATGCCACAGTGGCGCGCATTACTCTAAACACTATATTAAAATTAAAATTTTTTCCAATTGTCAGCAATTGGAAAATTGCTGACAATTGATAAAAATTCAAAGGTCAACTGGATAGTTACCTGCATGAGAAGAGAAGTGCAAAATTTGTATTTTCTTATCTATCTTCTATTTTGGTAGTTGCAGCAAAAACCTGTGGCTTCCTTGCACTATATGGCTATACTAATACTAATATCTTGACTAAATTATGCGTTCTTTGTGTTTTCAATCATTAGTACCCATGTGGATCACCCTTCGGTCCCTTAAAAACTGATAGTTGGTTAGCAACCTCATCTGTTTTATCGCCTGGCAGACTATTCCATCTGTTTTTATCGCAGAATATATTTCTGGTTTCCACTTACAACGAACCTTCCAGTAAGACGACCTTCTGCGGTAGGAGATTATTCTGCCCTGAAAAATTCAGTCCTGGTGTCAGTTTCGGGAAGGCATCGCCTGGAATACAATTAGGCACTTAGGTGTCTGTCATTCCCTAGTTCGATTTCTCTCTAGGGCAACGACTGGCGTTCCTATAAACTCAATCTCACCTTAATTTAAAAAGAGTACAGTTCTTTTTAAATTAAGGTCACCGCACTTCATACATTTAGCACACAGAAATAATTGCCCATCAGCCAGAAAAAGTCTTGCATACATGCAACCATGAGCACAAGAAAAATAACTCACAGGTGAATTTCTTGCAACAGTCACGATATGATGGGTCATTGATATGCTTTGGAAATTTTCATAATGTACTGCATTTCTGTATACTAGGTAAAATTATGTGTTTTTAGAACTACGTTAAAGAGATTTTGCAATTATATATTTCGTTATTATCAAAGCGAATACTTTGAACTTAGGACTTTGTTGCCAAATTTGAATTGTGCCAAAACCCGATGATTTCTGTGCTAGATTATATATCATAGTTTAATTATTTTAATGTTACTTGATTATATTTTGTTTTTTTTAATTGCCACTATCCATTTCCAGCCCCTTCTGGGGCAGGATTTGCTTCTCTGAAGGGTTGCTTGTTTGATGGTACCTCTGGAGTGGGGTTCCAGAGATACGGAATTTGCTGGTTTCTATTGGTATTGCAATTTCTCCTGCGAATGCAAAAATTACCCTATCTTCTATAGAACTGTACATCACTATTTGTGGCCTCTTTCTCGTGGCGCAATAGGTCACTGGGCAGGCTCTCCTAGTGACTGCCTTCCTGTTAGAGAGGCGCCTCCGTAGCCAGGTGGGAAGGAGCAGCAGTGCATAGCACACGCTTCCTGATTAGACCGGGGTTCGAGCCCGTCACCACCGAATACGGAGGATGCGGAAAGGTCAGGGAAAGACCACCGCATATTCACGGAGCAATATGGCCTTAGTTGCCAATGCTCCTAAAAACCAAATAACAAACAAACAAACCTGTTAGAGAAGGGCCAGAAACAACTAAACAACATAACAACACACACAGTGCACTAATGAAACATTACACACATTTCAAGACATTTTATAGAATATTGTATCATCACAGTATACTAAGCCGCATGCGTAAGATACCGTACATGTCTACATGTTACCCTTTCCAGTTGAGACCATAATTACATTAATTTTTGTGAGAAGTTAAGAGGACAGCGATCCATCTACCATCAAAAGCGATGAACGGAAAAATCTGGCTAATCAGTTGCAAAAAGTGCAAATAGACCATGCAGTTGACGCGTTCTCAAAATGGAGACTTTCAGTGAAGCCTTAGAAAAGTCGAGAGCAACTGCTTGAATTTCTCCAAACCAAATGGAGCTTGTACAAAGAGGAGTAATATAAGCCAAATAAATATCAACAGAGCGACACTACTGGAATTCAATATTGCAATCGGAAGAGAGGCTTAAAGAAGGTGTTAGTAATCAAATTTTCAATTATTAATGAAAATTAAATCATAGAAAATTTATGATTGTTTCCAGTTGAACAACCAAGCTCAAGAAATGTAACATCCAAAACAATTCTTTACAGAAATATGCTATGAAAACACAGTTTTGGATTAAAAAAAAAATAATCAAAACATATATAATTATAAAAGTAAATCCGGATCGTGTGAGCGCCCTTGACCGACAGTACAACAGCGCTCATAAGTTCAAATAATAGCATGCACTCAGGAAGACAAACTACATGGAAATGGAAATTTAGCATTCATTTCGAACAATAATCATATAGAGTAGTTAATTCTTGGGTGTGTTCCTCCCTCTACATTCCACCCATCTCTCCTATAACAACTGAAAGACTAGTTCATCCTTTAGTGTAAAAATTAATAAATAAATAAATTGTATTTATTTACTTTGTAAACATTAAACTTTCTGGGGGTCGGGAGAAAGTTGGTTCCAACGCACTGCTTATTAGCAATGTATCGTTTGTCAGCAATAATAAAGTATTCCCTCTGTACATTAAACAGCGCACGAAAATTCTGAACAATCGTTGTGCGTATAAATTAATGTAAATATGTGCCTTCTCGTATTCCCCTGAAATATGTCCAAACTTAAATTTGGCACCTATCCATCTTTAGAGCGCAAAAGGCTCGTAAGACTTGTAAGCTAAAGGAATAGTAGATAATTGCTGTAATTCATTACGATAAAAGAGTCTAAAATAGGGCACTCTGTTTTAAGCTGAGATAATTAGGCCTACATACGAAGCTTGGCAATTAATTCTGTCAGTTTTCATTCTGGGCCTAATTACCACGGACATGCGCTGACATTTGACCAGTAATCATCAATGACGCTACTAATACCCCATGTACCTTTATACTCGCTAAAAGACTTCCGATGATATTCCAAAAGACAGTTTGTTATGTTCACAGTCCTCTGAGATCAAGTAAGTTACGTCGAATGTGCTAACCACAGGCTTGACACTCATTTGATGGCATCCATAATACTGCGGAGAGGGGGACGCAAGAGATCATTAATGTAATAATATAACTTGAAGCAGAACTGGTATGATAGGATGCAAAAGGCAGGAGCATATTTCCTGTTAGCTTCATTAATTAAACTCAATTTAATTCGAGGATTATCTACCATGCCTTTATAGAAGGAATGGAAAACAATCCTCGAGAGACTTCTCTGATAAGAAATGGCCATGAAGATTTACCCTTAGTAAGTTTAGTGCAATATCTTTTAAGAGAAAAATCCTAATACGCTTAATCGTCGAGACCCAGAAGTCAATAACTTTTGAGATATGCAAATTGGTATTTTTTGAAGCTGACTGGTTGTTTAAAATTTCTCCGAGGGTAACTAAGGTCGGGAGGCGATAGTATATCGAGTGAGTAAATTACGTGTATTTTAGGAAAACGTGGCATTAAAAGGAAGCAATATTTTGGGTGCAGGTTGGCTTATAACGTGTTCTCGATTATTACTAGACGTATCACTTATTACACTAATTTGATAGCCAAAGAGAAACTTGAAGGATTTGTTAGATGAAATTCCTCTTCCTTCCGCTAAAGCGAATGAAAGCAGGCATTCCTTGAGATGTCGACAACCATTTGCTTCTCGTACATTAAATAACAGCGGAGGTAATGGCTTTAGAAATCATCGGTGGCAAGTTGCCTTAAGAAACATCTCCAATAAGCGTACAGCATGCAAGAAGCGTGATTTCGTCGTCGGCATCTAATGCGGAACCCCCAGCCTCTTCTGTTCCGTGAGCGTGTCTTTTCTGTGCAGCGATGGCAAAGTAGTTCCTGTCCTCTCTCGACACTGGCTGTCTGCCCCGATTCCTTAATATCATTTGGGGGGTAATGGACACATTTTACATCGATTGACAGAGCCATTTGCGCTAATACATGCCATTACGGTTGATTTCGTTATCGCACTGATGTAGGAAAGTTGCCGACAACCATTTTTATTTCAGCACATTAAGGGGATGGGAGGACTCTCTATGGAATTGGCGCTTTTCATGTGGTTGTCCAGTACTTCTTAACCTTCGATTCTCTCTCTCTCTCTCTCTCTCTCCCCGTCTCTCCACTTCTTTCAGCAGAATATTTGCGGGAAAGAAATTCAATAAATTAAAGCTTTTCAGTGTTCTTCTTTCTTTTTTCCCGAAATAACTCTTTATAAAGTTTAAGCTTCTGAAAGCTTGTAAAATATAATTCCTGCGGACTTTTCTATAAAGCGTTTACTGAACTGGAGCTAATTTCTTTAAATAGAATTTTTCTCATTCAAGCATTCATTCATTTTTCACTTGTGACGATTTCAATTAACGCACATTGTCGGACAGAAAACATTTTGTCTTATTCCTCTGCTTCTTTTATAATTTATTTCAATGTTTGTGTGAATGGTGAATTTTCACCATCTGAAGAAAACGAGAGTTGCGTACACCATTAATGAAAATTCCTTTAGACGCCTTTTTTGGTAATTCTGATCTTCATTTATTGGAGAAGATCACAAGAAGATTACTGATCGTGACCTCAGTTGAGTTTTTCCTAATATCACAGGTAAGTGGTGAGAATTATCACTGAACTATTATTTATAAATAGGCAATTTTATAAGCCTCTTAAAATGCGTGCGGAAATCAGCCACCACCCATTAAACTTCAAATCGAAAGTCACCGACAGAATTTCCTTCATTAATTTCATTTTGTTTTCATTCTTTGCAACGATCCTTTTCATTTGTTATTAGGAACAAATGAAATCTTCCAGTTTTGAGAAAGCAATGAGACCTATGAACCTGAAAATACCTCCAAAACACGTTTCAAACACTGATGTGATTCCAAGGATGTTGTTTTGAAACACTGATCTCATCTGATTCTAAGGATGTTGTTTTGAAGATTCTCACTCACTCAGTACATTATTAAGCTGAGATTCGCAAAGCGATGTTAGTATTTGATTTCCGAAAGCCAAAAGAAATGAAACGAGATCTCACCATTCGGTTAGTTACCATTAATGCATTGCCCATTTCTTCAGTATTAGACTACGAAATCAGTGAGTGACGATATTATCGAGCAGATTACTGATCGTGATGCACACTGATTCGATTCTCAGCTTTTAAAGCTGAGAATCGAATCAGTGTGCTGTATTAGAAGTTAGTATACGCTCGCGAGTAGCACATTGGACATAATAACTTTTTTTGCGTTTGGGAAATGCCTGGGTTCGAATCTAGTCAATGACGCGCGAAATTTTTATGGGCTTTATTCATGACTGAGGGCTTAGGTGAGGGTTGCATGATTTTTTCTCCCGGAATTTCTAGTTTCTCGTCCGGCAAATAGTCAAATCAGCCACAGAATGCACACGGTAACCTTAATATGACAATTTGTATTTATATCAACAATTAGCAGAACGACACTTTACCAGTTTCTTGTGAATTAAATCTGATCATTAACCAAGAGAGCGAAGAGATTATTAGGACTAAATAAATCTGTACTTGTTTTGCATTTTGTTTTTGTCACCCCTACTAAGTTTACCACGCCTGTAATTACGGTAATACCGCTTCACTTATTATCCTCGGTCATAGCATAGTGGTTTCGACGCTGAGTTGGATGTCACAATGGAAGCTTTAAATATGGACCAATTAGAGTACTAGCAAACAAGAGGGATACGCCTTGACTTGATATACTGCAATACTCAACGGATGGAATTAAATAACAACAATATGAAATTTGCATCGGATCATCATGCACTTTTGTTTGAAAGCCTTAAGAAGTCATTGAGATAACCGGCAAACTAATCCACGTTGGAACAAATATAATTTTCTCAACAAAACGTATTAAAATTGGCATCATATGAAAACGCCTGATGGAATGTAGCTGGCTAAACTATACCTACGGCACTTAATAGCACTCTCAAGAAAACTCTCAGGTGGGGCAAATTCGTGGTTCATCCCAAAATAAAAACTAATAGTTAAAATTATATAAAAAAAGGAAGATAACGGAGCATCCAGCAAGTCGTGTCCAATTGCAAACGTGAAAGGACACGTTTCATTCAAACGAAGCGACGAGTGCTTGAAGTAAAGAAAGTAAAATTAAGAAAATGCACAAGGATTTTCAACAAAAAAAAAAAGGAAAAGAAAAGCTCCACAAGATTGTGACAAATAATGAAAATTTTGAATAAAGTCAATATTAGCAAATATAACTTAGAAACTAGAAATCAATAGCCTTTCAAATACGGCAACAACTGGACAGATAAATTTCCACTATTTATGATCAAAATCTGTAGCATTTACATCATTGATATACTAAGACATATATTTCAGCACAGACCAGTATTTCTGCACTCCGAAATCTCACAGAAGTCAACCATTACAAACCTAATGGAAATTTTAATACGGAAAGCCCTATTGTGGATGTCATCTTTTTATATATATGGCAGGGCAGCCGCATGCAAAATTTCCATTCCTGTTTTCACAGTTATTGTGCAGGATTACTTCCTCATTACGGGAAATATCATTAGCATTAGTAGAGGCATACGATGCAAGAAAGCAAGCTTACGCAGCATTAGCCAAAAAAAAAATAATTTAAACATATTAACGAATACTCTCTAGGACAGGAAAATTACCATACTGTAATGAATAAAAATAAAAAACCTGAATGCTACGTATTAAGTTAGTAAACGAGTCCGAAAAAGAGGGGTCTTCTCTGTCATACTGTTTGCAGTGCACTTGACGCCTTCTTAGCTCAAAACAGTAAGCAAATTTCCACATTACGTTGATGATATGAATTTAACAATAGCACGTCATTGTAACTCCAACTTAGAGCTCACACCCTGGACACAAATGCAAACCACAAAAAATATCTTTAATGCCTGCCCAACTTTTAAAGGGAAGTGTAGATTCACCGAGAACCGGCGTAATGGGTAATGAGACCAGGAGAGAAAAACAACGAATTGCAAGGAAGGAACTGAAATCGGAAGTACAATCACACAGTTAGATAATCTAGAAAGATCTTTCCAGCAAATGAACATTCTTATAATTATCATCAAAATATCAACCCTGAAAGACTTTTGCACAAGCAAACCATACAAAAAAACTAAACTATTATTTTTAGGCCACCCGAATAATTAAATTCATCTGCCGTGCTGTGTCCTAAGTCTGTTAATTGCGTGTGTTCTCTGGTCGATTTGTCTGTTTTGCTGGACGAAAAACCCCAGTTTCTGGGGGGGGGGGAACCTTGCTATCTACGCCTGAGAAAGCAAACCATACAGAAAAGAAGTTTTAAAAAATTCATACCTAAAGATTCAGATGTAATTACTACGTTTCGAACATCCAGAATGAAAATACACGTATCGCCCTCGCCTTAAACTGGGACACTTGGAAGGGGAAGGGTGACGCCATCTGGTGTCACTCCCAATAACTACCACCACTCACCACTGGATGCAAAAGCCAAAGCTAAACAGGCCCACCTCCATAGTTGGATGAAGATGAGAAGTAGAAATTTTGAATATACTGCATTGAGATGGCGCAGGCTAAAAACACTCGCATCCATGCCGTGAGCAGAGGGATGGTTCGAAAATTCAGAAACAGTCACTCAAGGAAAACAGTGGAGCAAGTAGCGCTGTCACAATTATGGCTGCCACAAGATGGGGGCATGACCATCCAGTCCAACCAACTGGAAGCGCTCCTTCCGCAACTGCGCTAGTGACCAAATAGGAAGAAAGAAAACACCAACGCATGAAGTGGAGCATCGAAATGAATATTTTCATCATGCGAGCATACTGCGAAGTAACTAAATTAGAGACCGACATGACAATGTACAGGACGAAACAACGCACCACGTGGTTGCCACGGTTCCCAGCTGTTCAGGCCACCAAACAGCTAATAATAAATCAGAGACGGATAGCTCTGGATTGCTGTTCCCTGAATAACATGAAGAACCTGATAGTTCTTCATGTTAACTCTGCGAAAAAACCAAGCAGGATGTAAGTAACCAACTACAAAGACAACGATTACGGTCACCACGGAACCAAAACTGGAGGAGGAACACAAAATGTAAGAACTACAACCCGGAGCAGCCGAAGTGGAGATAGACAAGGTCGAGATATCCAGAATAGAAGAAAATAGGAACAAGGCCCTGTCAGAATTCGAGGCCATGAGCCCACAAAGACCCACCATACAGAAGCAGAGACCAAACAGAATCCTGTGGCAGATCACAGGATTCTGTTTGGTCTCTGCTTCTGTATGGTGGGTCAGGCAGATCACAGACCACCTCAATTGGCGAATAACACCGGATTACCTCAACAACAACGAAGTAACACTAGAAACCATCAGCACAGCCATTTACTGTGCCGCTGCAGCAGTCACCAGGATGAACGGAAGACAAATCAGTGACCAATAGAAAACAAAACGAAAAGGAACTACCAACCTGGGAAGGAAGGCTAAAGCAGAAGATAGAAGAGATACGAGTGAGGATAGGGTAACTGACTCAGTATCAACAGGGTAACAAAAGTGAAGAAAAGTGAAGACAATCCTCAAGAAGAATCCAGAGGGCACTCGAGGAGTTCTGTGGTGCAGTAAAGTTAGCCATATCGGCCGTTCCCCATGGATCGATCTAGAACGAAAGAAAATCGAGGACGTACAAGAGATGAGAGAATGAGAGGTGAAAGAAATACGACAGTCAATCATAAAATTCCACAACTGGCGATGTATGTTGTTATTGGGCTTTAGGAGCATTAGCTTCTCAGGTCATATTGTTCCGGTATATTGTCTGTAAATTGCGTGTGTTCTTAGGTAGATTTTCTGTTTTAGTAGACAAAAAACCCGAATTTCCGGGAGAGAAAAAAAACAAGCTACACTCGCCTGGGACCGACTAACTCAGCCATTGTGAAAAATGGCACGTACAAATTCCTGTCGTCATGCACACGACTCGAACCCAGGTCTTTTCCACCTGGTATAAGCATTAATGAATTAGCTTCTGACAAAAATAATTCACTAGATGTATATGAAATAAAATGCAAAATTAAACGCAATATTTAGTAAATACTTTTCATAAACGAGTTTTCCATAAAATTCACTGTCTTTTTTTTAAAGAGGAAAAGCGTTAACATATACTTTTGGAACTGGAGAATACTCTAGCAGGTGAACAGCCCTGACATACATGTTGTATGTATGTCAGGGTTGTCTATCTGCCACAGTCCGCACATACATGTTGTGGCCTTAGTGCTCACTACAAAACTCCACTTCACCCCATCCTAATTATTCGAGTTCCATCAACATAGACAATTACGAAAAATTGTAAAAGCGGTAAATAAACCTTAAAAAAAAAATAAATAATAAATAAATAAATAAACATATGAAATGAGCATTTGGTAGAACGAAAGTATTAAAAACCCGAACAGTTTCTCGGTGATTCGACGTCGTAACTTGCATTTTGTCAGTGTGCTCCACTACCGCCATCTGTTGGAAAATTCAGTTATCATTTAGCACGTTCACTGCCGCATTTTTATTTTACAATATTGTCCTTTTCTGCTCGTCGTGGGTTATTATTACAAAAAAAAAAAAAAAAAAAAAACTATTTCTCTTTTATGGGATTTTTTCCGCCACGTGAGGGGTACCAATTGCATGGGATTGTTGGTTGTGTCCTGTTGGTTTTATTATTATTATCGTTACTATTGTTGGTCGAGGAACTGTCGTACTGTTCCACCGGATCACGATAATCTGAACTTCCATATGAGTGTTCTCTGGAAGATCTATTACCGCTAAGTTTTTATGGAGACTCTTTGGCATCATGCCTGTAGTTGGCGATCAGGACTGTCTTTATCCATATACCACATTTCTTTGACTTCCTGTCTTAGATGTGCGTATTTCCCATCTTTTCCTCGTATGTTTTCTTGAGGTTACTGGTGTGCTGATCACCGCTGTGTTGATCAAGTTCATCCATCAGAAGTTGATCCATCAACTTCTTGTCGATGAGGATAATGGCTGGTCTGTTGTGCGGGATCGTCTTGACCGTTATTATGGCACGGTTCCGGTATAGTTTGTGAGTTGGGGTCTCTATTACGGCCTGAGATTCGTACTTCTAAAACGGTGTACTTTCTTTGGTCAAATAGTATTTTTCGCTAGCTTCTGACGTGCAGTATTATCCTGGCAACATGGTTGTGTCTGCGAGCGTGCTCCGTCTGCAGGGCCGCGTCTAGAGCTTTTCGAGCCCTAGGCATACAAATGAAAGTCGGGGCCCTTCTTATATAAACAAGAATGAGGGTGATATTAAAAAAAAATTGAAGTTGTGTTAATTTATATTATTAGGTTGAGATTACAAAAAAATATAAAAAATGAAAATAAAAAATCAATATTAAATTATTTTAAGAAATTTAAAATTTTTGTTTTCTAATTTTGACATCTGTAAACTTATTAATAATATCCTCATAAAATATATTTTAAAATATGTCTTTGTTTAAATAGAAAATTAAACAATTTTCCAATGTAAAACATAGTTATCAAAAAGCAAAATGTAAGTACATCTGATCATTTATAATCACAAAGAAAAAAAATATTATTTTCTTGCAAGTAACAAAAAAATTGTGTGAGGAACTCCCACGCGTTGGAAGTAAAAGTTCTTACCATTAATGTTCGGGTCCTTTGATGTGTGTTGATTTACCGATAGCGGTTCTACTGCAACTGTATGCGTCAAGCAATGTGTAGACAAACGTTTTCTCCTGCCCCCTGCCTCCACTCACGTTGTACTAATGGTTCGTGAAAAACAATGTATATTTATGCACAATGCACAGCTGAGCTGTCGCGTATGTTTCCCCCTGCCACCAAAGTATCGACAAAAGATACAGCCCAAATAAAATAAATATGACGTTGGCGTTGCAATAAGTATTATTATTGGTATATATTTGTTAATTAAATTTAGAAGTCGAAGCCAGTGGAGTTATTTATTTCATGCAGTAATGACAAATACATCTGTGCGGGCCCCTCTTTTCAGCGGGCCTTGGCACATGCCTAATTTGCCTAGTGGTAAACGCGGCCCTGTCCGTCTGAGTGATTACCTTGCATTCCGCGGTGATGTGTGGATAGTTTCCGAGGCCAGGTATCATCGTCGATATATATCGAAGTCTGTCACTCCGAGGTCCTTGACGATGTACACACAGTGGTCAAAAAATTGCGAACCTTATTCAGTTTCGAAACGGACTGCCTCTGTTTCGAATAACAGCGAGTTTACGGCTCGACATAGATACAATAAGGTGTTTTACTGCGTTTTGGTCTAATTGTTAACCATTTTTTTAGCAAACTGTGATAAATTTGAAGGAAGAGGACTTGGTTACTGAATAGCTCTATCCAGCATGTCCCAACATTTTCAATAGGATTCAGATCAGATGAGTGTGGGCCCCAGGAAAGATGGCGGAAATCCCTGTAATCTCCGAACCATTTCTGTCACAGTACGCTGTTCCATTGTAATCCATAAAGTGGCCATCATTTTGGCATAAAAGTGTAACAGTGTCTGCCAGGGGGCAAAGGTTGATGACCTTCTACAGCAGATATCATCTTTTAAGGGCAACAAAGGTGATATTTTTGTACACGTTGGCACTAATGGTATTAAGAGAAGAAGATGGGCGGAATTACTTAACAAACACAGATCAACCTTGAAAAAAAGCCGTGAATTACGGTAGAATTTCTGCAATTCTGCCTAGACACGATACGAAGGAGTATATGATGAGAGCCTTGTCGATCAATTCAGCCCTGAAGAGATTGTGCAAGCCTCAAGGGGTAGAATTTTTATCAGCCTGGCCTATGCTTGTTAACAGGAGAGACTGCTTCTACAGGGATAGGATACACTTAAATAGAAAGGGTGCAAGAATATTTGCTGATGCTATCGTGTTAGGTGAGTCGGAAAACTGCTAGATTGGGGGGATACAATGACTAATAGATTAACAGTAGCCGCTGGCAGAGGCGAAAGTGATTCTTCCAATGCTTCTATTGGACCGAGCAGCAGCCTGGAAAACAAGGTTCGGGGGATTTCAAGGACTGCTGGCAATCACAATGAAACAACTAAATACATGGGCTGTTTTAGGGTAGCTAAGAAGAGGTACAGGTGCATGCATACTTGCGTGTACACCAATGCTAGGAGTTTAGTAAATAAATTTGATGAATTTGAGGTGTTGGTCAATGGTAGATATTGTTGGAACATCAGAGACGTGATGTCGCACAGATATAAGGAATGCAGAAATGGAATTTGAGGAGTACAATGGAATTTGAGGTGCACTGAAAGGATAGGAAAAGGAAAGATTATTCTATTAGTTAGGAAACACATAAAATTCGAGGAAGTACAACCAGTCGACATGGGTGGACAGAGCAATGTCGAGTCAGTTTGGTGTGACATAAGCACTGGGAAAGCAAAATTGAGAGTAGGAATATTATAGACCTAATGACTCTGATGAGTATAATGAGCAATTGTGCAGAAATAGACTGGGTTAGTAAATCAGATTGTCTTATAATGGAGGATTTTAATTCCCCAGATATTGACTGGAATTTATGGGTTGGTCACTCACACACTAGCAAGGCTTTTGTGGATTTATTGGATGATTGTTTTCTACATCAGCATGTTCAAGATTCAACTAGAGGGAGTAGTACTTTTGATCTAATTATCAGAAGTGATTCTTCATGCATTAAGAATCTTCAGATAAAGGAACCACTAGGTGGCAGTGATCACAGTGTGCTGAAGTGGGATTTACTCAAAGAGGTAACTACCATTAGGGGTAAAGGGAAGGGTTATTGCTTTCGTAAAGGTGACTACGGTGGTCTGAGACAGTGTTTAAATTCTGTACGGTGGGACCAACTGATAATGTTACCAACAACAAATTCAAAATGGGAAGCATTCAAGGAACTAATCTTGGTGGCTACCAGGCTTTATATACCAACTAAGAAATATTGTTCAAGGTTTAGGCCTAAATGGTTGTCAGATGAACTAATGAGACATATGGCAGAGAAGAAAAATGCATGGGATACATATAAATTAATGGGTAACATGAATGCCTATGATAGATATAAGCTGGTCTGTCACCAAGTCACAGAGGAGGTTAGGCAGGCAAAGGCAGATTATGAGAAATCTTTGGCAAAGGATGCAAAGAAAAACAACAAAGACTTCTTTACTTGTATAAACTCTAGAGGGAAGGAGATGAATCAGATTGGTCCATTTGATATCGATAGTTGAACTGTTGATGATCCTGCTCAGGTAGCTAACAAACTAAATGAGTATTTTTAATCTACATTCACACATGAGTACTTATTCAGAGAGGGTAATGCCAGAGGTGTTTGGCTGTAAGTTAGATGATATTGTGATAACTGAGAGCAAAGTAGAGGAGAAATTGTTGAAGATAAACATAAGGAAGGCATCTCGGGTAGATGGGATCTATGCAGTTATATTAAAGGAGGCAGCAAAGAAAGTAAGCAAACCCTTAGCCATAATTATGAGAGCTTCCTTGGACTCAGGGAAGGCACCCATGGACTGGAGACGTACAAATGTGACCCCAATTCACAAAGGAGGATCAAAAGGCGACACAAGTAATTATAGACCTGTTAGTTTAACTTCTGTTGCAAGAAAATTAATGGAGGCACTGGTTAAAGAAGTATTGCAGGATCCTCTAGACAAGACTCCAGTTATAGCTCGGACACAGCATGATTTTGTTAAGGGGAAGTCTTGTCTGACCAATTTTATTGGATACTATGATGTGGAGTTCCTCAGGGTTCAGTGTTGGATCCATTGTTGTTTTCTGTATTTATTAATGATATTGATGATGGTATATCAGGCTTAATGTCTAAGTTTTCAGACAATACGAAGGTTGCCAGGGCTGTTAATGACACTAATGACACTACGCTACTGCAACAGGGTCTAGAATGGTTGAGCGGATTGGCTGAGAAGTGGCAACTGCAATTTAACACTGACAAATGTAAAGTACTGCATATGGGAAGCAATAACCCTAGGGTAACGTATCAACTGTGTGGTACTACCCTAATGGTGGTAGAGAATGAAAAAGGACCTGGGGTAATTGTGCAATCAGATATGAAGTTTTCTGATCATGCAGACGGTACAAAAGTAGGTCATGGTGTCTTGTCAATGATATACAGGAATTTTGCTATCAGAAATAAGAGGGTGATTGTCCCCTTTAATAAGGCAATGGTCAGGACAAACATTGAGTCCTGTATACAGGTCTGGAGGTCTCATTTTAGGAAAGATGTAGAGCTGCTGGAACGAGTACAGAGAAGGGCAACGAGATTGGTGAGTCGAAAAGGGTTGGTGTTACTAAGAAAGGGATTAAGTCCTACAAATTGCAGCTTCTTGAGGCTAGACACCTGCGAGGTGCTCTAATTGTGGTGTATAAGGCCTTGAATGGATTGAGCAAGCTCAATGCTAATGGGATTTTTCCTCTTGCTCATCTTACTTACCTGAGAGAATAAAAATTCAAATTAAGGAAATGCAATAGTAGAATAGATGTGGGGAAATTCGCCTTTGACCAGCGGGTGGTTCATAGTTGGAACAAACTTCCATCTGTTGTAGTGGAGGTCAACAACTTAAATAAGTTCAAGGCAGAAGTAGACAAATATTTGGAGCGAGTGGATGGGTGAAATGAGAAGTTTTTTTTTTTTTTTTGGCTGATGCTGTATAAGCTTGCTTTCTTCCATCACATGCCTATGCTAATGCTAACAATGTTGGGTGCAGTAGATCTTTAAAAAAATTATTGTTAAGGTTAGCCAGCTGACAGTTGTAATGGACCATTCTTCCAACAATTTATTCACCTGTAACAAATGTAAACACATTACTGTCGAACCTCTAATGCCGAAATGAAGCTAAAGTAACTACAGAAGTGCCTCCTTACACTTTTCGCCCCCCCCCCCCGATGACAAGGAGCAGAGTCGTCCTGAAAGATGCAGTTACTTTGAAGGTTGAAATGGTCTCTAATGGTTGGCAGCAATTTGCCTTCCAATATAGCTCGGTATCCATTGGCATATACGGAACCTTTTATAAACTGCAGGTGACCTACTCCGCGATACGAAATGCGCTCCCATATCAATAGATTGGTAGGAAATTTCGCTGTAGACACCATACAATCTGGATTGTATTCTTCACCACTTCTACGGCGTATCGTTTGTCTCCCATCAGAGCCATGCAGGTTGAATTTCTTCTCATCTGAAGAAATAATTGACTTCCACTGCTCGGGGATCCATTTGACATGCTCTTTACACCAAACTAATCGGGCCTTTTTTTAATTTTTTGTGTGAGGAGGGGCTTCTTCTTCTTAGGACGACGGGCTGCATGTCCATTTTTGAAGAGACGTCTTCTGACTGTTCTTCTGCTCCTGTATGTTCTTCTCATTCTCTTTTCAGCTCAGACGAAGAAGCTTTACGGTTTTAAGGCAAAAGTGCTTCAAAACACGGTCTTGTTTTGCCGCAGAGACTCTCGTTTGCATCCGGTTCCTTTTGTCTTAGCAGCAGAACCAGTATTCTTGAGTTTGCAAAGAAATCTACTCACTGTAAAAGACAAGGTTTCTGTCGTTTTACAGAAACCTCTTCTTTGTTTCTGTAATGATCAATATCTGCTAAGATATATAACTTCAAAGATTAAGTAATTTGAATCTAAACCAATTAAAGATAGTTAAAAATTTTTAGAATCAAAAGAAAGATAGTATAAATGTAAGCATACATTGAACATCGTTGACCCGACAGAGAACGTAATTTAATAATTAAAATAAGAATAAATGTAAAGTATAAGGCATATCTACATTATATTACATTATATCCAGGATATAATGTAACAACTAGTCGTCATGAAATAATAATCCCTCTAGTGAATATATATGTGGTGACCCGCATGTGATGGATAGGGTACAAATAAATAATTAATTAATTAAAATTAAGTTAACGCAAAGAGAAACATGCGGATAGTAAGAAGAATAAAAACTAATAGAGTAGGAATAACAGAACCTGAACTCCATGAATGCGAAAATATATTAGTACAAATAAGAAGCAGTTTCTCCTACATCTTCGGATTACCCTAATAATTTCGGAGAAACGAGAACAAGGAGTGTAGGACAGCTTAAAGACAATACCAGATATAAGTTTCAGCTCGAGTATGCCCGGGATCGCAAACCCGGGATACACTATAATTTGCAAGCCGGTGGGTACAAGTTTTCTAAGCCGTAAGACACCAAGAAAGCAAAGCGTATCCAATGTACATAATATACGTGGCTCTAAATCCGTAATTATGGTAATTATATTGAAGCAATGGGTTCAGGAAATATATTTTTTTTTTATTTAGTGTATAAGTGTATCAAAATATAGTGTATCATTTATTTTATTTTATTTTATTTTATCTTATTTTATAATCACACTGTATATAGTTAAATTCACGCTAAGGTGACATGCAAATTCAGCTCAGGGATTGCCCTTTCATGGCAACGGTCTTCCCGTTGCCATGAAAGGGCAATGTCACACCATGCGCCATGTCACACCGCCTGGATTGTTCGATACTGGTTCGTGGAACGAACATGAGGAAGAGCGAGTTATAAATTACTGGAATAAGTTGCCTTCATGGGTGGTAGAGGCCGACAGTTTGGGGAAATTCAAAGGTCATCTGGATAGTACTTTCGGGTAAGGGAAGCGCATAGGATGATAGGATTAATTTCCTTTTTATTTAATTTTTAATTTCATTTTATTATTTTTATTTATTTATTTAATTTTTGTTTTTATCATTGTTTTGTTCGGATTTTTTTTTTTTTTTTTTTTTTTTTTTTTGGCTGGTGCAGCATAAGCCATAGGCTTTCTTGCACCATACGGCCGTTACTAATACTAATACTAATACTAAGACTTCCAGGTATTGCCCTGGCCTGCAAGTTCCCCAGACGTTAATCCCATCGAGCATTGTAGTTTGTGTTGGAACAGCAACTCCAATCTGCGGTGTCTCAACCACTCACCTTACAGGAGTTAAAGGATCTGCTGGTTACGTGTTGGTACCAGATACCACAGTACCACAAGAAACATTTAGAACTCTTGTAGCGTCCGTGGCTCGCCGGGTACAAGCTGTTTTGGTTGCACGTGGAGGACCAACATCATATTAGGTAAGTAGTCATAATGTTTTGGCTCATCGGTGTATACTGGGCACAGGATATCTCCCTGCAAGATCGAGGATGAGGACAGTAGTAGTAGTAGTAATAGTAGTAGCAGTGGCATGTGATGCAAGAAAGCAAGTGTATGAACTTATGCAGCATCAGCCAAAAAAAAAAATTTAGAAAACAATTTCCTCTAATTGGTTGTCCAGTCCCTCCTTAAATTTATTTACCCTATCAACTTCCACAACGACAGATGGAACTTTGTTCCAGCAATTCACCACCCGCTGGCTAAAGGCAAATTTCCGCACATCTATTATACATCTGTCTTTCCTTTTATGCCCCATAGGTTCGTAATCTGAACAAGTGGAAGGATCCCATCAGAATTCAGCGTGCTCAACCCATTCAAGGCCTTATACACCTCAATCAGATCACCTCGCAGGTGCCTAGTCTCCAGCCGCTGCATTTTCAGAACTTCAGCCTCTCTTGGTAAGAGGATCCATTCATTCTCCTCACCAATCTTGTTGCCCTTCTCTGTACACGCTCAAGTAAATCTACATCCTTCCTAAAATGAGGCCTCCATACCTATACGCAGTACTCAAGGCGTAGCCTGACCATTGCCTTGTACAGAGGGACAATCACCTCCTTTTCTCTGCTAGCAAAATTCCTGTATATCATTAACAAAACCCCATGACCTACCCTGGTAGCCTGTCTGCATTTCTCAGAAAACTTCATATCTGACTGCACAATTACTCCCGGGTCTTTTTTATTATCTACCACCTTAAGTGCAGTACCACACAGTTGGTACGTTGCTCTGGGGTTACTTCTGCCCATATGCAGTACTTTCCATTTGTCAATATTAAACTTCAGTTGCCACTTCTCAGCCCACCTGCCCAAATTTTCGAGACTGCCATTACTGTCATTAACAATCCTGCCAGCCTTTGTATCATCTGCAAACTTCGATACTTAGCCTGATATACCTTCATCAATATCATTGATAAATGTACAAAATAACAGTGGATCCAACACCGAACCCTGTGGAACTCCACTAATAACATTAGTCCACGAAGAGCAGCACCCATTGATTACCACCCTCTGTCTTCTCCCACTCAACAATCCTTTTATCCATTGTAGCAACTTACCCTTAATACCATTCTGCTCCAATTTGTACAATAGTCTTCCATGCGCAACAGTGTCAAAAGCTTTCCTGAAATAATTTTGATATCATATCCAAGTATATGATATCAAAATTATTTTTTGCATCCAGTTCCTTTGTAACCACATCATAATATCCTATCAAATTTGTCAGACAAGACTTTCCCTTAACAAACCCATGCTGTGTCTGAATTATTGCTGCAGTCTTGTCTACATGATCCTGCAATGCATCTTTAACCAGTGACTCCATTATTTCACCCTGAACACAAGTTAAATTAACTGGTCTGTAATTACTCTGTCACCCTTCGATCCCCCTTTGTGAATTGGGGATACATTTGCATATCTCCAGTCCGTGGGAACCTCCCCTGAGTCCAAGGATGCTCTCATAATTATGGCTAAGGGTTTGCTTAGTTGCTTTGCCGCCACCTTTAATACAAACTGGATAGATCCCATCCACCCCAGGTGCATTACTTATGTTTAACTTCAACAATTTCTCCTCCACTTTGCTCTCAGTTATTACAAAATCATTAAGCACCCTTCTACAAAATTTGATAACCTTCTGCCATTTTCGAACCTTAATAACTGCTCATGTGTCAAGGTAGATGCAAAATACTCATTCAGTTTGTTTGCTATCTGAGCAGGATCATCAACAGTCGAACCATCGATGTCAAGTGGACCAATCAGATTCATCCCCTTCCTTTTAGAGTAAAGAAATCCTTGCTGTTTTTCTTTTGCCAAGGATTTCTCGTAATCTGCCTTCGCCTGCCTAACCTCCTTTGTGACCTGATTATAGACTAGCTTATATCTGCCATAGGCTTCTGTGTCGCCTGATAATTTATATGCATCCCATGCATTATTCTTCTCTGCAACGAGTCTCATTAGTTCATTTGACAACAATTTATGCCTAAACCTTGAACAATATTTCTTAATAGGTATGAAAATTTTAGTAGCTTCCACGATTAATTCCTTGAATGCTTCCTACTTAGAATTTGCTGTTGGTAACATCATCAGTTGATCCCACTATATAGAATTTAAAAACTGTCTAAGAAGGAACTTGTAAAGGATCGGTCTGGTCGTGATGTTCTCGACCTTGATGGTGGTCTTCCATTTCATCATAGTTGCATCTAGGAAGTAGTCAGTTGGACTTGGAGTTCGGGTTGACTTTCTAGATCTTCAGTGTCTCTATCAGCCAACTATGGGGCACAGAGCAAAAGGTTTTGCAATAGTCTGTGTCGGCTGTGTACAGGTTGTGGTGCTTCCTTTAGGCTTGCTCCATAGCTGCAGAGTCAATGGTCAAGTTCCTTAGATCGTTTGCTCATCTGCGTACATTCCTCAAAATAGCTTATGCCGACGATGTGGTTATTGGAGTGAAAAGACAGTCAAGAAGGGTCATTTAAAAGCGAATCCAACCCATACTCGACGATCTATTGGCTTGGGCACAAGTGAATAAACTAAAAATCGCTACCAGTAAGACAAATTTTATGATTTTCCGAACTCATTTGGCATACAATAGACCTCCAAAAGTTCTAATAAACAATTTTCAAATTCCCTATTTAATTTGTTGCTATGTCTCAAGCAACAAATATTTAGGTGTAACACTAGACGACAGATTATCATTCTTGCTGCATTCATCAAAACTGTTTAAAAAAATTAGGAACTACACTTACTCCGTGGTTAATCAATTACTATATTAGGGTTACCCGTAAATGATTACGTTAACCCGTATTCGTGTCTGTACATTTCGTGTGTTCTCTGGTCGATTTGCCTGTTTTGCTGGACGAAAAAACCCCAGTTTTTGAGGGGAAAAACTTGCTATTTACACCTGAGACCGACTAACTCAGCCACGGAGTGAGAAAAGCCCACAAAAGTTCCTCGCGTCATCGACAGGATTCGAACCCGGGCCTTTTCCACCCGGTGTCGGAGGACGGTGACGATACCACTGTGCTACCCACGCAGTTACTCCGTGGTTAGAATCTCTAAAAAAGAACGGGGATTGACGAAGACAACCTTTCATTACACTATAAGACAATATTCTTACCGACTGTGTCTTATGCCACCAGTGAAATGTTATCAAAGTGAAAATACGTACCAAAGTGATATCCTTCCAACGCTCTGTTCTTTTGGCTGTCAATTGTGCTCCTAAAACAGTATCTAATAATGATTTACAGGTGTTAGGTAGTATGATGCCCCTTGACCTGTTTATTATACACAGAGCAATGACTTTGAGGAAGGGCCTTGCTACGGAAATATTGGGTATTTCCTCAGATCCAGCAAATAACTTAAAAAGACCAGAATTTGGGAGGAACTTGTAAAGGTATGGCAAATACGTTGGGATGAAAGTGAGCACAGATTGGTTACTAGGAAATTTGTTCCTAAAGCTGATTTTGTTTGAAAGATTCAAATTTTCCTGTGGTTTATTCCCTCTATGGCCACATCTTATTTACTTACAGGTCATGGTCCCCTCCGTCCTATGCTCTTCGAAAGAGGATTGGAACCTGATCCTTATTGCACCTGCGGAGGATTGGAGACGTGGGATCATGTAATTTTCCATTGCCTATTATACTCACAGGTCAGCTTGGACCTACAAACCGCACTTCCAGAGCTCACTTGTGGAAAATAAAACTAATTTCAAGGCATTACAGATTTTCTCCACCTTGGCTTTCAAGAAGAGAATAGAGCTGAGAGCTCAAACTGCTAGGCAATTCACTTAATAGTCTTAAAAATCTAAAGTAATAGATGAAAATAGGCTTTGGGGCATAGTTGCCATATTGTGACAAGTCACCTAACCAAGAACCACAATATAAAACAACGGGTGCAATCTCTACATGTAGTGTGACCAGATGTAGAAAATCGTTTGCTCATCTTTATTTTATGACATAATTGAAAATATTTACTCATTTTTTGCGGATGGTATTGTACGATGGGATCTATTGAATCAGAAACAGAATGTAGATGCAAATGATAGCGCTATATCAGCAATTACTCTAAAGAAGTTGTGTCCAACGCGTTGGTCATCAAGATTTGATTGTTTACTAGCATTGCGCTATAGATTTACTATAGAGCCCTAAAAACATAATAGCAAAAATAATACAAATAAAAAATAAAGTGCGGCCATTATCAATCCACTGCAGGATGGAAGCCTCCTCAACAATTCATGCTGAGGGAAATGTACCATAATCTGCCACGCTGGTCCGGTGCGGGTTGGCAGATCGACCGTATTCAGCAGTCAGGGGCTTGAACCCCGGTTTACTCAAAGAGCGCGTGCTACTACACTCCCGCTCCTGACCACTCGACTAGTGTCTAAAGAAAAAGACGAAATATGCCAAGCAATTGGTTTGCAAAAAAAAAAATAATAATAATAAATGGAAACGTTGGAATTTGTTTTCCTTCTGGTATTAAATTACAAAATATTGGAATCAATTAATTTAACTTCAAAGTTACTGCAACAAAAAAATCTAGATCTCGGTCAGGGGCACATTTAGAGGCGTCTTTAAATTCTACGGTTTTGCTAAGGGATAATTATGAAGAAAGTAAACGTTTTGTGTTTTCTTTAGCAAGATCTTGGGGAATAAATTTAAATTTTAGTAACAAACGCAATAGGAAAGTTAAAAAAATGTTTGAAGATTTAGCTCAAGACGAACGACTTCAAGATTCTGAAAGACGGTTTAAAGTTGATATATACTATGCAACGATAGACATTGCGATACATCAATTAAAATCTAGATTTCTTAATACAAAAAAATGTGGTAGATAGTTTTAAAATTTTGCAACCAGAAACACATCTTTTAGCGACGAAGCTCTGCAACAAGCGGCTGTAGAATTTCAAAACCGATACAATAAAGATATTTCTGATTACTTTCCACAGCAGCTATTAAATTTAAGATCATCTTTAGGACACGAAATTTCAAAAATTAATTCAATTCGGGATTTGTGCAACCTAATTTTAATTAAAAACATGTCGTTATCCGCATTTGTTACAGACGTTATAACGGCATGTTTGACATTCTTGACTTGCCGGTTACTGTGGCTGGTGCTGTAAGGAGTTCTTCAAAATTAAAACAAATTAAAACATATATAAGGAACACAATAGGCCAAGATCGACTTAGCGATTTGTCCGTCTTAAGCATAGAAAACGGTGTAGCGAATTCTGTCGATTTCAACGAAATTATAGATATTTTTTCGACTAAAGAGGGTAGGAGACAAAAGTTTAAAATATTTTTATAAAACTTTTTTGTGTATATAGACTAGATTTAACATATACAGTTGGTTACTTATTACAATGATTTGTTTTAAAATAACTCCAAAACTATTATATGTGTGTATGTGTATTTTTTTCCTGCGGTGTTTATTTACCGTTCTGTATATTTTATTATGTTTTTTTTTTTTTTTTTTTTTTTTGTCAATTATATCTGCGTGTAATACATGTCTTCTAGATGAGCAGAAAACCCACTACACTATTATTATGGGGGAACTTCAACGCTAAGGTTGGAAAAAGACAAAACAGCGCAGAAAGGGGAACTATAGGAAATTTTGGAATTGATGAAAGAAATAAAAGAGGTGAAAGACTTGTGGAATTTGCAGAACCTCAAGAACTGTCAGCAATGAACACTTTTTCAAGAAAAGGGTGAACAGAAAGTGGACATGGAAGAGTCCAAATGGATTAACAACTCATGAAATCGACTTCATCCTCACGAACAGAAGATATATTGTCGATGATGTTACCATCCTGAATAAGGTAAATGTTGGAAGTGATCACAGAACGGTAAGATGTACACTTGATATAGATGTAGGAAAGGAAAGGAAAATAAATGACTCGAGTAAATAATACAAAGGTACATGAGATAACAGAAGAAGAGAAAAAGCAGTATGTATTGGAACTCAAGAATAACTTTAAGCTTCTGCAGACTGCTCAGGACCAAGATATCGACGAGGAATATTACAACTTTCTGAGAGTGATAAAGCCCAAGAAACCTATAAGGAAAAAGAAATCCGAAGAAGAAAAAATTAGTCAACAAACACTTGTTATGATGAACCAAAGGCGAAAAACGAAGAGCAAGGTAACTGACAAGGAAAAAATTGAGTATACAGAGTTATGCAAAGCCATTAGAAAGAGACTCAGAGAGGACATAAGAAGATTTAACACAAGAAAAGTAGAACAAGCATTAAGGGAAAACAAAGGATTTAAATCAGCAGCCATGAGCAGTAATACAGAAAGACAAATGATACTGAAACTGAAGAATAGCGATGGTGTACTTATAAACAGCAGAGAAGGCATAATTCAAATAGCAGAAGACTACTATAGAGAATTATACAAGGAGCGAGGGAATGATACCAGCAGTGGGGAAGATGGATTGCAAAGTAGCAACACATACGACATACCCGATATTCTTCCTGATGAGTAGAACATGCATTGAAGAAAATGAAGAATCAGAAAGCCCCGGGGGAAGATGAAGTTAGTGTAGAGTTGTTAAAATTGGGAGGAAGAGACATAACACAAAAACTGGCAAGGCTCTTCACAAAGTGCATTAGAAAAGGTGTGACGCCTAAGCAGTGGAATAATGCAATCATTGTTTTGCTGCATAAGAAAGGAGATCAATGAGAAATTGGAAATTATAGACCAATTAGCTTGTTATCCCACATCTACAAGTTGTTCACAAGGGTAATTACTAATAGATTAGAAAGAATACTTGATGAGAATCAACCGAAACAGCAAGCTGGCTTTAGGACAGGATTCTCAACTATGGATCACCTTCACGTAATGTCACAGCTAATGGAGAAAGCAAATTAATATAAAACACCATTATGCCTGGCATTTGTGGATTATGAAAAGGCATTTGACTTCATTCAGCATAAGGCAATGTTTCGGGCACTGGAAAGACAAGGCTTAGATACCCCACATATTATGATTTTGAAGAAAATATATGAGAATGCTATCTCCTTTATTAGACTAAACGAAGACAGTAAGAAAGTTAAAATTGAGAAAGAAGTTATACAAGGAGACACAATATCTCCGAAACTGTTTACTGCTGCCCTTGAGGAAGCTTTCAGAAGATTAGACTGGTCGCAGAAAGGAGTCAATGTGAGCGGAGAGTACCTAAACCGTTTACGATTTGCAGATGACATTGTGGTCATAAGCCACGATCCCAAAGAATTAGAGGAAAATCTTAATCAGTTATGCACAGTTAGTAAGGATTTTGGACTAAAGATGAATATGGCTAAAACAAAAGTAATGATGAACAAGTATGCCACAGAAAGGGAAATAATGATTGAAGGAGCAGTAATTGAAAAGGTGGAGTCATATACTTATCTGGGACAAGTTATTAGCTGTAATAATGATAAATGGCTGGAAGTCAAGAGAAGAATAAATTTTGGATGGATAGCATTCAGGAAATATAGTCACATACTGAAGAGCAATATCCCAGTTTGTCTGAAACGTAAAGTAATGAGCCAATGTATATCCCCACCATGACTTAGGGAAGTGAAACTTGGGTACTCACCAAAAGAATGGAAGAGAAGCTGAGAACTACACAGCAAAGAATGGAACGAATTAAATTGGGAATCAGACTGTTAGATAAGAAGAGAAATACATGAAACTGAAGCAAACGGCAGCAAACTGAAGTAAAGGACATTGTTATCAAAACTAAAGACTTTTCTAAAGACGTTTCTAAAGAACTAAAATAGTCTTGGACAGGACACATAGCTGGAAGACATGATGACAGATGGACTAAGAAAATAACAGAATGGTACCCAAGAGGAGCTAGAAGAAAACCTGGAAGACAAAGGCGGAGATGGATAGATGAAATTCATGAGTTTGTGGATAGAAATGGATGGCCAGTGCTCAAAACAGAAAGAACTGGAAAGTTGCTGGAGAGGCCTTCATCCTGCAGTGGATTGAAAATGGCTGACGATGATAATGATGTAATACATGTCGTGTATATATTTAATATTGTTACTGAGGTTTTATGTTCATGCATATTTTATTCAAATCTTATTATCTATAAATATTATTCATTTACTTAAGGCTTAAATTTTTTTTAATGTGAATAAAGAACTACCTAGTTAGCTTTATTTACTTCGTAGATATACAGTAAATTTTTTTCACCGATCATTTTGTATGTATTTCTGTTGATCTTAATCTGTAATTAAAGCTATTGGGTTTTGTTTTACAATAATAAAAAATACGGTTTGTATAAATTCGATATTTATTTTTAATACATCATTTATATAGTACCACCAAAAATGTATTCATTGTATTTATTACAGTGTCTACAGAGGCAGAGGAGGAATTATAATGGTTTCAATTTTTTTTAATCTTCTCTTGTTTAAATTTTTTACTCCTGGTTTTGCAATTTTCATTAATTAAGTAGGGGCCCGAACGTGTTCTTTGCCTCCGGGCCCGAAAAAGGGTAGGTAAGTCACTGAGTAGCAGTATCACAATAATGAACTAAGTCATATACAGCGTCTTCATCTGATTTTCCCTGTTTAAATCCGTATTGATTTGTTTCAACTGTACAATCAACTTTTAATAATTCATTTAATCTTATGGCTAAAAGTCTCTCGTATACCTTCTCTAGGTTAGCCAATAAAGATATCGGCCGGTATGCTCTAGGCTACAAAGGATTCTTCCCTGGTTTCAGGATCATCTTTAAAATTGCAAACTTCCATATTTCTGGAGAAACTGTTTCTAAAAGGCATTTTAACAAATTCCTTTTAGAAACAGTTTTTCTAAACTGTTTTTCTGAACAGTTTGTTCAACTCTGCCTCGTATCTCTGTGAAGAGATACGAGGCAGAGTTGAACAAACTGTTCTGTGAAGAGATACGAGGCGGAGTTGAACAAACGTTCTAGGTGCCCTTACATATACACATGCTCACATGTCTGCACTTTCTGTCTCATAGACGTACTGTTTCTGCTGCTTGACGTTTCTACAGATGCTTCCATGGGCACTGTTCTTCTGAATTAGCTTCTATAATTCCCGCTCTCTCTACAAAAACAGTCCGAACACGTGCCGCCACCAGCCAACATCCATTTACTGTCCAACTTCAAACTCACAGAACCAACTTTTCATCCTCCTCGTTTATTCATTCAACTGCCGTTTCCTAGAACAACCTTCCTTCGTATGTATTTTCTGAAAATTACAGTCTACAGAAGTTCAAGTGTAATGTCAACAAATATCTTCTTTCGTCTTTCTCAACCTGCAACCTAAGCACGGTATACCTCTCGTGTTTGTGGTTTTCATTAAAAAAAAAAATTAGATTGTTAGCTACCTGAGCAGGATCATCAACAGTTGAACCATCGATATCAAGTGGACCAATCTGATTCATCCCCTTCCTTCTAGAGTTTACATAAGTAAAGAACTCTTTGCTGTTTCTTTACTTATGTAAACTCTAGAAGAAGAGAGAAATACTCGTTTGGCACTTGAATTTAAAGCTAATATTGTCCTGGCGGATCTTTTTCATTGGACAGTAGAGAACAAATTTAAGATTAGTGTGACAGAATCTAATATGATGATTTTTTGAGGGAAGCTGAACGTTAACAGACCGCCGTTAGTGAAAATATACAAGAATCATAAACAAGAACTATATAGAGGTATGAATCTCTGTTTAATTTTAAGTGAAAAGTTTATCTTCAGGAGGAACTATTTATTTCCCCGCTCCCGATTGGGCCACCTAGAGAATATGCTCCTCACCCATTGGCCATTGTTATTGCACTTCTTCCAGGGTTGGGAACACTTCTTACATGAGATGGAATGAGAATTTACTGGATTGCCCATCCTACCGTGGTACGGACGAAAACTCACTTGTTGTTCGGTTGTTGTAGGAGTTTTAGGCCATATTGCCCCATATATAATAAGTCTGTAAATTGAGTGTGTTCTGTGGTCGATTTGCTGTTTGCTGGAAACCCGAGTTTCAGTGATTATAAACCATGCTACACTCGCATGAGACCAACGAACTCAGTCACGCTGAGAAAAAGGACCATAAAAATTTCTAGAGACATTGACTGGATTCTAACTAAGGTCTTTTCCACCTGATGTGAGGAGGACGCTGATTACACCAACTGTGCTGCCCATAAGGGCTATGAAGAATTAGAAGCCAACATACATTCAAATTTAAGAACAGTTCTGATTCTCTCTCTCTCTCTCTCTCTCTCTCTCTCTCTCTCTCTCTCACACACACACACACACACACACACACACACACACACACACACACACACACACACACACACACACACACACACACACACACACACACACACACACACACACACACACACACACACACACCACGTGTGACTGTCAGTCTAGTTAATTCTTTCCGTTCTTGTTATCTCGGTTCGCAGTTGTAAGTGTCACATTTCTGCACGCTGTCCCACTAATTTTGATTTATTTTTTTGTTTTTAATTTTCCCACAATGACAGCTGTAAAGCAGAATCGAAAAAAGTTGCCGTCCTTCGGTCAGTTTCCTGTATCTCCAAATGCCATGTTGATAACGACAATTTATGTTGTTTTTGTAATATAAATTGTTTTGTTCTTCCTTTTCCTCTTTGAGTCGTTCTTGAATAGCACGAATCTGTAACGTAGATCGCAAAAAGAATTTAAATGTCAAAAACACTTCATAATGACGTGTTTTCCATCCCTTCATAATGGATGTGGTACACTTAAACAGAAAGGGTGCAAAAATATTTGATGGTACTATCGAGGCAGTGTTAGGTGGGCCGGAAAATTGCTAGCTTGGCAGGGGATACGCACACTAAAAAGTTAACAGTGGCCATAGGCAGAGGCAAAAGTGATTCTTGCACTGCTTCTATTAGAATGAGCAGCAGCCTGGAAAGCAAGGTAATGGAGATTTCCAGGACTGCTGGGAGTCATAGTGGAAGAAGTAAATGCATGGGCTGTGTTAGGGTAGCTAAGAATAGGAACAGGTGCATATACTTGCATGTACACCAATGCTAGGAGTATAGTTAATAAATTTGATCACCTTGAAATCTAGTCAAGACATCAAAGGCAGACAGTTAGAATATCAGAGACGTGGTGTCACAAATATAAACAGTGTACAATTGGAATTTTGGGATTACAATGAGTACAGGAAGGATAGACAGGGCAGGAAGGGTGGGGGGTTATGGTGTTAGTTAAGAAACACATAAAATCTAAAGAAGTGCATCCAATTGATGTTGGTGTGCAATGCAACGTTGAGTCTATTTGGTGTGACATAAGCACTGGGAAAGAAAAAATTAGAGTAGGTGTGTGTTATAGGCCAAATTAATCTGATGAGTATAATGAGCAATTGTGCAGAGAAACAGAGCGGGCCAGTAAATCAAAATGTCTTATAATGGGGGATTTTAACTTTCCAGATATTGACTGGAACTTGTGGGATGGTCACTCACACACTAACAGGACTTTTGTAGATTTATTGGATGACTGTTTTGTACAGCAACATATTCGAGACACAACCAGTGGGAGTAATACTCTTGATCTGATTATCAGCAGTCATTATTCATGCATGAAGAATTTGCAGATAACGGAACCACTGGGTGACAGTGATCACAATGTACTAATGTGGGAATTACTTAAAAATGTAATTACCATCAAGGCTAAAGGGAAGGACTGTTGCTTTCGTAAAGGTGACGGGGGGTCTCAGACAGTTTTTAAATTCTGTACAGTGCGGTCAACTGATGATGTTACCAACGTTGAATTCTAAATGGGAAGCCTTCAGGGACTTAATTTTGGATTAAGGCTTTGGATTACTAGGCTTTTCAATCCAACTAAGAAATACTGTTCAAGGTTTAGGCCTAAATGGATGTCAGATGAATTAATGAGGCCCGTGGCAGAGAAGAAAAATGCATGGGATGCATATAAAGTATCAGATGACACAGAAGTCTATGGCAGATATAAACTAGTCTGTAAGCAAGTCACAAAGGAAGTAAGGCAGGCAAAGGCAGATTACGAGAAATCTTTGGCAAAGGATGCAAAGATAAACAACAAAGAGTTCTTTACTTATGCAAACTCTAGAAGTAAAGGGATGAATCGGATTGGACCACTTAACATAGGTGGGTTGACTGTTGATGACCATGCTCAGGTAGCTGATAAACTTAATGAGCATTTTGCATCTATATTCACACACGAGGAGTAATTGAATGATGGGAGTGCCAAAAGTTTATCAAACTCTAACAGGGAGTAAGTGATTTTGTAATAACCGAGAGCAAACTGGAGGAGAAATTGTCGAAGTTAAACATAAAAAGCACCTGGAGTGGACGGGATCTATCCAGTTATATTAAAGGAGGCAGCAAAGGAAGTAAGCAAACCCTTAGCCATAATTAGGAGAGCTTCCTTGGACTAAGAGGAAGTCCCATTGGCTGGAGATGTGCAAATATATCACCAATTCACAAAGGGGAATTCAAAAGGTGACACAAGTAACTATAGACTTGTTAATTTAACTTGTGTTCCGGTAAAATAATGGACTAACTGGTTAAAGAAGCACTGCAGGATCATCTAGACAAGACTGCAGTAATAGTTAAGACACAGCATGGGTTTGTTAAAAGGAGGTCTAGTCCGACCAATTTGATTGGATACAATGATGTGGTCACAAAGGAATTGAATGCTAAAAATAATTTTGATATTACATTCTTGGATTTCAGGAAACCCTTTGATACTGTTGCACATGGAAGACTGCTGCACAAATTGGAGAGGTATGGCATTAAGGGTAAGTTGCTAGTGATGGTTGGGTGGGAGACGACAGAGAGTGGTAATCAATGGACACTGCTCTTTGTGGACGAATATTATTAGAGGAGTTTCCCAGGGTTCGGTGTTGGGCGCATTGTTGTTTTGTATATTTATCAATGGTATTGATGAAGGTATATCAAGTTTAATGTCCAACTCTGCAGATGATACAAAGGTTGGCAGCGTTGTTAACGACAGTAAAGACAGTATGCTACTCCAACTGGATCTAGATAAGTTGGGCAAATGGGCTGAGAAGTGGCAACTGAAGTTCAACATTGAAAATTCAAAGTACTGCATGTGGGTAGCAATAACCGAAGAGGAACGTACCAAGTGTGTGGTGCTACACTCAGGGAAATGGAAAGTGAAAAAGACCTGGAGGTAATTGTGCAGTCAAATATGAAATTCGCTGAGCAGTGCAGACGGGCTGCCAGGGCAGGTCGTGGAGTCTTGTCAATATATAGGAATTTGACTAGCAGGAACAGGCAGGTGATTATCCCGTTATACAAGGCAATGGTCAGTCCACACCTAGTGTACTGTGTTGCAGGTCTGGAGGCCTCATTTTAGGAAGGATGTAGAGTTCATAGAACGAGTACAAAGAAGGGCAACAAGATTGGTGAGGGGAACAAAGGGGTCCTCTTACCAAGAAAGGCTTAAGTTCTACAAATTGCAGCGCCTGGAAAGTAGGCACCTGCGAGGTGTTCTGAGTGAGGTGTATAAGGCTTTGAATGGGTTGGGCTAACTGAATGCTCATGAGATTCTTCCTCTTGCTCAGATTTAGGACCTGAGGGGGCATAAATTCAAATTGAGGAGAGGCAATTGTAGAATATATGTGCGAAAATTTGTATTTGCCATTTGGTGTAGTTGATTGGTAGAACAGACTTCCACCGTTCGTTGTGGTAGTTTATAGCCTAAATAAATTTAAGGCTGTGCTGGACAGGTATTTGGAACGAATGGAGGGGTGAAATGGGAGGTTTTTTTTTTTTTTTTTTCGCTGATGCTGCATAAGGTTGCTTTCTTGCATCGGATGCCTCTACTAATGCTAATGCTAATGCTAATGACGATATTTTCTTTAGTTCCTGGTAATGGCAGATGCTTAGCAACAAGTGCTGCTGCACAGGGTGGACGGCGCTCCAAAATCTAGGTGGGAGGGAAGTAATAATAGTAACATCTCTGACGCTGTCGTCAGAGATGTTACTATTTAGAGTGTATATTTTATACATAAAGACCAGTTATGAATATTTCGAAAATATCAATTATGCTGGTGGAATTTTTTTGACATTTTTCTTTCTGCGATTTTTAAGTTAGATATTTAGATGTAAGAAAGGGTACACCGGGAATCCAAGTCTCCAGCTGCAGGCTCCAAATAGAATACAAAACGACTCCTATATTTGACCTTAAAATGCTAGAGAAACAGTAATTATCTACTTAAATTAAACATATTTAGACCAAAAGCTTCAAACATAGAGTCTAAGACGGTGGTTCTTAACCTTTTACTTAAGTGAGCAATATTTTGCAGCTTATAATACGTGCGAGCACCATATATTAAAATATAAATTCTTTTGCTTAAAGATTAAAATGCATTTTTAATTAATTTTTTAGCCACATTACGCATACAAGAATTATGTTTCTAAATTAAAATTTTTGGGCGCTAATATTTATTACCTTATCAGTATGAACCTTAACTTTGAAGAGATGATGCCAAACCTTTGAAATTAATTTCTCCATTATGAAGAGATATCGCTAACCCTTGGCCTTTTGGCCCTGAAGAGAAAGTTGCAATACTTAACATTGTAACCAGTTACAATCAAATGTTGCAATAAAGATTTTCTCTCTCTCTCTAAAATTTTATTCCAAATGTGATGTCAACAATCTTGTCCCTTTTTTGTCTTTGATATTGTTCATTAATGAAAAAGCACTTTGAATGCTTTTGTTTGTAATAAAGGAAATTTTTTGCAGTCGGAAGAACCCCAGAATTTTAGAATAGTTTTGTGTTGGAAAAGACATTTCAGAGCTAAAGACGACTGCATATAACTCGGCAGGTTCTAACTCGGCAGCTGCTACTTCATTTTGATTGAAAATTTGTTACAAGTCACTGATTACAAAATTTCTGTAATTTCTCGCTAATTCAGATTTTGGGAGATGCTCTTTCGAGTATTCAAATCTTTCACGGAATTAGTCACTTCTTCTTCTTCTTTATTTTCGCCTTCTTCCCACATTTATATGGGATCAGCATTTCCATCCTTAATTCTTTTCTTCCATTCCTCCCTATCCTGGGTTCTCTCTCTCTTTTAAATAGTGCGCTTGCGCCAGCTAGTGCAGTCGCCCGATTTAGTGCTCTTCTTTTTTCAGGTATTTCTACTAACTTTTCCGTAAAGTTTAACTTATAATTTAGTGTGGTTGGATTCATCATTGTGAGCTGAACAAGAGGATACATCACTCAAATATTGGATTTATCCAGGTAATATATTATTTGTATTTTAAGATGAAAATAGGCAGTTCTCTGAGCTGTGCACATTAATTACCAACAACAAGAACTTTCAGGATATATCGCTGTCGGGATAAACCCCTTGGGATTCACCACGTGTAAATGCTGCCTACGTAGGTAGTCAACTAAGAAGTAAGACGAGTGCTCCAGATAATCTCAAGACAATGCCGCAAGCAATAATGGTCAAACAATGTACCACCCCACAGGTGGCACAATAATCTCTTAATCACTGAAAGTACTAGAAAGTTTAAAAGTGCACTAAAGGTAGCAGAGGAATTTCAGAACTATACAGAATCGCATATTTAGTCCACATTATGGATCAGCAAGAAATCATTCCGGGTCTATTAATATGTAAAATTTGTGGACATAATGAAGAAACGATTATCAAATGCATTAAATGCCTCGGGTTGATATGTAATTTTTGTACCAAGATAAACCTAACTAAATTGCCCAAAGCTAAAAGACGGCTATTTATTTGCGATCAGTGTAAAGAAAATACGAAACAAATAACTTCCTGTAAGGCGCCAGATGAAGCTCTCATTCAAGAACCACAAAATAAACACCCTGAAACTCTAACGGATATCGATGCCGATAATCCTGAGAATGACCACACGTTAGAAATAGCTTCAAAAATGAATGAAGAAACAAATGAATCGCTGGATGATGATAATTTTACACAATTTCCTCTGAGCACTCAAGATTACTTAGATCTAGAGTCCTATCGGGCCTCTGACAATCAGGAAATCAGTACACGTTCTCTGAATAAAAGTACGCAAACTGAAAGTATAAGCAATGCCGAGAGTAGTCATGCACTGCTAACGGTAAATACGGATTTTCAGAACACAAGAAAAGCCCCTGAACAACTCTCTGCAGCAATAGAAAGTATAGCTCTGAATCTGAAGAACGTTCAAGAAAATCTAGCAGTTTTGATTGACGAAAACCAAATACTTCGAGGGCAAAATATAGAAATCTCTCAAGAGCTATTCACCCTCAAGCAAGTCATGATGAATTTATCAGAACATACAAGGAGACCTGAAAGTACAGCATATGGCAAGTACGAACAACAGGATAATGAATATCATGATTCAGACGCGATCTCAACAGAAACCCGACAACGGGTCACTGATAGCAGTATCACACTAGAGCCAGAGAGAGTACCAGTATCCACGTGTAGCAAACAGTTCCCAGTGATGATCTCAGCAACAAATGGACACATACCGCAAGCTGAAGAATGTTTTGTCACCTTCGAACAGGAAAAAATCGATAAGCATCCGCATAACAGTGCAACCGTTTCCTCTCAGAGCTACATCTCAATGCATAAAAACTACTCATCTGAAATTCATACAGTGAAAAAAAAGACAACAGAGCATACGTTGAAAAAGGATACTCAGAAGATAAGGGGTGTAACACTTGCTGGCACTAATTCAGTAGATACAGTCAATGAGGTAGTCGGCTGCTGCCCAAACCCGCCACAGCAAAAACAATCGTTTTGGCGGTCTTATGCCGACATTACCGCTATCAGCCCAACTGGCATCCGACCCAAAGGTAGAGACAATCAAAACAGAACCCACGAAGAGAACCAACCTCTTAATCCCAGCGCTGTGTCGTATTTCCCTCCATCGCTAACAAACATCAATGAAAAGGGTATCATAAGACATAATCAGAAACCCAATCAACGAAAGACTTGCCCAGCACATAACTATAACATAACGGCTGTACTGACTCGGGACCAAATCTTTGTATCAAGATTAAATCCAAAAACCACTACTCAGGCAATCATGGAAATGTATTGGAAGGAATACTCCATCAGAGTAGATGTTAGACAACTACGTACGCGGCACGCATCTTATGCCTCTTTCATTGTCTCAAAGCCAGCTGACCCCTGCCAACCGCTAATAAGCTTGGACCCATGGCCACAAAATACTCTAATTAAACCTTATGAAAACAGAAAAGCTAGCGTGCTCCAGAGGGGGCATAATAATACTCAGGTATAGCAATTACAGAGTGTCCCATCCACACTGGCATCTGTAACTATCAGATGCTACATTCATAACATAAGAGGCATAAGTTGCAAACTCCATACACTTCAATCTATTCTCCTTACTGCAGAGTACGATATTATTTGTTTAATGGAGACCTGGATGAACCACAATAGATGTATTGACACTCTTTGCCTCCCTTTGAACTATGCTTCTCGAGTTAATGGACGCGCCATTCGCCGCGGTGGTGGAGTTGCAATTATCTATAAAAATTCCTTTTCTCGACATAGGACCAACTCAAGTAGTTCCGAAAACTTTGAAGCCATCTCTGTAATCCTTGACCTCAATGAAATTAGAATACAGGTTTGCACTGTCTACCTCCCTCCAGAACACACCCTAGAGGTTAGAACCGAATTAGCGACCTGGATTACTATCAATCTCCAACCCAACGTCCCTACTATTCTCGTAGGGGACTTCAACATGCCCCTGCCAAGGTACTCAACGGCTCGGTCTTCTCTGGAAAACATGCTACATATGCTCGACCTTCATCCTCTTCAAACTCCCCCAACTCGCGGAAACCAGCAGCTCGACCTCATTTTTCACAACATACCTCATGCGGAACTTATCCAACCAACCATCTTCTTCAAATCAGATCATCAACCGTTAGATTGTGAATTTTATGCCCATTCCGACCTCTCTAATGCCTCGGTTGAAGGATGTGGCCAGCTGCATACGAGAAGAGTCTTTTCAAACAAGTTCATTAAGCAAGAAATAATCCTCCATCGCCTCACTACGTATAAATGGAACTGTCTGTTAGAAAAGTCAGGGCCTGAAGCCGCTTCCATCCTGGCTGAAGAATTATTTCAAATAGCTTGTGTTGGTGCGTCTAAGGAGATTCGGATCTCACATCGATCTAACTGGTGGTTTAACAACAATATGAAGGTTGTGTTTGTAAGAAAACAAAAGGCTTACAGAAAATGGCAGAAAACCAGAACCGCTGAAGACTACATCGCTTACAAAAAAAGAACGAGCCTGTTTCTTAAAGCACAAACGCCAAGAGTACAACCTTGCATATTTCTAAAAAGCTTAAACAGTCTAAAAGAATCAATAACAACAAGAATACCAGCTTCACCATGGATGAAACTTTATTTAGGGAATGGGCGAACAGTACCTTCGGAATCTCTCCAGACCCTAATTTAAAGAATAACTCTCTCGCACCAGACAATACCAGTTGGCTGGTAAATTACATGAATAACATGACTCCATCCGGATCCAATCTTGATATCAGACCTCTACTAACAGAAATCACCATAACCAAAGAAAATATAATTCAGGCATTAAATAGTCTCCCAAATAAATCCACTTCTGGCCCTGATATGTTCCCCCTCTTCATCATGAAAGTAAGCAGTCCATTCATCATCGAGGTCTTGCTACACATATTTAGAGAAACCCTACACACTGGAATTATCCCTGAAATATGGAAACATTATATTGTAAAACCCGTGCCTAAAGTCAAACATCCGAAAGACAAGAAGGATTTTCGTCCAATCTCTATAAGCTGCAATTTACTAAAATTGTTCGAGAAGACTCTGCTGCCAATTCTTGTTATGCATTTTTTCCATAAAAGACCACCATATTTACACACTGTGATTCCAAAGAGATCAACTAATCTAATGGACACCCTATTTCGGATCCAAATGACTCTGAACGCCAAAGAACAGATTGATGTAGTATTTTTAGACATTAAAGCTGCTTTCGATAATGTCTCAATCAATTCCTTGATGACAATACTTGAAAGGCACTTCAGAATACAGGGAGGCCTATTAAAAGTCATCGTTTCCATTCTCAAACAAAGGCATTTGAGAGTAGAACATAGAACCTTCCAATCGAACCACGTCGTCTACAGAGGAGTTCCCCAAGGTGGCGTCCTTTCCGCACTATTTTTTGCTGCCGCTTTGGACCCCTTCCTCTCTACGCATCCTGACTGCAGCTCTTACGCAGATGATATAAAACTCTTCATCTCGTCAAAACACGGTGACAAATCTGAAGCAATCAACGCCCATGCCACTGCCCTAATAGAAGAACTTGATCATTATCTTGAGAATATTGGCCTATCCATAAATCTGACCAAGTCAGCACAAATGTCTTTCACCAACCTGAAGAAGAAGAAGATGAACATAAACATCTACATAAATGGTATTAGAGTGCAAAAGGTTTCTCATCACACTGATCTAGGGCTCACCTGGGATGAAGGCCTGACCTTCCAACAGCACTTTGCCAACACTAAAGCAAAAACTCTGTCAGCAATGTGGGCGATAAGACAGGAACTTACTGGAGTAAACAACCAAAAACTTGCCACTCACTACATACAAACATGTCTTGTTCCGATTCCCATGTATGCCTCGACGATCTGGTCCTCTGCTTCCCTCACTAACATCAAAAAATTCATGGGTATCGAGTACTGGATTTTAAGGTGGTTGAACCGTGTTAATGGCCTCCCTTTCACCATCTCGAGATCAATCATGTATGCTAACCTTGGTTGCACCCCTTGGAATCAGTTGCTCATTACAGGAAATCTGCGTAATCTCTGTCAACTCCTCACCGATCGCTTTGACGCTCCAAATGTCCATAATCTTGTTGCAGGTCCTAGGCTTTCCCGCGTCCTTTGCAATAGTTCATGGATTCCCCTAAGAAGCTTATTACAGAATTTAACTATGCTTAGAAGATGTTTTCCGTCTAACATCCTCCAAACGTACAACACCCTGAAGATTGATCCCCACAAGTTCTGTGATGAGAAAGCGTACAGATCTGAGAAGATACAGGACATGTACCACCACATAAAACTGTAGAAGTTTCCTGATTATCTCCTTCAGGATGGAATCTCCCATGAACTCTACTTTGCTGAAGAATTAATTTGTTTTAAATCATTATGTGTTTTGTATGTATATGTATTGGCTGTATATGCACACATTAGGACGCGTATGTGTTTATATGTCTCTACCTTTTGCTCGTGTCACTGTATATATTTTTATCCGCTATATTTGCTCACTTTAGATGTTTGTTGGATAAAGAAACTAATGTTCATAATATTATATAGAAACTGTTTCTGTAAAATAGAAATAATAATATGTGTAATTTATGTACGACTTCTATGTTTGCTGTCTAAGTCAAAATGTACAAATGTATATAGGCACCCTCCTAGCTGAAGGCTGTTCAGGGGTGAAGCATATGGAGTAAATTGAATAATAATAATAATAATAATAATAATAATAATAATAATAATAAATCCTCTGCCACCTTGTCCTTCCATCACAGCTTTGGTCTCCCCCTCTTCCTCTTCCCTATCACCTCCAACTTTTCACACCTCTTCCCCACATACTCCTCACTTCTTCGTTCCACATGTCCAAGCCACCTCAACCTAGATCCTGCATTTTTTTACTCAGAAGCCCACCTTAACCGTACCTCTGATGTAGTCGTTTCTTATCCTGTCCTTCCTCGTCACATCACAAATCCATCTTAGCATCCTCATCTCCGCCACTTCCATCTTTTTCTCCTGGGCCCTTGCAATCGCCCATGTCTCAGCACCATACATCAATGCGGGTCTAACCACAGTTTTATACACTCTTCCCTTCATTTTACAATTTACTTTCTTATCACACAGCACCCCAATCATCTTTCTCCAGTTCATCCATCCACATTGCACTCTATGCTGTATTTCGGCACTCAGTCCTCCATCCCTCTCAACGTTCGATCCCAGATACTTAAATTTCGAAACTGATGGCAGCTTTTCCTCCTGCAGTTTTATAGAGCTCTCATCTTCTCCATTTAATACCATATATTCTGTCTTTGTTCTACTTATCCTCATGCCTCTCTCTCTCTCTTCCAACGCTTTCCTCCATTCCTTCAATTTCTTCTCTACCTTTCCTTGAGATGATTCGCACAGTACATCATCCGCGAACAGCATACTCCATGGTGCTCTACTCTTCACTTCTCTCACCAACACATCCATTACCAGATCAAACAGATATGGGCTGAGAGCTGATCCCTGGTGCAGTCCAACTTCTACAGAGAACCCCTCAGTCATACCTACACTACTCTTAAGCTGAGTCACCGCTCCCTCGTACATTTCCTTCACAAGCCTTACGTACTTTTCTGATGCACCCTTCTCCCTCATGCATCTCCATACCTCTTGTCTGGGCACTCTATCATATGCCTTTTCCAGGTCTATCATAGAATTAGTCACTAAGGTCTTTGATTACGTTCATTATAAACGAAGGACACTCGCCAGCAGTTTCTCCAGACATTTTTAAGAGTAGGAATATGAAGCAAATGTCCTTTTAAAATTTTATTATAAAACACCTGAAGAGTTTTCTCAAATGTAAGAATCTCCTCGTATAAAACTACCACAAATTTATCCTTTCCCTGTAGTCTCAAATTTAACTCATTTAAATGGCTGAAGATGTCAACCATGAATGAAAGTGTAATCTTGAAATCTTCAGTACAACTTTCATTAAAAAGGTTTTCTTTATAGCTTTCTATTAGAAAAGCTTTTACTTCTTTAAACACCTCCCAAATTCTAGACAGCGCTTTTCCACGACTGAGCAAACGAACCTCTGTATGTGTAATAAGATCAGAATACGATGCAAGATCATCGAAAAATATTTTCAGTTGTTTTGGTTTTTAGGAGCATTAGCAACTAAGGCCATATTGCTCCGGGAATATGCGGTGGTCATTCACTGACCTTTCCGCATCCTCCGTTTTTGGTGGTGACGGGCTCAAACCCCGGTCTAATCAAGAAGCTTGTGCTACGCACTGCTGCTCCTTCCCACCTGTATATTTTCAGAAGTCGCTTATTTAGGGATTTAGCAATAAAATGGTTGATGACTTTAAGATATCGTATGATTTCCTTTTGATCTTTCATTCGTAAATACAAGGCTTCAATGAATCAAACAGCGATAATGCACAAAATCAGGAATCCTTTCATCTCTATTAAGATAAGCAATAAGGCCTTTGTTTTTAACTATCATGGAAGGTACACCATCAGTAACGATTGATACAAGTTTACTCAGATCAATTTTGTGCACTGTGAGGAATTCCATAAGTGTGTCATATACATTTTTTCCAGTTGTATGACCAGTAAACGGCTAAATAGCCAAAAAATCTTCTTCACAGCTGCCATTGTGTTGCATCAAACGAACAAAGCACATGAGTTGTGATATGCACGAAACAGTCAACTCATCAACTGCCAGTGAAAAGATACACACAACTTTCGATTCGACCTAATAATTCATTGAATATTACAAATGCCATTTTATGAACTCCATTTGAAACTGTATCATTACTCAAAGGAATATTTTTGGCGGAGCTAATCAAGGTAGCTTTCTGTTTTTCTGGTAAGACGCTAGCAAGCACTTCTAATGATGACACTACACAATTTTTTATTCTTTCAACGCTAGTGAAAGGCAATGAATTCTTTGCAATTATATTTGATAAAATAAATGAAACTTCATTCGCTAACACTTTACTACTATTAGCTTCACCTAAATTTAAAATATTTTTGTCTTTCAAGTTTATTTTTTTCTTCTTGAAGTTTAGCTTTTCTAATGTCACTAAATTTGGGAAAAGCTTCATGAGAATTCCTATGGCATGTTTGGTAATGTTTCACAGTTCGACTTCCGATAGCCAGCTAAACACGCCTGACATAATAAGCAAATTACACCAGTTCCACTACTATCTATTACCAAATAATCATATTCCCAAATGGACCGAAATGCATACTTTTCAATTTTTTTCTTTTTTTGCATTTGAAACGTTTAGGTCTAAGTCAAACGACTGTGTTAATGCATCATTTTTTTCCTCATCATATTCTTTTCGGTTTCTTTTTAAAAACTATCCATTTTGAAAGGATTAGTAACTTTAGTTATATCTGTTAAAAGAAAATACATTTAAGCATTTGCACACAAAATCAAAGGATTTCTTACTATAACACTTTCATCTCCTTCAGGGGTGGGCAACAGCCGGCCCGCGGGCCACATCCGGCCCGCGACGATGTTGAATCCGACCCCCTCGGTAAATGCATAAATATAGAAAATCCATACCTGACTACACTCGCTGTAAACGTTCGGCTTAATTCGGTTCAATCGGGAATCGCGGCCAGTACAACAGTAACCGAGTGATTCTACGCAGCGTCAAAGAGTTATTTCCTAATTATTATTGTAGCATCGATCGAACGAAATTCCTTTGGGTTTGACTTCTTATTGAAAAAAATAATATTGGTGCGAGATATTTTATGTTTTATGCCTTTTCTAATTATTACAATTTTTAATTTAATATAATTTATAGCCCATAAAATGAGCCAATTAAAAAAAAAAAGAAATATTGATGCCGAATGCCGCATTTTCAATGATAATTGGACATTCAGATATTTTTTTTAAAAATACATTAATAATTTGGTAATTCAAGTAATATCACATTTTTTAGGTTCTGATTTTTTTTTATTAAATCGTTCAATCTATTCCGGCCCGCATCATGATGCGAAAATTTCATTCGGCCCGCATCATGATACGAAAATTTCATTCGGCCCGCTGACGAAAACAGTTGCCCACTCCTGATCTCCTTTAATAAAATCACTATATATATACGATACCTATTACAGCAGCACAACTGAGCAAAACCTGGCCGAAACCTGTTCTAACCTGTTAAAACCAGAAACTGAGAATTACGTGAAGTAGTATCTTCGGTCAATAGCGATGCATTGGCAACAACGATCGTACTCTCAACAAAGTACAGCATTTTGTAAAAATTTTTCTTAGTAAATAAATGACAAAAAAAATTTTGAGAATAGCGTCAAAATGTCAAACTTTGAACATTTTTGAGATTAAAACGTCGCGAAATGTGTAATTTTCCTCCAATCACTAATAAAATAAACCATAAATAAATTTTAGGGGCTATAAAAGATGAATTAATTGCCCGTGTTTTTGATTGGCTTCGTTCAGTTTGTTTTGAGCTATTAAAAAAAAAAAAAAAAACTGAATGGTCAAAATCATATGAGGCTAGCTTTGACCCCTATGATTTTAACATTCACCGATCAACAGAAAGACGACCATTTTATAGTAAAATAGAAACGTTAGTCTAAAAAAATTATAGTCAAAGTTAAAATTTAAGATTTGCTATAGCGTCGGTGAAAAAGTGGATTTTCTAGTGAAGATTGGCATGGATTTTTGTAGAATATCGCAGAAAGTTGAGAAATAGAAAGCACCTTTTTTTAAATACAAGGATTTATTTATAAATTTTTAGCTTAAGCGAAGGTGCTCGCGAGCACCCATTTTAGGATCGGTCGTGAGCAAAATTTTATTTTTTAAAGAGCACAATGGTGTTCACGAGCACCAGGTTAAGAACCCCTGATCTAAGAAGTTAAAGCAGAACCTGAATCCTGCTTTAACTCCGGAAGAGAGCAAATTAAATTGCTTTCATAAAAAGAATAAGAAACTTTTAATCACAGGCTAACTCAACATTTACCAGCACACATTCTAACACACACACACAGTATCCATGAGTACTTGAGTTATCAAAGATATTTTATTACCAAATTAAAGATATCAATTGTTACTGATGATTAAAGGGAACTGAATAGTTAATTAAAACGAAAATTAAAAGCAGCAACAACGCCTTTTGTTTAAATTGCATTTCTTGGAATTTCGACCAAAGGCACCTTTAATTTCCTGGACACGGCGCCAACCATGTACAAAAACGATACAGGATTATGTTCCTTACCAAGGGTTCGATGTACACCTCTTTATACATTATATGTAAATAGCAGCACAGCTAATCCTCTATACGATTAGCTGTACAGTATTTCCCAAACTGGAGTCCATAGACCTGTTCCAGAGGGTCCCCGAAATGTTCAGAAGAGGTACCAAGTAATATGTGTTTATATATATAGGGTCCCCAAAAATTTTTTTTTTTTTTTGGTTTTTGAAGGGGTCCGTAGATCTCAGTAGTTTGGGAGCCGCTGATATTGAGAGTGTTAAAAGTATGTAGCAGTTCTCATTTTAAGCATTAGAATTTCTTCAACAATCTGTTCTCACTAAGTACTATCACCTTTCTCTTCACTCTTAATGTAGTGACTTTTCTGCTGCGTTTCATCACAATACTACCATGTGAGCATCGTTCCTGTTCTGCGCCATTTTAAAGATGAAATAAATTTTAAAAGTCTTAAAAATGACCAAATTCCTTTGTATATATAGTATATATTAGCATTGGAATGTTTCGGAAAGAAGCTGACTTCATGATGGGTGTCTCTATTTAAAAATATGCTTACGACTTTACTTGTAATAATTTATACAGTCTTTCCTGGTTTGGTGTGGTACGACTTTTCTGGTTTGGCGGGATACATTTTAAAAAGAAGCGCGTGTCCTGCTGGTTATATTCACCGTCCTCTCCACACCGGGTAGAAAACACCAGGGTTGAGCAAGGACGTTTATGGGCTTTTCTTCACTCTGTGGTTGAGTTCAGTCGATCTTAGTTGAAGACAGCACGACTATCATATTAGGTCACGGGAGATTTATCTCATCTACTGTGTGCATTATATCTGCAAATTGTGTGTGTTCTCTGGTCGGTTTGCCTGTTTTTCTGGCCATAAAATCCGAGATCAAATACATGACTATGAGATTTACTCATAGTCATGTATTTGATCTTGTTGACATTGATTCTTAAATCCATATCATTACATTTGCTGTTCACAGTCCAAAAGCAATTGAAGGTCTTCTATACTTTCTGCGAATATAGCAGTATCGTCAGCGTATCGTATGTTATTTATCAGTTGACCATTTATTTTAATTCCTCCTTTCCTTTCTCACAACGCATTTTGGAAAATAACTTCAGAATAGATATTAAATAGCATGGGCGAGAGAGAGAGCATACTACCCTGCCTTACCCCTCTTTTTATATTGATCTCCTCAATTTCACCCTCTTCGACACTTACAGTGGCTGTTTGATTCCAATAGATTTTTTTGATGAGTCTGATGTCCCGTCCATCAAAATCTAGCTTTTTAAGTGCTTCCATAAGCTTTACATGTTGTACCCGAACGAAATCCTTTTTAAAAGTCTATGTAGCAGATGAATACTGTCTTCTGGTGTTCTCTACATTTTTGTAACAACATTTTTGTAACAATACCTAGAAGAGCTTCTCTTGTGCATAGTCGGCTTCGGAATACAAATTGGGTGTCAGAAACTACTGATTCACTTTTTTTTTTTGCAAATCCTGTTTAGGATTATTTCGTAGCAACAGCTTCAACATGTGGCTCATCAGACTAATAAGACAAAAATCGTAGCATGAGGTGATGTTGTTCTTCTTTGGAAGAGGGATGCACGAGGACCTCAACCAATCGTTAGGAAGTGTTCCATTTAGATATATTTTATTGAACATTTTGGTTAGATCTTTCAGATTTTCTTCATCTAGAAGTTTCACTATTTCAAATGGGATTTGATCTGGGCCAACTGCCTTGCCAGACTTTGCCACTCCCAGAGCATATTTTAGCATTAGCATTAGCATTAGCATTAGTAGAGGCATATGATGCAAGAAAGCAAGCTTATTCAGCATCAGCCAAAAAAAAAAAAAAAACCCTCTCCCATTTCACCCCTCCGTTCGTTCGAAATACCTGTCCAGTTGAGCTTTAAATTTGTTTAGGCTATCAACTTCAACAACAAGTGATGGAAGTCGGTTCCACCAACCAACCACCCGCTGGCCAAAGGCAAATTTCCGCACATCTATCCGACATCCGTCCTTCCTCAATTTGAATTTATGCCCTCTGAGCTGATTATTCTGAGAAAGATGAAGAATCCCATTGGCATTGAGCATGCTCAAACCATTCAAAGCCTTATACACCTCTATCAGATCACCTCGCCGGTGCCTAGTCTCCAGACTCTGTAATTTGCAAAACTTAAGCCTTTCTTCGTAAGAGCAACCCTTTGTTCCATTTACTAATCTTGTTGCCCTTCTCTGTACCCGTTCCAGCAGCTCTACATCCTTCTTGAAATGAGGCCTCCAGACCTGTATACAGTACTCAAGATGTGGCCTAACCATTGCCTTATACAAGGGAATAATCACCTCCTTATCCCTGCTAGAAAAATTCCTGTATATCATTGACAAGACACCATGAGCTACTCTTGCAGCTCGTCTGCACTGCTCAGAGAACTTCATATCTGCCTGCACAATTACCCCCAGGTCCTTTTCATTCTCCACTACTGTCAGTGTAGTACCGCAGAGTTGATACATTGCTCTGGGGTTACTGTTACCCATATGTAGTACTTTACATTTGTCAATGTTAAACTTCATTTGCCACCTCTCAGCCCATCTGTTCAACCTTTCCAGATCCTGTTGCAGCAGCATAGCGTCAGTAGTGTCCTTAACGACCCTACCAACCTTTGTATCATCTGCAAACTTAGACATTAAACTTGATATCCCATCATCAATATCATTCATAAACACCGAAAACAACAATGGACCCAACACTGAACCTTGAGGAACTCCACTAATAACATTAGTCCACGTTGAGCAGTGTCCATTGATTACCACTCTCTGTCTTCTGCCACTCAACCATCCCCTTATCCATAGCAGCAATTTGCCTCCAATGCCACACTGCTCCAATTTGTGCAGCAGTCTTCCATGTGCAACAGTATCAAAAGCCTTTCTAAGATCGAAATATATAATATCAAAGTTATTCCCTGCATCCAGTTCTTTTGTGACTACATCATAGTATCCAATCAAATTGGTCAGGCAAGACCTGCCCTTAACAAAACCATGCTGTGTCCGAGCTATAACTGAAGTCTTGTCTAAATGATCCTACAGTGCTTCTTTAACCAGTGCCTCCATTAATTTACCTGGAACAGAAGTTAAACTAACAGGTCTATAATTACTTGTGTCAGCCTTTGATCCTCCTTTGTGAATTGGGGTTACATTTGCACATCTCCAGTCTATGGGTACCTCCCCTGAGTCCAAAGAAGCTCTCATAATTATGGCTAAGGGTTTGCATACTTCCTTTGCTGCCTCCTTTAATATAACTGGATAGATCCCATCCACCCCAGGTGCCTTTTTTATGTTTATCCTCAACAATCTCTCCTCCACTTTCCTCTCAGTTATTACAAAATCATCCAGCTCACTGCCAATGTTTACTTTACCTACATCATTCTCCTTCCTGAATAACTCCTCATGCGTGAATGTAGATGCAAAATACTCGTTTAGATTGTTAGCCACCTGAGCAGGATCCTCAACTGTTGAACCATCAATATCCAGTGGACCAATCTGATTCATCCCTTTCCTTCTCCAGTTCAAGTATGTAAAGAACTCCTTTCTGTTTTTCTTTGCATCCTTTGCCAAGGATTTTTCGTAGTCTGCCTTTGCCTGCCTAATCTCCTTTGTGACTTGGTTACAGACCAACTTATATCTATCATAGGCTTCCATGTCACCCATTAATTTGTATGTATCCCATGCATTTTTCTTCTCTGCCACATGTCTCATTAGTCCATCTGACAACCATTTAGGCCTAAACCTTGAACAATATTTCTTAGTTGGTATGTAAAGCCTGGTAGCCACCAAGATTAGTTCCTTGAATGCTTCCCATTTTGAGTTTGCTGTTGGTAACATCATCAGTTGGTCCCACTGTATAGAATTTAAATACTGTCTCAGACCATCATAGTCGCCTTTACGAAAACAAAAACCCTTCCCTTTACCTCTGATGGTAGTTACCTCCTTGAGTAAATCCCACTTCAACACACTGTGATCACTGCCACCTAGTGGTTCATTTATCTGCAGGTTCTTAATGCATGAAGAATCACTACTGATAATCAGATCAAGAGTATTGCTCCCTCTTGTTGCCTCACGAACATGCTGATGTAGAAAACAATCATCCAATAAATCCACAAAAGCCTTGCTAGTGTGCGAGTGACCAACCCACAAATTCCAGTCAATATCTGGGAAATTAAAATCCCCCATTATAAGACTCTCTGATTTACTGGCCCACTCTATTTCCCTGTACAATATATTATTATACTCATCAGAGTCATTAGGCCTATAGCACACTCCTACTCTCAATTTTGATTTCCCTATGCTTATGTCACACCAAACTGACTTGACACTGCCCTGTCCAGCGATGTCAACTGGCTTCACTTCCTTTGACTTTATGTGTTTCTTAATTAATAGCATAACCCCTCCTCCCCTCCTGTCCTGTCTATCCTTTCTATATACATTGTATTCCCCAAATTCCAGTTCCGCATTACTTATATCTGTGTGACACCACGTCTCTGATATCCCAACAATATCTGCCTTTGATGTTTTGAGCAATACCTCAAATTCATCAAATTTATTTACCAAACTCCTAGCATTGGTGTACACGCAGGTATACATGCACCTGTTTCTATTCTTAGCTACCCTAACACAACCCATGTGTTTACTTGTAACGCAATGACTACCAGCAGTCTCTGAAATATCCTGCATCTTGTTTTTCAGACTTCTGCTCATTTGAATAGAAGCAGTGCAAGAATCACTTCCACCTCTGCCAGCGGCTACTGTTAATCTATTAGTCCTTGTATCCCCCCCAACTAGCAGTTTTCCGACCCACCTAACACTGCCTCGACAGCATCAGCAAAAATTCTTGCACCCTTTCTATTTAAGTGTATCCCATCCCTGTAGAAGCAATCTCTCCTGTTAACAAGTACAGTCCAGGCTGAAAAAAATTCTACCCCTTGAGCCTTGCACAATCCCTCCAGGGCCGAATTGATCGACAAGGCTCTCATCATATACTCCCTCCTATCGTGTCTGGGCAGAATTGCAGACACTTTCAAGTTCAACCCTAATTCACGGCTTTTTTTCAACAGTGACCTGTACTTGCTAAGTAATTCCGCCGGTCTCCTACTCTTAATATCATTAGTGCCAACGTGTACAACTATATCACCTTTTGTGCCCTTAAAAGATGATATCCGCTCTACAACGTCATCAACCTTTGCCCCTGGCAGACATACCCTGGTCCTATTCCACCTATCCTTTTTACAAAGCATGTTCCCCGTTTCCCTGACAATAGAGTCACCAACAACTACTAGTTCCTGTGGGACCAGCGCATTCTGCCTAGGGGGCTGCCCCTGTGTTGCCTGATGACCAAGTGCAAGCTCTGGCGTTGATGTGGGCAGCTGAGAGCTTGATGGGCCCCTCAATTTATTTCCTTCGAGGGCATCCACCCTGTCCTTCTAGGTCTCATAAAGGCCCATAACAACGCTGAGTTGTCGCCTGATTTCCTTGCACTCCTTACATCGTGCACACACAAAGACATCCCCCTTGGCAGTATCATGTCCCGTACCCGACTGCTCCGCAAACATCAAGCAAACAGTGCATTTTAATAGACTGTGATTCAGAGGGCAACTGCCCCCCTCAGTTCTCCCCTGAACCACAGCACTCCCATTAGCTTGAGCCTTTTGCTTTGCTGCTCTGGTCAGAGTCATGATTCCAATTTAATTCAATAAAATTTAAAACAAAAATTAAATCCTTAAGTTATATCCCAAAACAGTTATGTTATATATATATATATATATATATTTTTTTTTTTTTTTTTTTCGGTATCTAGTGTTCCCTTTATACAACTTCCGTATCACGTGTACCACTATAGTTATGTATTACTTATTTGTTACGATTAAGTCGTTATATATATATATAGAGTTAAAAATACAATTTAATTGACAATAAAGTTTATCAAGATTAATAGATTTACTGATTAATTGACAATATTATATTATGCAGTATACTACACTAAGCTTATGCTATCGTGTAAAAATGGCGGGAATTCACGAACGGTATTTCTACGGACTCGTAAGTATTGATTAGCTTCGAAATCTCGCTATCTCAATTTAGAATAAACTAAGGATCCTGACTAGGTCTATAATCTACTTATAGAAGATAATTTGATATAACAATTGGTTAATAAATCGACTAAATTTGGTTAAAAGACCTCTCGTTCAATTTGTGACACGTGGATTTGATACCGTTACCGATACTAAGTAATATCTACGAAATCTCTGTCTAATTTAAACTTCAAACTAAGTATCGTAACTAGGAATATAAAGCTACTCTAGAAAATAAGTTAATATGACAATTTAAACTAATAAAGCAGAAAATAAATCAGGAAAAACTTCTCTGTTTGAAGAGCTTTAAGGAGCAATGTCTGCACAGGCTCAACTTCAGACTTTACTTCAGACTGTAGAATTTCAAGGTATTTCGACATTTAAATCCTATCTGGTATTATCAAAAGCATCTTGATGTAAGTTTCCCGCATCTTCTTTCTGTCATCACCTCCTATAACTAATTGATTCTAGGCATTCTTTATTGTGCATGGCATCCTTGTGTTTGTATTTCCTTTTAATTCTTATCTTCTTATGTAAATGGAAATTATCATGTCTTCGTTCTGATTCCTCTATCTCTGTTGATTTTTCTAGTATCCACTCTTCTTTTGCTTCCTTAATTTTCCTCTTTATCATTTTTTTTTATCTGCTGGAGCACCATTTTTGAACTTCCTTCTTTCATCTTCTGTCATCCACTGCTTTTTTGCAGGTTGTTTTTCGTAACTTAGAATTTCTTTTCTACTATTGATAACTATCTTACCAAACTCCTTCCATTTGTCATTTACATATTCAGCTCTTACTCCGTTATCTAATTTCAGCTCTTTACTCAGTTTTTTTTTCACAGCTGAGACCTTGAGTTTTTCAAATTTTAATCTGCTTGTTTTATTTCCTTTACTAATGGATCTCAACCTTGTTTTGATAGTAGCTGCTAATAAATTACGATCGGAATCTGCATCTGCACCAGGGTAGGTTTTGGCTCCTTTGAGACTGTTCCAAAATTTGTCGCTAACTTTTTTAAATTGTAAAGCTCGCCAAAAGAAATGAACCCACTGTTCATTTCAAACTAAGCACTATGTTTTAATAAACATAGTGCTTAGTTTGAAAGTTAACTGCTTATAAATAACTAGTCTTCCAAGTTCTGTAACTGGTCTACAAACTTGGAGTTATTTTATATACGTTTGATTTTCCTAGTTATAACTAACTTAACAAAAGACATTGTAAACTAAGATATTTATGTGCTGTAAACTAACATACAGTAACCTTTTGGCAATGCCGTCCAATTTAAAACGATACTGGCAACATAAGTCGACTCGTGGATAGCGATGCATTTTCTTTGCAGTGAGCAGTCCTCGAGGGCAGCCTTGTTTACTCTATTCATTGTAAACAAGGTAGTCACTGTGCTGTTACTTAATGTACTGTGTTAATAAAGCGAGAAATTGTTATGGATGTTTTACACAATGTCATTGAGTTAATCGTTCTCAGGCAATTGGTTGCATGATTTTTTTTCCAGCCAACTAGAGTTTTTCTCCAGAAAATAGGTAAATAAATCGAATATACGCTTAAAAGAAATTATTTCAATGCCTGCGTTGAAGTACAATTCCCCGCATCCTTTGCTGTTGTAAGTAAAATAACGTAGAACATTTTCCGTTCCATGTGACTGGTATTCCATGAAACAGCTGCATAGCACGATTACAATTCATATTTTCATCTGCTGTAACGCCGAAATAGTTAGAGGTCGATTGTCCAAATTTTAGACAATAGCGATTAGGTAATGTTATAATTAAAATTTTAATCACTTCTAATTGATATCATAAACTCTATTCATTGTAAACAAGGTAGTCAAGAGCCAGCACTAGTCCTAGGCAGGAAGTGATGGGATTTCCCCCTCCATGACTTATCCGGGTTTTCCGGACCGTACAACATTCAAATCGGTAGACACACATTTCTAGAGACAAAGAGAGACTTAGTGTTAAGAACGCATGGTCGGACGCTGTTAATATGGTATAAAAATACATGGTATAAAAAGTACGTGTAAAAAAATACAGGTATGTGTAATATACAGTATTATATATTATAGTTCAGACACAGCATGGGTTTATTAAGAGGAAATCTTCTTCAAAAAGGCCTCTGAGGTTGGGGAAGTTCATGTTCACAATATTAAATTAATACACCAACCGTTTAAATTAACATAATTTAATATTTATAAAGAAAATGGATACTATAAATTAATCTATTTACAATAACTGACTACTATTCATTATGATAAAAACACAATAAAATAAAACGAGAAGTTAAAATACAATAAAATATAATCTTAAAAGCGTTAAAAACTGTGCAATTGTAGCTTTCGGGGCGCCTGCCTCCTTTTTCAACAACACAGTACATTAAGCAACACATCCTTAAGTATCAGGTTCACGGCACACGTGGTTGACCAGGCGCATGAGCAATGTATTCTCCGTGTATACCAGAACCGGAAGCCGCTCGGGGGCGTGGTAAGCAGAAACGTTCATCTTTTGCGAGGATTACAGCCTCGAAAAGGGGGTGAAGCCGAATACCCCTATCTCTATTCATGGTGTTACTTTCTGATGAACCAATCCACAAGCTCTCGAGCCACTTGCGGTCCCAGAATTTATGCGCCCGGTCAAGGATGACAGCATTCTCTGGGGAGACCTGGTGTTGTTTTTCCCAAAAATGCTCGGCAATAACGCACAAAGCAGGGGTCCCATTAAGACCCATTGTTTCTTTTATTGGTAGCCCTACCTATGCTATGTCAAAATTTTTGGCTAAGCTGATTTCCCCTATAGCGGGATGGTCTATGTGTGTGGTTAAAGATAGTAAAGAATTTGTTAATTTTGTAAAGAGTCAAACTATAGGGGGATGAGACTATGATTTCGTTTGATGTGGTGTCATTATTTACGTGTATCCCTATAAATCATGGAGTCCAATGTGATAAAATGCCCTGCAAAAAGATGATACTTTAAGTGCTAGGTCTGATTTAAATATGGAAGATATCTGCTGTGGTGTAGAATTGTGCCTCTCGAGTACCACTATGATATTTCAAGGGGTGATGTACACGCAGGTTCACGGCACAGCTATGGGTTCTTCCATTAGCGCTATTGTTGCGAACTTAGCTATGGAAGAATTAGAAAATAGAATCTTTGAAAGATTGGAGTTCCCTATGCGGAAGTGGAAAAGATTCGTGGATCACACGTTCACTATTGTTCAGAAGGGGAAAGAAGAGGATGTGCTTTGTTTTCTCAACGGTTTCTCTCCGTTCATAAAGTTTACCTCAGAGGTAGAAGTAGATGGTGCCCTCCCATTCCTGGACGTAATGGTGTACAAAGAAGGCTCTAGACTTAAGACCACGGTCTATAGGAAGCCAATGTGTAGGAGCCAGTACACCCATTACAAGTCGGCGCAGACTTTACACATAAGAATAGTATCGCTAAAGCACTTCTGGATAGGGTTGGGACGCATTATAGTACCCCTGAAGTCAATATTTAAAATAAATAAATGCACAAGGCATAATACTTTAAGAGTTTGGTATCTATATAATATCGGTGTTTAGAATCACCATAGATAACTCTTAATAAACTACAAAGTAGTTGTTGTAGGCATCATTTGCTCTTTCTCTTATTGTGCTCTGCCTTCACGACGAGTTGCCATGATATTGCACTACTTCGAATAAGTAACTCTTCACTAAAAGAGAAGACTATTGTTACTTATTCTCAGTTGAGTACCACCACCCAGACAGCACTGTTTTGAAAAAGGTATTGGATAAAGATGTCCGTTATCCTCAATATCCCTATTAGGCTGAGCAAAGAAAAAAGAGGTAGGAAAGTGACAGTAAGAGAAGGAGAGGAAAAACCATGCCGTCGAAGAATGAAAGGGATTTTTTAGTTGTTATTCACCTGAATTCAAAGCTCTTTGCCCCGAATGGGCAATGTGTCCCCCTGACGGGGATATTTATTACCCAATCGGAGTCCTGCATGTTTCTGGCTATTTGGCCTTCATCAGTGGGTGGGTAGGCTTGCTGGTTAGACCAGACATGTTTTCCAGTTTCCAGATATTTGTATGGAAACTACCTTCAAGAATCCTATATGGATCCTGCTTTGGGATTGCCTAGCGGCCTGTATCGCTGAAAAAAAAACTCCCTGTAATGAGCAGACAGGGACAGACACCCTTGTCCGCTCATATCTTTCACCTCAACCCGATTGGGCTGCTCAATCTCCCACTGACACACTCCGAGGAAGGCCCAGTCCATGTGAACACCTAGTTGGCGGCCGCCTGGAGTTGGCTTGCCCTACATGGGTTCTAGGGTCATCCCCCTCTTCCACACTCCTGTTGCTTCATGCAGCCTTCAAAGCTCGGCTGCCGTTCATCTGGGAGAGAGACCAAACACCTGCAGCTGGCTTGGTCCCTTTCCTCTAATAACTAAACTAATCTGTTTGGTACATACGCTTCCCTAGCCTAGCCTCATACTTACCATCTAAGCTGCACATATATGTTGTCATCTATAAGCCGACATAAAGGTGTGGGGAAACACCATAATTGTAGGAATCTTTGTTTACCAAGTTGTCGTAATTCTAATAGCAAAAATCTTCTTATTGCACCATGCATCGTTCGAAGGGTGCATTTTGACACCTCCTGTGCAGAGCCGCCTTCTTTTCTCTTCCTGATTTTCCAGGCCTGATATTTACCTTCATTTAGGAGGTATATCAGGATGCGTGTTGCTCTGGAAATGGGGGCCGGGAACTGTAAGAATAGTACTTGTTCCCTGGTCAAGCGTGGTATTCCCATTGTTTTGTGTACACTAAGCCAGATGCGCTGAGTAACCGGACAAGAGAAGAATGCATGTTCCACTGTTTCACACGCCTTACAGAAAAAACACTCAACATTCGTGTGCCCTCGAAATTTGGCTTTGTTCTTCTCCACTGGCAGGTGTCCGTGTATTATTCTCCATGCCAGGTCCTTCCGTGACTCATAACCCATATGATGGTGTCGGTTGTCCAACATCTGAATCACATCTAGTCTCAGCCAACTGCGTGGCACCGGTACTGGTGGTGTATTCATGTCGGATAGCTTCCAGTATATTTCCGAAACCTTAAGCTTGGTTCCCATGTGCAAACCCCCTGCAGATAACTCTTGTAAGTGTTTGATTGCCAATTTGTAGAAGGGTGTTATTATTTCTACTGTTGGACCAGTGTGCTCCTCTCCTAGTAGTTTAGTAAACCTTCCCATATTGTACTTTGCTAAGGCAGCAGCTGCATGGGCTCCCCGTAGGGCAGTCCAAATGTGCTTTAACACATATGCCCACCTTAACCACTTTAACCGTGGTACTGCATAACCTCCCTCACACTTCCTGCAGTATAGTTTCTGCTGTGTCACTTCTTGCTGTCTGCTGTTCCAAAAGAACTTAAATAGTCTTCGAGTAAGCTTTTTCTGCACGCAGTAATTAAATGATATAATTGACACAGTATTCATCAGCATCGGTATCAGAATCGTCCACATAATACACACCCTTCCGGAGAAAGATAGCATCCCCAAATTCCACTCTGACAGAGCGACCTCCCAAGAATCTAGTAATTGCCGGGACGATATTACCGGATATTTCACAAAGCGAACCCCTAGGATGGTTATAGGTGTTGTCGAGAATGTGAGGCCTGCTGGCAATTGTACTGGAGCCTCAGTTCCCCACTGTTGACATTTCGTCTTGCTTTTGTTTAGACATAGGCCGCTGGATAGGCTGAAATGACTGAAGGTTTCCAGCGCTCTTTGTAGAGAACTGCTATCCGCCAAAGTTAGGATCACGTCATCTGCATGTGCTACATATTTGCAATCCGAGTGTGGGCCAGGAAGATGAACCCCGCTAATGTTTTTAGAAATAGCTAATTGCCTTAATATGGGTTCTAATGCCAGCGAGAATAGTGCAGGGCTTAGTGGGCACCCCTGTCTAATTCCTCGTTGCTGTTCTATTTTCTCCGAGCTGTGGCCATTAATCAAAAGAGTGGTTTGTGCCCCTTTGTACAGACTGATAATGGCTGTTCTTAGCAAAGAACCCGTTCGGACCGTATGCAGCAGATTTTTAAGATATTCATGGGAAAGCTTATCAAAGGCCTTTGCCAAATCCAGTACAGCCACCACTACACTGTATTGTTTTTGCTTGCAGTATACCTGCAAATCTCTTAGAAATGACAGATTTGCCATCACAGATCTTGTTGAAATTGCATATGTTTGATTGGGACCTATGATGTGCCCTAAATGCCTTTTGAGTCGGGCGTTTAATACTTTGGCATACAACTTATAATCTGTATTTAGTAGTGATATTGGCCTCCACTCGCCCACTTCTTTCCCCATTTTACCCTGTTTTTTGAGAAATATGGTTTGGGCTTCTATAAATTCTTTGGGGACAGCCCCTTCCGAGAAGAATTTGGAGAAAATGACGGCCAAGACTGGTCCAATTTCCTCCCAATGCCTCTTATAAAATTCCACTGTTAGCCCATCTGGACCTGGCGCTTTACCTCCTTTCATATCTTTCAATGCTGATGATAGTTCACTCAGGGAGATAGGTTGATCCTGTTCATGTCTATGAACTGCCAGGAACCCTGGTAATTCCCAGCTTTCTAGTAAACCTGGTCCTTTAAATGCTGTATACATTTCTTTGTAAGCATGTGCAAAACACTTAATGATGTCACTAGTGTTCTGATATTGGTGTGGGCCTACCTGTATTTGATGGATTAAACTGCTGTCTCTGCGTGATCTGTTGAATTGCTTAAAGAAGAAAGCAGACGACTTATCAGCTTTCTTGTAACATATACGCGTCTGGATAGCTTCATTTTCTGCCTGCCTCTCTAATAGCGACAGGATTTCTTTTTGTATTTCCCTTTCCCCCAGATCATCCTGACAAGAATTTAGGAGTCTCCGAACTTCATACAGGTGTCTTAGCTCTCTCTTGCTTTCCAGGTGCTTTTCCCTTGTTAATTTTTGAAAAGCTGTTTTTATTGAATTTTTGTAGTGCACCCAGCTCCCTTCAGTCCAGTGATTAGGATTTCTCAAAAGCTGTGTTAGTCTTTTAATATCCTGCGGGTCACCTTGCAAGAGCACCAGTTTTAACCTCCAGGGGCCCTTCCCCTGTTCTACAGTTAGGCTTAGTGGAAAGTCCATTATAACTAATTTGTGATCTGTTATTGCGCGGGGTCCCGAAATGTTAATATGTCTTACCCGATTTATTTTATCTGCTATCTTGCTTGGGACATAGAACCGGTCAATGCGGGTCCCTACCGTTCCCCTAGACCAGGTTGCTCCGTGACTTATGGGATATTTCTTTCTCCATATATCTATCAGGTCGTGTTTTAAGCTCAAGCTGTTGAGCTCCAAGGAGCCCTCTGTGCCAGTTGTTGGATCCCCCGTACCTGTCTTATCTTTAACTGGGTCTAACACGCAATTCCAGTCTCCTCCTAGTATAATCAATCGGGCCCCCACCAAAAAAAGATGTAAACTACTAAATATCCGCCTCCGCTCTGGAGCGGTGTTTGGTGCATATACATTCATCAGTCTTATTGTGTGCGACCCTATTCTCCAGTCAATGCAGACTATTCTCCCTTCTATGTCCCTTTGAAGATTGCAGAATTTTCCTATGACCGGTGGTAAGACTATGATGCCTACCCCCTTGGAATTGCTTGAGCCAAAACTCCAGAAGCTTAGACATTTGTATCTGTTCTGGAATTTTCGCACTTGGACACTGTTAAAAAAATGACTTTCTTGGATGAATAAAATTTTTACCCCTAGTAACAACATGCTTCTCCATACATGATGCTGAGCATGCCCTTGAGCAAAACCCCTTATGTTCCAAGTACCTATGATTACCATGTAGAAATCTGATCTATTGTGTCAGAGATACGCTTAGAGCATACAAGGTTCTGCCTAACTCTTGCTCATGTCCTAATAACCATGAGATTCGGGAATTGTTTAGCTGCTGCACTACTCCCAGTACCGTCTGTCCTGCTAAGTTTCCAAAAAATATGTCTCTCCACATGAATTGGATGTTGTTTACTTTACCTCCTTGAGCATGCTCTACCACTATTCTCGGCTTTCCTAGCCGCTGTTCCCATTCTTCTAATTTAACAGTTAATGTTTCCGATCCTACTGGCACGTATTTTTTTAAATGCTCCACCCCCAGTAATTTATCACTACCCTCGCCTAATGTCCCTTCTGTTTCGGAGTCATCTGAACTTAGTTCATTCAGATCTTGTATTGTGTCCTTCCCTTTTTCCTCTTTCTTTTTCCTTCTACCTCTAGACTTTCTTCGTCTTTGTTGTCTCCCCTCTTCATACCTCTTGCTATTTCCACTATTTCCATTGAAGTGGGGGTATCTTGACTTATGTCTATAACCCCTTTTTCTTCCCCTGTTCCTGTAATTGGATTCACTGGTTCAGCTGACAGTATCTTTTTTATGACTCCCTGTGGCCTTAAAATGACCATATTTCCCTTTTCCGAATTTTCTTCGCCTACGTTTTCTTCCCCTCCTCTGATGGCATCTGCATGTGATCTAATTGAGCAGCTTCCCGCTTTGTGGCTTGTCTCCCCACATTTGTTGCATGCTTTGGGGCAGTCACTGCTGATATGCCCCAGTTCTTTGCAATTGAAACAACGCCCATTTGTACAATTCGCGCCTAAATGATCCAGGCTGCCACATTTTAAGCACCTCTTCTCTACCCCTCTGTAATTCAGAAGTAGTCGATTTCCCATTACATAGATGATGTTTGGAACTGGTTTTCTCATTTCCATTTGCACTGTTACTTTTCCCGTATACAGCTCAGGAAAGCCCTCCCACGCGTGCATTTCTATTCTCGAGACTTTTCCATATGCTTCTAATGAAGTTTTTAGATATGTGTTCGGCATTTCAATTGGGTAATGCTCTATGGTGATATATTTCCTGATACTACCCACCAAATGGGGGTGTATCACTTGGTTTTCAAAAGGGAAGCCCCTCAGCAATGTGTCTCTTGTCACGCAGTCTTTACAAACTACCTGGTATTTCCTCAAGGGTAGGAGGGTGAACCCCTGTAATCTAGATAAATTTACGCTTTTCGCTAAACCCTCAATTACCTGTCCCGGTTCATACTCTGCATCCAGAGTGAATTCCAAGGTCCTCTCACGTATATAGAAACTCATTTTGTAGAGAGAAAAAAAAAAAAAAAGTAACAATTGTTGTGCCCGCAGGCACTAATCCCACCCTGGAAACTTTCGCAGGGTCAGCAAAAAAAAACAACTTAATCTAAGAACTTACGATCTAGAAGGACCTTGAAGCAGCACAACCTCGTCAGGCGATTATACGAAAGAAGAACGTTATATCCGGCCTATCGTCAGTGGGTGGGTAGGTACCCTGGTATTGCAGACATGACGACCCAGTTGTGAAGTTAATCACACAATATGAGAGATGCCAAGAGGTGTAGATGTCAATATTTAAAATAAATAAATGCACAAGGCATAATACTTTAAGAGTTTGGTATCTATATAATATCGGTGTTTAGAATCACCATAGATAACTCTTAATAAACTACAAAGTAGTTGTTGTAGGCATCATTTGCTCTTTCTCATATTGTGCTCTGCCTTCACGACGAGTTGCCATGATATTGCACTACTTCGAATAAGTAACTCTTCACTAAAAGAGAAGACTATTGTTACTTATTCTCAGTTGAGTACCACCACCCAGACAGCACTGTTTCACGGCTATTGGCCGATCATCAGTGGGTGGGCAGGTACCCTGGTATTGCAGACATGACGACCCAGTTGTGAAGTTCTGCAATACCAGGGTACCTGCCCACCCACTGATGATCGGCCAATAGCCGTGAAACAGTGCTGTCTGGGTGGTGGTACTCAACTGAGAATAAGTAACAATAGTCTTCTCTTTTAGTGAAGAGTTACTTATTCGAAGTAGTGCAATATCATGGCAACTCGTCGTGAAGGCAGAGCACAATATGAGAAAGAGCAAATGATGCCTACAACAACTACTTTGTAGTTTATTAAGAGTTATCTATGGTGATTCTAAACACCGATATTATATAGATACCAAACTCTTAAAGTATTATGCCTTGTGCATTTATTTATTTTAAATATTGACATCTACACCTCTTGGCATCTCTCATATTGTGTGATTAACTTCACAACTGGGTCGTCATGTCTGCAATACCAGGGTACCTACCCACCCACTGACGATAGGCCGGATATAACGTTCTTCTTTCGTATAATCGCCTGACGAGGTTGTGCTGCTTCAAGGTCCTTCTAGATCGTAAGTTCTTAGATTAAGTTGTTTTTTTTTGCTGACCCTGCGAAAGTTTCCAGGGTGGGATTAGTGCCTGCGGGCACAACAATTGTTACTTTTTTTTTTTTTTTCTCTCTACAAAATGAGTTTCTATATACGTGAGAGGACCTTGGAATTCACTCTGGATGCAGAGTATGAACCGGGACAGGTAATTGAGGGTTTAGCGAAAAGCGTAAATTTATCTAGATTACAGGGGTTCACCCTCCTACCCTTGAGGAAATACCAGGTAGTTTGTAAAGACTGCGTGACAAGAGACACATTGCTGAGGGGCTTCCCTTTTGAAAACCAAGTGATACACCCCCATTTGGTGGGTAGTATCAGGAAATATATCACCATAGAGCATTACCCAATTGAAATGCCGAACACATATCTAAAAACTTCATTAGAAGCATATGGAAAAGTCTCGAGAATAGAAATGCACGCGTGGGAGGGCTTTCCTGAGCTGTATACGGGAAAAGTAACAGTGCAAATGGAAATGAGAAAACCAGTTCCAAACATCATCTATGTAATGGGAAATCGACTACTTCTGAATTACAGAGGGGTAGAGAAGAGGTGCTTAAAATGTGGCAGCCTGGATCATTTAGGCGCGAATTGTACAAATGGGCGTTGTTTCAATTGCAAAGAACTGGGGCATATCAGCAGTGACTGCCCCAAAGCATGCAACAAATGTGGGGAGACAAACCACAAAGCGGGAAGCTGCTCAATTAGATCACATGCAGATGCCATCAGAGGAGGGGAAGAAAACGTAGGCGAAGAAAATTCGGAAAAGGGAAATATGGTCATTTTAAGGCCACAGGGAGTCATAAAAAAGATACTGTCAGCTGAACCAGTGAATCCAATTACAGGAACAGGGGAAGAAAAAGGGGTTATAGACATAAGTCAAGATACCCCCACTTCAATGGAAATAGTGGAAATAGCAAGAGGTATGAAGAGGGGAGACAACAAAGACGAAGAAAGTCTAGAGGTAGAAGGAAAAAGAAAGAGGAAAAAGGGAAGGACACAATACAAGATCTGAATGAACTAAGTTCAGATGACTCCGAAACAGAAGGGACATTAGGCGAGGGTAGTGATAAATTACTGGGGGTGGAGCATTTAAAAAAATACGTGCCAGTAGGATCGGAAACATTAACTGTTAATAGTGACAAATGGGCCTGGAGTACTGGGGTCCATAGTTTAACAGATATTTATTTAAAGTATACCCAGTAAAATAAAAAAAAAAAAAAAAAAAAAAAAAAAAAAAAAAAAAAAAAAAAAGTTTTTTTTTTTTTTTTTATTTTTTTTTTATTTTTTTTTTTTTTTATTTTTTTTAAAAAAAAATCTATTAACTGTTAAATTAGAAGAATGGGAACAGCGGCTAGGAAAGCCGAGAATAGTGGTAGAGCATGCTCAAGGAGGTAAAGTAAACAACATCCAATTCATGTGGAGAGACATATTTTTTGGAAACTTAGCAGGACAGACGGTACTGGGAGTAGTGCAGCAGCTAAACAATTCCCGAATCTCATGGTTATTAGGACATGAGCAAGAGTTAGGCAGAACCTTGTATGCTCTAAGCGTATCTCTGACACAATAGATCAGATTTCTACATGGTAATCATAGGTACTTGGAACATAAGGGGTTTTGCTCAAGGGCATGCTCAGCATCATGTATGGAGAAGCATGTTGTTACTAGGGGTAAAAATTTTATTCATCCAAGAAAGTCATTTTTTTAACAGTGTCCAAGTGCGAAAATTCCAGAACAGATACAAATGTCTAAGCTTCTGGAGTTTTGGCTCAAGCAATTCCAAGGGGGTAGGCATCATAGTCTTACCACCGGTCATAGGAAAATTCTGCAATCTTCAAAGGGACATAGAAGGGAGAATAGTCTGCATTGACTGGAGAATAGGGTCGCACACAATAAGACTGATGAATGTATATGCACCAAACACCGCTCCAGAGCGGAGGCGGATATTTAGTAGTTTACATCTTTTTTTGGTGGGGGCCCGATTGATTATACTAGGAGGAGACTGGAATTGCGTGTTAGACCCAGTTAAAGATAAGACAGGTACGGGGGATCCAACAACTGGCACAGAGGGCTCCTTGGAGCTCAACAGCTTGAGCTTAAAACACGACCTGATAGATATATGGAGAAAGAAATATCCCATAAGTCACGGAGCAACCTGGTCTAGGGGAACGGTAGGGACCCGCATTGACCGGTTCTATGTCCCAAGCAAGATAGCAGATAAAATAAATCGGGTAAGACATATTAACATTTCGGGACCCCGCGCAATAACAGATCACAAATTAGTTATAATGGACTTTCCACTAAGCCTAACTGTAGAACAGGGGAAGGGCCCCTGGAGGTTAAAACCGGTGCTCTTGCAAGGTGACCCGCAGGATATTAAAAGACTAACACAGCTTTTGAGAAATCCTAATCACTGGACTGAAGGGAGCTGGGTGCACTACAAAAATTCAATAAAAACAGCTTTTCAAAAATTAACAAGGGAAAAGCACCTGGAAAGCAAGAGAGAGCTAAGACACCTGTATGAAGTTCGGAGACTCCTAAATTCTTGTCAGGATGATCTGGGGGAAAGGGAAATACAAAAAGAAATCCTGTCGCTATTAGAGAGGCAGGCAGAAAATGAAGCTATCCAGACGCGTATATGTTACAAGAAAGCTGATAAGTCGTCTGCTTTCTTCTTTAAGCAATTCAACAGATCACGCAGAGACAGCAGTTTAATCCATCAAATACAGGTAGGCCCACACCAATATCAGAACACTAGTGACATCATTAAGTGTTTTGCACATGCTTACAAAGAAATGTATACAGCATTTAAAGGACCAGGTTTACTAGAAAGCTGGGAATTACCAGGGTTCCTGGCAGTTCATAGACATGAACAGGATCAACCTATCTCCCTGAGTGAACTATCATCAGCATTGAAAGATATGAAAGGAGGTAAAGCGCCAGGTCCAGATGGGCTAACAGTGGAATTTTATAAGAGGCATTGGGAGGAAATTGGACCAGTCTTGGCCGTCATTTTCTCCAAATTCTTCTCGGAAGGGGCTGTCCCCAAAGAATTTATAGAAGCCCAAACCATATTTCTCAAAAAACAGGGTAAAATGGGGAAAGAAGTGGGCGAGTGGAGGCCAATATCACTACTAAATACAGATTATAAGTTGTATGCCAAAGTATTAAACGCCCGACTCAAAAGGCATTTAGGGCACATCATAGGTCCCAATCAAACATATGCAATTTCAACAAGATCTGTGATGGCAAATCTGTCATTTCTAAGAGATTTGCAGGTATACTGCAAGCAAAAACAATACAGTGTAGTGGTGGCTGTACTGGATTTGGCAAAGGCCTTTGATAAGCTTTCCCATGAATATCTTAAAAATCTGCTGCATACGGTCCGAACGGGTTCTTTGCTAAGAACAGCCATTATCAGTCTGTACAAAGGGGCACAAACCACTCTTTTGATTAATGGCCACAGCTCGGAGAAAATAGAACAGCAACGAGGAGTTAGACAGGGGTGCCCACTAAGCCCTGCACTATTCTCGCTGGCATTAGAACCCATATTAAGGCAATTAGCTATTTCTAAAAACATTAGCGGGGTTCATCTTCCTGGCCCACACTCGGATTGCAAATATGTAGCACATGCAGATGACGTGATCCTAACTTTGGCGGATAGCAGTTCTCTACAAAGAGCGCTGGAAACCTTCAGTCATTTCAGCCTATCCAGCGGCCTATGTCTAAACAAAAGCAAGACGAAATGTCAACAGTGGGGAACTGAGGCTCCAGTACAATTGCCAGCAGGCCTCACATTCTCGACAACACCTATAACCATCCTAGGGGTTCGCTTTGTGAAATATCCGGTAATATCGTCCCGGCAATTACTAGATTCTTGGGAGGTCGCTCTGTCAGAGTGGAATTTGGGGATGCTATCTTTCTCCGGAAGGGTGTGTATTATGTGGACGATTCTGATACCGATGCTGATGAATACTGTGTCAATTACATCATTTAATTACTGCGTGCAGAAAAAGCTTACTCGAAGACTATTTAAGTTCTTTTGGAACAGCAGACAGCAAGAAGTGACACAGCAGAAACTATACTGCAGGAAGTGTGAGGGAGGTTATGCAGTACCACGGTTAAAGTGGTTAAGGTGGGCATATGTGTTAAAGCACATTTGGACTGCCCTACGGGGAGCCCATGCAGCTGCTGCCTTAGCAAAGTACAATATGGGAAGGTTTACTAAACTACTAGGAGAGGAGCACACTGGTCCAACAGTAGAAATAATAACACCCTTCTACAAATTGGCAATCAAACACTTACAAGAGTTATCTGCAGGGGGTTTGCACATGGGAACCAAGCTTAAGGTTTCGGAAATATACTGGAAGCTATCCGACATGAATACACCGCCAGTACCGGTGCCACGCAGTTGGCTGAGACTAGATGTGATTCAGATGTTGGACAACCTACACCATCATATGGGTTATGAGTCACGGAAGGACCTGGCATGGAGAATAATACACGGACACCTGCCAGTGGAGAAGAACAAAGCCAAATTTCGAGGGCACACGAATGTTGAGTGTTTTTTCTGTAAGGCGTGTGAAACAGTGGAACATGCATTCTTCTCTTGTCCGGTTACTCAGCGCATCTGGCTTAGTGTACACAAAACAATGGGAATACCACGCTTGACCAGGGAACAAGTACTATTCTTACAGTTCCCGGCCCCCATTTCCAGAGCAACACGCATCCTGATATACCTCCTAAATGAAGGTAAATATCAGGCCTGGAAAATCAGGAAGAGAAAAGAAGGCGGCTCTGCACAGGAGGTGTCAAAATGCACCCTTCGAACGATGCATGGTGCAATAAGAAGATTTTTGCTATTAGAATTACGACAACTTGGTAAACAAAGATTCCTACAATTATGGTGTTTCCCCACACCTTTATGTCGGCTTATAGATGACAACATATATGTGCAGCTTAGATGGTAAGTATGAGGCTAGGCTAGGGAAGCGTATGTACCAAACAGATTAGTTTAGTTATTAGAGGAAAGGGACCAAGCCAGCTGCAAGTGTTTGGTCTCTCTCCCAGATGAACGGCAGCCGAGCTTTGAAGGCTGCATGAAGCAACAGGAGTGTGGAAGAGGGGGATGACCCTAGAACCCATGTAGGGCAAGCCAACTCCAGGCGGCCGCCAACTAGGTGTTCACATGGACTGGGCCTTCCTCGGAGTGTGTCAGTGGGAGATTGAGCAGCCCAATCGGGTTGAGGTGAAAGATATGAGCGGACAAGGGTGTCTGTCCCTGTCTGCTCATTACAGGGAGTTTTTTTTTTCAGCGATACAGGCCGCTAGGCAATCCCAAAGCAGGATCCATATAGGATTCTTGAAGGTAGTTTCCATACAAATATCTGGAAACTGGAAAACATGTCTGGTCTAACCAGCAAGCCTACCCACCCACTGATGAAGGCCAAATAGCCAGAAACATGCAGGACTCCGATTGGGTAATAAATATCCCCGTCAGGGGGACACATTGCCCATTCGGGGCAAAGAGCTTTGAATTCAGGTGAATAACAACTAAAAAATCCCTTTCATTCTTCGACGGCATGGTTTTTCCTCTCCTTCTCTTACTGTCACTTTCCTACCTCTTTTTTCTTTGCTCAGCCTAATAGGGATATTGAGGATAACGGACATCTTTATCCAATACCTTTTTCAAAACAGTGCTGTCTGGGTGGTGGTACTCAACTGAGAATAAGTAACAATAGTCTTCTCTTTTAGTGAAGAGTTACTTATTCCAAGTAGTGCAATATCATGGCAACTCGTCGTGAAGGCAGAGCACAATATGAGAAAGAGCAAATGATGCCTACAACAACTACTTTGTAGTTTATTAAGAGTTATCTATGGTGATTCTAAACACCGATATTATATAGTACCCCTGAAGAGAGAGAGAAAAAGAAATCGGACAAATCTAGGCGGATTTGTCCGATTTCTATATAGTAGGGGTGTGGAGCCTAGTCACAGAGTTCCATCTGTTCCAGTCACCACAGCTTACATTCCCTACTATCCGGGCCTTTCAGAACGTATTGCAAGGATATTCCATTCTTACCAGGCACAGCTTCCGGGTCGGAGGTTGCACACAGTAGTGTCACAGGTTAAGGACCCCATTCCAAGGGATTTCAGCAGTAGAGTCATATACAAGATTAAATGCCCGGATTGTGGGGAGAGTTATGTGGGGGAAACAGGACGGCGGCTCAAAGATCGTTTGGGGGAACACACGAGGGCTATACAGACCGCAGAGTTTAGCAAGTCCGCTATTGCCGAGCATCTTTGGGAAAAACAACACCAGGTCTCCCCACAGAATGCTGTCATCCTTAACCGGGCGCATAAATTCTGGGACCGCAAGTGGCTCGAGAGCTTGTGGATTGGTTCATCAGAAAGTAACACCATGAATAGAGATAGGGGTATTCGGCTTAACCCCTTTTCGAGGCTGTAATCCTCGCAAAAGATGAACGTTTCTGCTTACCACGCCCCCGAGCGGCTTCCGGTTCTGGTATACACGGAGAATACATTGCTCATGCGCCTGGTCAACCACGTGTGCCGTGAACCTGATACTTAAGGATGTGTTGCTTAATGTACTGTGTTGTTGAAAAAGGATGCAGGCGCCCCGAAAGCTACAATTGCACAGTTTTAACGCTTTTAAGATTATATTTTATTGTATTTTAACTTCTCGTTTTATTTTATTGTGTTTTATCATAATGAATAGTAGTCAGTTATTGTAAATAGATTATTTTATATTATCCATTGTTTTTGTAAATATTAAATTATGTTAATTTAAACGGTTGGTGTATTAATTTAATATTGTGAACAAGAGGAAATCTTGTCTGACCAATTTGATTGGTAACTACGATGTGGTCACAAAGGAACTGGATGCAAAAAATAATTTTTATATAATATACTTGGATTTCAGGAAAGCTTTTGATACTGTTGTACATGGAACACTGCTGTGCAAATTGGAGCGGTGTGGTATTAAGGTGGGAGACGACAGAGAGTGGTAATCAATGGAACCGGCTCTTCGTGGACGAATGTTATTAGTGGAGTTCCCCAGGGTTCCGTGCTGGGCCCATTGTTGTTTCGTGTATTTATCAATGATATTGATGAAGGATATCAGTCTTAATGACCAAATTTGTAGATCATACAAAGGTTGGCTGGGTTGTTAATGACAGTAAAGACAGTATGCTACTCCAACAGGAGCTAGAAAAGCTAGGTAGATGGGCTGACAAGCGGCAACTGAAGTTTAATATTGAGAACTGCAAAATACTGTATATGGGTAGCAATAACCCAAGAGAAACATACCAACTGTGTGGTACTACACTCAGGGAAGTGGAAAGTGAAAAAGAACTGGGGGTAATTATGCAGTCAGATATGATGTTCGCTGAGCAGTGCAGATGGGCTTCCAAGGCAGGTCATGGAGTCTTGTCAATAATATATAGGAATTTTGCGAGCAGGGATAATGCAGTGATTATCCCCTTGAATAAGGCAATGGTCAGGCCACACCTTGAGTACTGTGTACAGGTCTGAAACCCTCATTTTAGGAAGGATGTAGAGTTGCTAGAACGAGTACAAAGAAGGGCAACAAGATTAATGAGGGGAACAGAGGGGTTCGCTTACCAAGATAAGCTTACGTTCTGCAAATTGCAGCTCCCCTGGAGAGTAGGCACATGCTAGGTGACCTGATTGAGGTGTATAAGGCCTTGATTAGGTTGAGCAAGCTGAATGCTGTAGGATTCTTCTTCTTCTTGCTCAGATTGAGAACCTGAAGGGGCATAGATTTAAATTGAGGAAAGACAGTTGTAGAATAGATGTGCGGAAATTTACCTTTAGCCCGCGTGTAGTTGATTTGAGGAACAAACTTCCATCTTTTGTTGCAGAAGTTGATAGCCTAAATAAATTTAAGGCTGATTTAGAAAGGCATTTGGAACGAATGGAGGGGTGAACTGGGAGTGTTTTTTTTTTTTTTTTTTTTTGGCTAATGTTGCATGAGCTTACTTTCTTGCATCGTCTGCCTCTACTAATGCCAATGCTGATTTTATGTTTCTTAATTAATATAATATAATTATGAACAAAGTTTCTTAATATAATTATAAACAAAATTAAAATTCATAATATAAATTATATATACCTATATAGTAATTTTATTATTTATATAGAGGTAATAAAATTAAGTACTCTACCTCTATATAGACTAGTAGGCACATGTTTGTAACAAGTCGAGTCCCACTCGACAAAGGAGCACAAAAGGCTAACTGTAACGCAATATTAACTGTAATGAAACTGTTATCTCTCATAATGTGAGATTTTTGTATTTTTCATTTTGGAATTGTAAATACAATGATCAGTTGACATAAATAATGCCATTGTGGTTTACGGAACACAATAATAAGGATATAAGTTTTCATAATGAAATCAATGTATAAATTTTAAAAAAATAAAGTTGAAGTAACTTAAATCCAAATTACATGGCACCTCCGGAATATAGTTGCGGTATCTCGGTTGAAAACCACTGGTCTATTCCAACAAACAACCACGAACTGGCTGAAGGCAAACTTCCGCACATCTATTCTACAACTGTCTTCCTCAGTTTGAATCTATGCCCCCCTCAGGTTTGTAATCTGAGCAAGAGGAAAAATCCCATCAACATTGAGCCTGCTCAATCCATTCAAGGCCTTATACACCTCAATCGGATCGCTTCGCAGGTGCCTAGTCTCCAGAAGATGCAATTTGCAGAACTTAAGCCTTTCTTGGTAAGAGCACCCCTTTGTTCCCTTCACCAGTCTTGTTGCCCTTTTCTGTACTCGTTCTAGGAATTCTACATCCTTCCTATAATGAGGCTTCCAGACCTGTACACAGTACTCAAGGTGTGGTCTGACCATTGCCTTATTCAAGGGGATAATCACCTCCTTATCCCTGCTCGCATAATTCCTGTATATCACCGACAAGACAGCATGACCTACACTGGCAGCCTGTTTGCACTGCTCAGAAAAATTCATATCTGACGGCACAATTATCTCCGGGTATCTTTCTTTCTACACTAACCTAAGTGTAACACCACCCAGTTAGTACATTCTTCTGGGGTTACTCTTACCCATATGCAGTTCTTTGCACTATTCAATGTTAAACATCAGTTGCCACTTCTCAGCCCATCTACCCAACTTTTCTGGATCCTGTTGCAGAAGCATACTGTCATTACTGTTATTAATATTCCTAACAACATTTGTATCATCTGCAAACTTGAACATTAACCTTGATATACCTTCATTAATATCATTGATAAATATACAGAACAACACCGAACCGTGAGGGACACCACTGATAACATTAGTTTACGTAGAGAAGTATCCATTGATTACCACTCTCTGTCTTCTCCCAATCAACCATCCTTTTGTCCATTGTAGCGAATTGCCCTTAATGCCATAATGCTCCAATTTATAGAGAAGTCTTCCATGCGCAACTCTATCAAAAGCTTTCCTGATATCCAAGAATATGACATCAAAATTATTTTTGAATCCAGTTTCCTTGTGACCACATCATTGGCCAGACTAGGCTTTCCCTTGACAAACCCATGCCCTGTCTGAATTATTACTGTTGTCTTGTCTAGATGATCCTGAATTGCTTCTTTAATCAGTGACTCCATTATTTTCCCTGGAAGAGAAGGCAAACTAACAGCTCTGTAATTATTCCTTTCCCTCCTTTGATCCCCTTTTGTGAACTGAAGATACATTTGCACATCTCCAGTAATGGGAACTTCCCCCCGAAGTCCAAGTATGCTCTCATAATTACGTCTAATGGTTTGCTTACTTCCATTGCCACCTCCTTTAATATAATATAAGATCCAATCTCACCCAGGTGCCTTTCTTATGTTTAACTTCAACAATTTCTCCTCCACTTTGCTCACAGTTATTACAAAATCATTTAACTCCCTGTTGGAGTTTTATAAACATGTGGCCCTGTCCTCCTCGAATAACTCCTCATGTGTGAATGTAGATGCCGAATACTCATTTAGTTCAACAGCTATCTGAGAATGATCATCTCCAGTCAAACCATTGATATCAAATAGACCAATCTGATTCATCCCCGTCCTTTTAGAGTTTATATAAGTAAAGAAATCAGATGTCTTTGCTATTTTTCTTTGCATTCTTTACCAAAGATTTTTCATAATCTGCCTTCGCTTCCCTGACCTGCTTTGTAACTTGATTACAGACAAGCTTGTATCTACCATAGCCTTCTGTGTCGCGTGACAATTTTATGTGCATCCAATGGATTTTTATTTTCTGTCACGAGTCTCATTAGTTCATCTGACATCCATTTGGGCCTGAACGTACAACAGTATTTCTTGATTGGAACAAAAAGCCTAGTAGCTTCCCAAATTGCTTCCTTGAATGCATCCCATGGAGAATTTGCTGTTGGTAACATCATGAGTTTGTCTCACTGTATAGAACCTAAAAAATCTCTGAGACCACTGTAGTCGCCTTTGCGAAAGCAAATCCCTTCCCTTTACCCCTGATGGTAGTTATACAAATGTATCTTTAATTAAATCGAACGTCATACTCTGTGATCACTGCCTCCCAGTGGTTAGTTTATCTGTAAATTCTTAATGCATGAATAATCACTGCTGATAATCAGATCAAGAGTGTTACTCCCTCTTGTTGCCTCTCTAACATGCTGCTTTAGAAAAAAATCATCCAATAAATACACAAAAGCCTTGCTAATGTGCGAGTGACCAACCTACAGGTTACAGTCTATGTTTAGGAAGTTAAAATCCTCCATTAAAACACTCCGATTTACTTGCCCCCCCCCCTCTATTTCTGTGTATAATTGTTCATTGTACTCATCAGAGTCATTAGGCCTATAACACACTCCTACCCTCATTTTAACTCTCTCAGTGCTTATGTCACACCAAACTGACTCAACATTGCACTGTCCATCTATGTCAACTGGATGCACTTCCTTAGATTTGGCGTGTTTCTTAACTAAGAGCATAACCACCCCTTCGTTCCTGTCTGGTCTATCCTTTTTGTACACATTGTACTCCCCAAATTCCAATTCTGCATTCCTTATTGAATTTGGTGAATATAGCTGCATCGGATTCTTTGGCGTCTGTTGGAATAACAACGGGTGTTCCCAAAAAGGGCAACCCATCTGTGATTATATATGATATTCCTAAGGAGTTAAGTCAGGAAGATATCATTGAAGAATTATACTGTAAGAATCTGGAAGAACGCGGGATCACGTTCGAGGAAGTTAAGAAAGACATAAGTTTTAGGTTTACGACCAAGTCTAGAAGCACAGCTTTTGTACACTGGGTTATTACTCTCTCCCCAAGGTTATATAAGCTTATATCCACATTGGATCGTTTATACTTGGCAGTAAGTGCGCATAGGCACCGCCCCTTTACTATAGTTTCCAGATGCTTTTTATGTCTTGGATATGGACACGTTACGAAATATTGTACTCACAGTTCCCCTACTTGTGGTCATTGTGCAGAAGGGGGGGCATGTATACGCTGAATGCCCAAACAAAGATCAGGAGCCAAGCTGTGCTAACTGCAAGCGCCGTAAGCGGGATTTTTGCCATTCAGTAAGGGACGTTAGATGCCCAGAATATCAAAGAGCACTGGAAATGGTACGAACTCGGACTGCTAATGAATAGTTCTAATGAACGAAGAGAAAGGGGGTTGGAAGAAGATCCTGAGTTAACTGAAGTTTTTTATTCTACAGGAATTAAAATAATGCAGATTAATGGACAACGATCAAGATTGGTAGCGGACGAGATTAGGAAGATTAGTGAGGATTTTCAAATTGATTTGGTGGCAATACAGGAACCTTATTGGGCTAGAGTTCCAGGTGAGAAAACATCTAGAATATTTGGTTATCCCTTAACGTCACGAATAATACAACCGGTGCAGGAAGAGCCTAAAACTGGAATTGTGGGCAATAATAGAGATCTAGACGTAGTGGTTGTTCATATGTTATGCAACCAGTTCGCTACATGTGTTATGGTGGCCTCGGAAAAAGTTCAATTCTATTTTATATCTCTGTATTGTGCTCCTTCAATGGACTTTAATAATTGCGTGGATTATTTAGAGTATGTGTTGCTCATTTTAAGACCTAAACAAGTGATTATTTCGACAGACGTTAACGCAAAGTCTCCCTTGTGGTATAGCGCAACATCTGACATGAGAGGTTTATTGCTGGAAGAGTTTTTATCGAGCCATAATTTATTTGTAATGAAAAAGTCAAATCAACTGTCTACTTTCTGTGGACCAATGGGTGAATCTAATATTGATTTAACTATAACAACTTCTGGTATTAGACATTGTATTTGTAACTGGAAGGTAATGCCTGATTGGACATCAAGTGATCATCGAGCCATATTGTTTTATGTGAAGAATGTGCCGGATTTAACTGGTACTCAAGATCGGATACCGCACATTGTTCGGTTTTCATTGAAATCGTTTGATTGGTCCATGTATGAAGCTTCTGTTCTTCGGAACTTTTCCTCGGATAAACAACAACAGATAATTCGTGAATCTGCAATATATTTAGCTAATATTATAGAGGATTCAATAGTAAGAGCGGCATATAAGTCAGGTAGGAAGAAGGTAATTAAACTAAAATCCTGCCCATGGTGGACAAACGAACTGACTGTCTTACGACGGGCTGTATATCGAGCTAGGAGACAGTACCAGCGGCATCGGAACTGGGGTCATTCTGAGGTAGTTAGATTGCATGAAAATTACGTATCTCTTAAGAATACATAATTACAAGAGAACCATGGCAACTCGGAAGAGAGAAAACTGGCGATTGTTTGTAAAAATCGGGGAGAAATGATCCCTGGGGTTTGCTATATAAGTTGTCAAGAGATAAACTGAGAAGTTTGGAGGTATTTAATACAATTCAAGAGGATTCTACTGAGACTATTGGCTGGGAGGATTCAGTAGATGCAATATTAACCAGGCTGTTCCCGGTTGACGATCCCATCTTAGACTCACAGTGCCAATCCAAACTGCGGAGAAAAAATCAGTATTATGTAGCTAGAGGTAATACCATGGCGTTTACAATACATGAACTGGCAGGGGTGTTACAGAAACTTAATTTTGCAAAATGTCCAGGAATAGATTGGATTGAGAATGCATTTATAGTGAGGTTTTTTAAGTTGATACCTAACACGTTACTTTTGTTATATAATAAGTGCTTATAGGAAGGACTGTTTCCATTGAAATGGAAGATTGCTTTATTGAGGCTAATTAGGAAGCCTGGGAAACCTTTAATTGAGCCTAAGTCGTACCGTCCAATTGCTTTGTTGACTAATCTGAGGAAAGTGTTAGAGAGGTTAATGGCAATACGTTTACAAGAATTGTTAGAACGCCATGACATGATTACACCTAATCAGTATGGTTTTACACTGGGGAAATCGTGCGAGGATGCTCTTCTGGACTTTCATACATACATTTCAAACTCTGATTCAAAATATGAACTTGCTATATATATAGATTTTGAAGGTGCGTTCGACTCAGTATGGTGGGAGGCAGCTCTTTCTCAACTGTGTCGTGCTGAGTGTTCTGAGCAGTTATACAGTCTGTTCAGGAGTTATTTTTCTGAGAGATATGTGACTGTAAGGTCTAAACATTTTCTCCTTCAAAGACAAATCACGCGAGGTTGCCCTCAGGGCTCTGTATTAGGTCCTTCCATTTGGAATTTGGTGCTACAGAACTGGCTGGTTCGACCACAAGTAAATTGTCACGTGATAGCTTTTGCTAATGATGTCACATTAATTGTGGCAGGTCGATCACGACACGATTTGGAGCAAAATGCAAACCGTGTAATAAATGATATTAATCCCTGGGCACAAGGATTTAAGCTTACCATTAGCCCCCAAAAGACCAAAATGATACTTTTTAAAACAAAACTTGATTTGGGACGACCGCCGCAAATAAAATTAAATGGGAGACAGCTGACTATGGTTTCTGAAACTAAATACTTGGTGCTCATTATTGATCAATCACAAGTTGTCTTATTATGCGCATATAACACATCTACATAGCAAGATCAGGAAATTTGCCGGTTATATTACAAGAGTATCAAGAGGAGATTGGGGTGTGTCCAATAAAACTTTATTTTTATATTATAAGGTGGTGTTTCTGCCTATGGTTACGTATGCAGCGGGAGTTTGGTCTCACAGAGTGGCTCTTGTTAGATTTCAGGCTAAATTAAACTCACTACAAAGAACAATGCTTCTCAGTATATTAAGGGTATGTAGAACTGTAGCTACGACTGCACTTCAAGTGATGGCTGGGGCAGTCCCCTTGGATTTGTTCGTGGCTTATCGAGGGCTGTGCTATGGCATTAAGAAGAAAATATCTACTTGACTTGTTGGCATAGAAGTTGACATAAATTCTGACATTAAGAGGGAGAAGAGAAGATGTTTAAATGAGATTGTTAACTTGTGGCAAACAAGATGGGACACTGTATCTTCTGGTCGAGTGACAAAGAAATTTATTCCTGATGTTACCTTTTTAAGTGACAGAACAGTTCGAAGCTGGTTTACACCAAGTTTACAAACATCATTTTTAGTAACAGGTCACGGCTCGATGAAAGCGAAATTATTTCAGTTGGGACTTTCGGATATACATCTCTGTTTTTGTGGTGAGGTTGAAAGTTGGCACCATTATTATATGTGTGTACAATTTATGATAATGTCAGGGAAATAATCAGGGAAATCATTGCTGAAAATGAGTTAGTAGTAGTAGTAGTAGTAGTAGTAGTAGTGGCACTTGATGCAAGAAAGCAAGTGTAGGAGCTTATGCAGCATCAGCCAAAAAAAAAAAAAAAAAATCACACCATACCCTCCAATTGCCTGTCCAGTTCCTCCTTAAATTTATTTAACCTATCAACTTCCACAACGACAGATGGAAGTTTGTTCCAGCAATTAACCACCCGCTGGCTAAAGGCAAATTTCCGCACATCTAGTTGGAGTTAGGTCGGGAAGAGGTGTTCTTATCTAATAGGAGTGTATTTCAATTATTCCAGGATTTTGCAAAGGGAGCCTTTGAACTGAGGAAACGCCTGTTAAACAGTTGAACCAAAATAGTGTGTTGAAAACATTATATTGAATACTGAAGTGTGTCCAGAATGCCCAAGAGACTAATGGTGATGATGAGGAGCATTTTTTTATTATTATTAATTATTTATTTATTTAATTTTTTATTATTATTTTATTTTATTTTTTTTTATTTTATTTTATTTTTTTATTTTATTTTATTTTATTTATTTATTTATTTATTTTTATTTTTATTTTTATTTTTTTATTTATTATTTTTTTAATTTATTTATTATTATTTTTTTATTTATTTTATTTATTTATTTTCTTTTTATTTATTTATTTATATATATATATATATATATATATATATATATATATATATTTTTTTTTTTTTTTTTTTTTTTTAAGCTCTGGATTGGGCCCCCAGAGGATTTTTTTTTTTTTTTTTTTTTTTTAAGTGTTGTTGTCTCATAACCTGAGACCTTATGCGTCCCATCTACTGGAACTGGCCCACCTTCCCGTGGTGTGGACGAGTATCTAGAAGCAGCCTTCCTGGTGATAGCTGCTTCTGGGTAGCCAAGAGGTCAGCATAACACAACAACATAACATGCATTAAACTACACGAACATTGCACTATATTACACGCTGGCCTGTTTTGCAGAGTCTGTTCAACGTACAAAGAAACGAGGTGGATTTGAACGGACGTTCTAGGAGCCACCCTACCTATACACACACACGTCCACATGTCCACATGTCTGCATTCCTTATATCTGAGTGACACCAAGTCTCGGATATCCCAACAATATCCGCCTTGAATATTTTAACCAGCACTTCAAATTCATCAAATGTATTTATGAGGAACATAAGGCATTAAGCCTTATGTTCCTCATAAATAAATAATAAAAGCAACAATGGGCCATTGGAACTACATTGATCATATTAATCAGTGGAGTTCCCCTGGAATTTTATGTTCCGGAGAAAATAATGGAGTCACTGGTTAAAGAAGCATTACCAAATCACCTAGACAAGACTGCAGTAATAATTAAGACAGAGCATGGGTTTGTTAAAGGGAGGTCTTGTCTAACAAATTTCATTGGATACTATGATTTGGTCACACAAGAACTGGATACAAAGAATAATTTTGATGTCATATACTTGGATTTCCGGATAGCTTTTGATACTGTTGCACATGGAAAACTGTTGCACAAATTGGAGCAGCGTGGCACTGGAGGCAAACTGCTATTATGGATAAAGGGACGGTTAAGTGGGAGAAGACAGAGAGTGGTAATCAAAGGACACTGGTCTTCCTGGATTAATTTTATTAGTAGAGTCCCCCAGGGTTCAGCGTCGTGTCCATTGCTGTTTTCTGTATTCATTAATGTTATTGATGATGGTATATCAGGCGTAATATCCAAGTTTGCAGACGATACGAAGGTCGGCAGGGTTGTTAATGACACTAATGACAGTACGCTGCTGCAACAGGATCTAGAAAATTTGAGCAGATGGGCTGAGAGGTAGCAACTGTAGTTTAACATTGACAAATGTAGAGTACTACATATGGGAAGTAGTAACGTATCAACTCTGTGGTACTACACTGACAGTGGTAGAGAGTGAAAATGACCTGGGGGTAATATGGAGGCAGATATGAAGTTTTCTGAGCCGTGGAGACGGTCTGCAAGAGTAACTCATGGTGTCTTCTACTAAACGGTGAACAGGAATTTTTCTAGCAGGGATAAGGAGGTGATTATCTCCTTGTGTAAGGCAATGGTCAGACCATACTTTGAGTACTGTATACAGGTCTGGAAGCCTCATTTTAAGAAGGATGTAGAGCTGTTGGAACGAGTACATAGAAGGGCAACCAGATTAGTGAATTGAACAAATGGTTGCTCTTACGAAGGAAGGCTTATCTTTCGCAAATTACAGTGTCTGGCGACTAGGCACCTGTGAGGCAACGTGATTGAGGTGTATAAAGGCTTGAATGGTTTGAACATGCTCAATGCTGATGGGATTCTTCCTCTGGCTCAGAATAATCGCCTGAGAGGGCATAAATTCAAATTGAGGAAAGACAGTTGTAGGACAGATGTGCGGAATTTTGCCTTTAGCCAGCGGGTGGTTGATTGTTGAAACAAACTTCCATCTGTCGTTGTAGAAGTTGATAGCTTAAACCGATTCAATGCAGAACTAGATAAATATTTTGAGCGAGTGGATGGGTGAAATGAGAAAGGTGTGTGCGTGTGTGTGTGTGTGTGTGTGTGTGCGTGTTTTTTGGCTGATACTTGCTTTTCTATAAGCTTGTTTTCCTGCTTCATGCTAATGCTAAGAAGTACACAATGTGCACTGAAAAGTACACAATGTGCACTGCTCTTCGTGGGTTAATATCTAGTGCACTTTCTAAAATCCATGTATATGAAATCAGTGCACATTGATAACCAATCTCTGTCTTCTTCAACATAAACAAACTTCTTTTCCATAGCAGTAACTTCCTATACTGTCACATTTCTTCAGTTTATACAGCCATTTTTTATGGGGGACAGTACCCAAAGCCTTCCTAAAATCCAAGTATATGATATTAAAATTATTTTTACAAACAGTTCCTTCGTCACTCCTTCATAGTAACCTATAAGATCGAAGAGACAACACCTCACCTTAAGAAATTTAGACCTATATTTAGACCTAAATGGATGTCAGATGAAAAAATGAGGCTCGTGGCAGAGAAGAAAAATGCGTAGGATGCATATAAATTAGCATTAGCATTAGCATTAGTAGAGGCATATGACGCAAGAAAGCAAGCTTATTCAGCATCAGCAAAAAAAAAAAAAAAAACACACACCACTCCCATTTCACCCCTCCGTTCGTTGAAATACCTGTCCACTTGAGCTTTAAATTTGTTTAGGCTATCAACTTCAACAACAAGTGATGGAAGTCGGTTCCACCAACCAACCACCCGCTGGCCAAAGGCAAATTTCCGCACATCTATCCGTCCTTCCTCAATTTCAATTTATGCCCTCTGAGCTGATTATTCTGAGCAAGATGAAGAATCCCATTGGCATTGAGCATGCTCAAACCATTAAAAGCCTTATACACCTCTATCAGATCACCTCGCCGGTGCCTAGTCTCCAGACTCTGTAATTTGCAAAACTTAAGCCTTTCTTCGTAAGAGCAACCCTTTGTTCAATTCACTAATCTTGTTGCCCTTCTCTCTACCCCTTCCAGCAGCTGTACATCCTTCTTGAAATGAGGCCTCCAGACCTGTATACAGTACTCAAGATGTGGCCTAACCATTGCCTTATAGAAGGGAATAATCACCTCCTTATCCCTGCTAGAAAAATTCCTATACATCATTGACAATACACCATGAGCTACTCTTGCAGCTCGTCTGCACTGCTCAGAGAACTTCATATCTGCCTGCACCACCACCCCCAGGTCCCTTTCATTCTCTACCACTGTCAGTGTAGTACCACAGAGTTGATACGTTGCTCTGCGTTTACTGTTTCCCATATGTAGTACTTTACATTTGTCAATGTTAAACTTCATTTGCCACCTCTCAGCCCATCTGTTCAACCTTTCCAGATCCTGTTGCAGCAGCATAGTGTCAGTAGTGTACTTAACAACCCTGCCAACATTTGTATCATCTGCAAACTTGGACATTAAACTTGATATCCCATCATCAATATCATTCATAAACACCGAAAACAACAACGGACCCAACACTGAACCCTGGGGAACTCCACTAATAACATTAGTCCACGTTAAGCAGTGTCCATTGATTACCACTCTCTGTCTTCTGCCACTCAACCATCCCCTTATCCATAGCAGCAATTTGCCTCCAATGCCACACTGCTCCAATTTGTGCAGCAGTCTTCCATGTGCAACAGTATCAAAAGCCTTTCTAAGATCCAAATATATAATATCAAAGTTATTCCCTGCATCCAGTTCTTTTGTGACTACATCATAGTATCCAATCAAATTGGTCAGGCAAGACCTGCCCTTAACAAAACCATGCTGCGTCTGAGCTATAACTGAATTCTTTTCTAGATGATCCTGCTGTGCTTCTTTAACCAGTGCCTCCATTAATTTACCTGGAACAGAAGTTAAACTAACAGGTCTATAATTATTTGTGTCAGCCTTTGATCCTCCTTTGTGAATTGGGGTTACATTTGCACATTTCCAGTCTATGGGTACCTCCCCTGAGTCCAGAGAAGCTCTCATAATTATGGCTAAGGGTTTGCTTACTTCCTTTGCTGCCTCCTTTAATATAACTGGATAGATCCCATCCACCCCAGGTGCCTTTTTTATGTTTATCCTCAACAATCTCTCCTCCACTTTCCTCTCAGTTACTACAAAATCATCCAGCTCACTGCCAATGTTTATTTTACCTACATCATTCTCCTTCCTGAATAACTCCTCAAGCGTGAATGTAGATGCAAAATACTCGTTTAGATTGTTAGCCACCTGAGCAGGATCCTCAACTGTTGAACCATCAATATCCAGTGGACCAATCTGATTCATCCCCTTCCTTCTAGAGTTTAAATATGTAAAGAACTCTTTTCTGTTTTTCTTTGCATCCTTTGCCAAGGATTTTTCGTAGTCTGCCTTTGCCTGCCTTCAGACCAACTTTACAGATCAACTTATACAAATGTATCTATCATAGGCTTCCATGTCACCCATTAATTTGTATGTATCCCATGCATTGTCTTCTCTGCCACATGTCTCATTAGTTCATTTGACAACCATTTAGGCCTAAACCTTGAACAATATTTCTTAGTTGGTATGTAAAGCCTGGTAGCCTCCAAGATTAGTTCCTTGAATGCTTCCCATTTTGAGTTTGCTGTTGGTAACATCATCAGTTGGTCTCACTGTATAGAATTTAAATACTGTCTCAGACCATCATAGTCATCTTTACGAAAACAAAAACCCTTCCCTTTACCTCTGATGGTAGTTACCTCCTTGAGTAAATCCCACTTCAACACACTGTGATCACTGCCACCTAGTGGTTCATTTATCTGCAGATTCTTCATGCATGAAGAATCACTACTGATAATCAGATCATGAGTATTGCTCCCTCTTGTTGCCTCACGAACATGCTGATGTAGAAAACAATCATCCAATAAATCCACAAAAGCCTTGCTAGTGTGCGAGTGACCAACCCACAAATTCCAGTCAATATCTGGGAAATTAAAATCCCCCATTACAAGACTCTCTGATTTACTGGCCCACTCTATTTCCCTGTACAATATCTTATTATACTCATCAGAGTCATTAGGCCTATAGCACACTCCTACTCTCAATTTTGATTTCCCTATGTTTATGTCACACCAAACTGACTCGACACTGCCTTGTCCATCGATGTCGACTGGCTTCACTTCCTTGGACTTTATGTGTTTCTTAATTAATAGCATAACCCCTCCTCCCCTCCTGTCCTATCTATCCTTTCTATACACATTGTATTCCCCAAATTCCAGTTCCGCATTACTTATATCTGTGTGACAATACGTCTCTGATATCCCAACAATATCTGCCTTTGATGTTTTGAGCAATACCTCAAATTCATCAAATTTATTTACCAAACTCCTAGTATTGGTGTACACGCAGGTATACATGCACCTGTTTCTATTCTTAGCTACCCTAACACAACCCATGTGTTTTCTTGTACCGCAATGACTCCCAGCAGTCTCTGAAATATCCGGCATATTGTTTTTCAGGCTTCTGCTCATTTCAATAGAAGCAGTGCACGATTCACTTCCACCTCTGCCAGTGGCTACTGTTAATCTATTAGTCCTTGTATCCCCCCCAACTAGCAGTTTTCCGACCCACCTAACACTGCCTGACAGCATCAGCAAAAATTCTTGCACCCTTTCTATTTAAGTGTATCCCATCCCTGTAGAAGCAATCTCTCCTGTTAACAAGTACAGTCCAGGCTGAAAAAAATTCTACCCCTTGAGCCTTGCACAATCCCTCCAGGGCCGAATTGATCGACAAGGCTCTCATCCTATACTCCCTCCTATCGTGTCTGGGCAGAATTGCAGACACTTTCAAATTCAACCCTAATTCACGGCTTTTTTTCAAAAGTGACCTGTATTTGCTAAGTAATTCCGCCGGTCTCCTACTCTTAATATCATTAGTGCCAACGTGTACAACTATATCACCTTTTGTGCCCTTAAAAGATGAAATCCGCTCTACAACGTCATCAACCTTTGCCCCTGGCAGACATACCCTGGTCCTGTTCCACCTATCCTTTTTACAAAACATGTTCCCCGTTTCCCTGACAATAGAGTCACCAACAACTACTAGTTCCTGTGGCACCAGCGCATTCTGCCTAGGGGGCTGCCTCTGTGTTGCCTGATGACCAAGTGCAAGCTCTGGCGTTGATGTGTGCAGCTGAGAGCTTGATGGGCCCCCTCAATTTATTTCCTTCGAGGGCATCCACCCGGTCCTTCAAGCTCTCATAAAGGCCCATAACAACGCTGAGTTGCTGCCTGATTTCCTTGCACTCCTTACATCGTGCACACACAGAGACATCCCCCTTGGCAGTATCATGTCCCGTACCCGACTGCTCCGCAAACATCAAGCAAACAGTGCATTTTTAAAGACTGTGATTCAGAGGGCAACTGCTTCCCCCTCAGTTCTCCCCTGAGCCACAGCACTCCCATTAGCTTGAGCCTTTTGCTTTGCTGCTCTGGTCAGAGTCATGATTCCGATTTAATTCAATAAAATTTCAAACAAAAATTAAATCCTTAAGTTATATCGCAAAACAGTTATGTTATATATATTTTTTTCGGTATCTAGTGTTTTCTACGAGTTCCCTTTATACAACTTCCGTATCACGTGTACCACTATAGTTATGTATTAATTATTTGTTACGATTAAGTCGTTATATATATAAAATAAAATAAATTTTCTGTTTATACTCCGCGACGATCAAATGAGTTCACAAGATAGACAGAATACAAGAAACAGGACCGTATTCAGCAGTCACGGGTTTGAACCCCGGTCACTCAAGACCCGTGTACTTATGCACCCACGCGCCTGACCACTAGGCTACGGCGGCCTGAAAATTCTGTTTATACTCCGGCATGACAACCAAGTCAGTAGAGTTTACAATAAATCGTCAATACAAATATTTATCGTATTTAGTAGTCACGGACTTGAACCCCGGTCCACTCAAGGAACGCGTGCTATGCACTCTTGCTCCTGACCACTGGGCTACGTCAGGCCTTATATAGAGTTAAAAATACAATTTAATTGACAATAAAATTTATAAAGATTAATAGATTTACTGATTAATTGACAATATTATATTATGCACTATACTACACTAAGCTTATGCTATCGTGTAAAAATGGCGGGAATTCTCGAACGGTACTTCGACGGACTCGTAAGTATTGATTAGCTTCCAAATCTCAATTTAGAATAAACTAAGGATCCTGACTAGGTCTATAATCTACTTATAGAAGATGATTTGATATAACAATTGGTTAGTAAATCGACTAAATTTGGTTAAAAAAAAAGACCTCTCGTTCAATTTGTAACACGTGGATTTGATACCGTTACCGATACTAAGTAATACCTACAAAATCTCTGTCTAAGTTAAACTTTAAACTAAGTATCGTAACTAGGAATATAAAGCTACTCTAGAAAATAAGTTAATATGACAATTTAAGCTAATAAATCAGAAAACAAATCAGGAAAAACTTCTCCGTTCCAAGAGCTTCGAGAAGCTCCGTCCGCACAGGCCAACCTCGCACCCAGACAAATTAGCAGTCAACACAGAAGCCTATGCCAGATATAGGCTAGTCTGCAGGGCCGTTGCTATCATTAGGCCGATTAGGCAGTCTCCTAGGGCGCAGACCTTACAGTAGTGCAGTACTGACATCTGCCTAAACTTCCCTGGGAGTTTTGTGGGCGCTGACTTCATGATTTGCCTAGGGCGCCAGTCGCTGGCGGTTCATCTAGCACCGCCCCTACTAGTCTGTAATCAAGTCACAAGCGAGGTAGGGAAGCGAAGACTGATTACGAGAAATCCCCGGCAAAGGATGCAAAGAAAAACAACAACGATTTCTTTACTTATGTAAGCACTAGAAGGAAGGGGATGAATCAGATTAGTCCACTTGATATTGATGATTCGACTGCTGATGATCCTGCTCAGATAGCTGACACACTAAATGAGATTTTGCTACATTCACACATGAGGAATTCTACAAGGAAGGGAAGGACAGAAGTTTACTACACTCTAACAGGCAGCTAAATGATTTTGTAATAACGCAGAGCAAAGTGGAGGAGAAATTGTTGAAGCTAAACAAAAAAAAGGGCACCTGGGGTGGATGGAATCTATCCTGTTTTATTGAAGGAGGCAGCGAGGGAAGTAAGCAAACCCTTACCCATAATTATGAGAGCATCCTTAGATTCATGGTAATTCCCATGGATCGGAAATGTGCAAACGTATCCCCAATTCACAAAGGGGGTTCAAAGGGTGACGGAAAATAACATACATGTTAGTTTAACTTCTGTTCCGGGGAAAATATTGGAGTTACTGGTTTAAGAAGTGATGCAGGATCACCTATACAAGACTGCAGTAATAGATCAGACACAGCATGGGTTTACTAAAATGAAATCTTGTCTGGCCAATTTGATTGGATACTACGATATGGTCACAAAGGAACGAAATGCCAAAAATAATTTTGATATCATAAACACTTGGATTTCAGGAAAGGTTTTGATACTGTTGCACATGGAAGACTGCTGTTCAAATTGGAGCAGTATAGCCTTAAGATCAAGATGCTGCAATCGATAAAGGGATGGTTGAGTAGGAGACGGTACAGAGTGGTAGAAAAGGGACACTGCTCTACGTGGGTTAATGTTATAATTGAAGTCCCCAAATTTTCAGGTGCCGGACCCGTTGTTGTTTTGTGTATTTATTAATGATATCGATGAAAGAATATCTGACTTCATATCTAAGTCAGATGACACAAAGGTTGGCAGGATTTATGAATGATAGTAAAGACAGTATGCTACTGCAATAGTATCTAGAAAATTCAGGCAGATGGGCAAAGAAGTGGTAACTGAGATGTACTACAAGGGTGGCAGAGAATGAAAACGACCTGGGGTAATTGTGCAGTCAGATATGATGTTTTCTGAACAGTGCAGACGGGCTCTAGAGCAGGTCCTGGGTTATCATCAATGATATACAGGAAGTTTGGTAGTAGGGTTAAGGAGATTATTATCCTTTTTTATAAGGCAATGTTCAGGCCACACCTTGAGTACTGCGTTCTTGTCTGGAGGCCTAATTTTAAGAAAGATGAAGAGTCGCTAGAACGACTACAGAGAAGACCAACAAGATTGGTGTGGAAAACGAAGGGGGTGAAGGCACCTGCGAGGTGATCTAATTGAGAAGTTTAAGGCCTTGAATGTTTTGAGCAGGCTCAGTGATGATAGGATTCTTCCTGTTGCTCAGATTACAAACCTGAGGGGCTTAAACTGTAAGTGGGGAAAGACAGTTGTAAGTATATTTTCTTTTAGCCTGTGGGTAGTTGATTATTGTAAAAAACTTCCATCTGGCGTTGTTGAAGTTGATAGCTTAAATAAATCCAAGGAAGAAGTGGACAAACTTTTGGAGAGAGAAGGGATGGGCGAAATGGGAAGTTATTTTCGTTGATACTGTATAAGCTTCCTTTTTGTATCTTATGCCTCTACTAATGTTAATTCTAATTCTAATTATAATTGAATTACTGTCAGGAGGGTTCTGCATTACATCTTTAACCAGTGGCTACATTTTTTTCCCTAGGAACGGATTTCAAGCTGACAGGTCTGTAATTACACATTTGATTCCCCTTTATGAACTGGGTATATATTTCGTCATCTCCAAGCCATAGAGACCTCTCCTAAATCAACCAGCTCTCATAATTATGGCTAAGGTTTGCTAACATCTTTTGCTGCATTCCTTAATATGATTGGATATATCCCATCTACACCTTTTATTAGAGGTAGTAGATGACTTTCCTCAACCGGTGAAATACCACCACTTTGCTTATTGGAGGCTTGAAGTGGTGAAACCCATGTTTAGTCTCTAGAGCAAAGTTTCCGGCATCCCCCTCCTCCCATACTTCTCCTTCAACCCATGCACGGTACTAAGTGCTATAGGTTTTGATACCTTTCGTGTTTGGGATTTTCATAAAAAAAAAAAAAAAAAATATTTCAGCTTCAAAAATTTCTTTTCCACTTTCCTTTCAGATATCATAGTTCAGACATCTTATACACTGGTGTCAAAAAAAAACAAATTATTATATTAGGGCCACCCATAATTTCTTACATATGCCCGTATAAGTATTATGTCTGTAAATTGCATGTGTTCCCTGGTCGATTTGCCTGTTTTGCTGAACGAGAAAATCCCTTTCTGGGGAAAAAACCTTGCTATCTACGCCTGAGACCGACTAACTCAGCCACGCAGTGAAAACAGCCCATTAAAAGTCCTCGCTTCATCGACGGGATTCGAACCCGGGCCTTTTCCACCCGAAGTGGGGAGGACGGTGACGATACCACTGTGCTACCCACACAGATATATACACTGGTGTGCAAAACTTAAGGACCAACACTATTTCTAAAGGTTACAACTACAAAATCAAACGAAACAGCCTGTGGCGATTTGCATAACTGTGGCCGATCAGTAGAAAGCTGGTTCACATGCAAAAATATGAATCGTGATGAGAGGACTCACATAAAAAGATAAAAGCAGCAGTTCAGCAGTTATGTGAAAATTACCGAATGGTGAGTACGATTGTTACAGACGTTCGATTGGTTTCATATAGTGCTACAACGAAATGGCCAGTAGACAACATCTGGATGACTTTATCCGGGGTCGAATAATTTGGAAGCTCGAGTAAGGTCGAAGTTCGAGGAGCTTGGCTGCAGAGTTCGGGATCGCCCATAGCATTGTCTGTCGTGCGTGGTTGGCCTTCAGAACGATAGATACAGCTGTTCAAAGGACCAGTGGTGGTCGTCCACAAAAAACAACGCCAATGATGACCGCTATATATTCCTACAGGCCAAGAGGGACCGACACCAGACTGCGGGATCCATTGCAAACCAGCTGCACAGGACGCAGGATATCGCGGTTTACGGTGGCCAGGCGACTCCACAAAGGTGGACTGTTTGCCTGACGGCCAGTACGCGGTATCTTTTTAACACCTGCCCATCCGAAACACCATTTATAGTGGTGCATCGAACAAGGACTGGACAGCAGCGCAATGAAGCAAGGTACTTTTTACTGCTGAGAGTATATTAAGTCTCAGCAGCGATTCCGGACGTCAGCCAATCTGGCGAGAGGTTGGCACATAGTACCACCCGCAAACATCACTGAAAGGGATCAATATGGCGGTCGAGGTGTTTTCGTCTGGGGAGGCGCTATCTTGGATGGACGTACAAAACTCCAGATACTGGAAGGGGGTACTGTAACCTGTGCACGCTACTGTACTGAGGTAATCCTTCCCCATGCACCTCTGTTCCGAGATATCATTGACGCCGAGTTCGTGTTTATGGATGATAACGCCACATCCCATCGCACTGCAGCTGTTGATATTCTTTTGGAAAGTGAGGACATTAGCATTAGCATTAGTAGAGGCATTTGATGCAAGAAAGCAAGATTATGCAGCATCAGCCAAAAAAAAAAAAAAAAACAACCCACTTCCACTTCACCCCTCTGTTCGTTCAAAATACCTGTCCAGCTGAGCCTTAAACTTATTTAGGCTATCAACCTGCACTACAAGGGATGGAAGTCTGTTCCACCAACCAACCACCCTCTGGCTAAAGGCAAATTTCCGCACGTCTATCCTACATCTGTCTTTCCTCAATTTGAATTTATGCCCTCTCAGGTGATTATTCTGAGCAAGAGGAAGAATCCCATCAGCATTGAGCATGCTCAAACCATTCAAGGCTTTATACACCTCTATCAGATCACCTCTCTGGTGCCTAGTCTCCAGACACTGTTCGTATGGATTGGCCTGCCCGTTCCGTCGATCTAAATCCGCTCGAACACATATGGGACTCTTTGGGGGGACGCCTAGCGGTACGTCCACACTCACCAGAAAATGTTCACCAGCTGAAGATGGCGCTGACAGAGGAATGGACGATGTTACCGCAAGAATTTATCAACAACATTGTTCTAAGTATGGACAGGCGGTGTAAAGACTGCATTGACATTAGGAGTGGCCATATCTCCTACTGAGGACCACCTCTTCCCTTTGTTCCATCTTTGGCAGTGATGCATCTGTATAATGGCAGTCAGTGCTATATTGCCATTTTTGAATAAAATCCCCTCTGTATCATTTTGTTTCGGTTGTTGTATCGGTGTTGTTTCCTTCATCATTTCTGTACCTCACGAGGTTACTTTGGTATGCTTTTCCCATATCAAGGCCACTCCTATGAGAAGCTCCAGGTGAAAACCTGACTAGTCCTTAAGTTTTGCACACCAGTGTAGCTCCCTTTGGCAGTTTGACAAACTTCTAAGAATTGAGTAAAAAAAAAAAAAGGATGGTGTATGTGTCAGGTACTCTGAAGGTGTAATAGTGCACCTTCATAGTACCAAGGCGAAATTGTGATCAAAACAATCCAAGTGATCAAATCAATTCAAGTGATTAAAACAATTCAAGTGATCAAAAAAATTTCAGTGATCTAAACAATTCAAGTGTTCAGAACAATGCAAGTGGTCAAAACAATTCAAGCGGGGTGGAGAGTCCATCGAAGATGATCGACTTCCAGGAAGGCCTGTGACAGCAACCGCTCCAGAAATGTGCCAAGCTGTGTAAACCCTTTGTGCCGTATGACAGACGTTTAAAGGTGTCGAAATCTCTAGGGAATATGACATGTGTTAGTTCTGGTTATAACTATCCCATATGAAATTTGGGGATGACTAAGATCAGTGCAAATTGGATCTCCAGATTTCTAACCTAAGTGATGTCATAAAGGAAAAGCGCCGTGTTAAAGTTTCCATAGGTGTGCTGCATCTTCAGGACAATGCACCAATACATAGGTCACATGCTGTTGCTGCTGGTGTGAGAGACTGACTTTACAGAACTTACCCTATCACCTTACATCTCGAATCTATCCCCCAGTGATTACTTCCTGTTTCAACAGCTGAAGAAAAACTTACGTCGACGTAGCTTTGCTGATGATAATGAACTGAAGTCTGCTGTTTCTGAAGTTTGCTGCGTTATTTGGTGTTCAGGAGAAATAATTTTATCTCTGTGGTATTTCTTCATTGTCAACAAAATAGAACAATTGTATTGAAGTTTTTGCCTCTACTTCATTTTCTTCATTTGTAGGTAGATAATTTATTGAATGCACTTTTTATTCTATTAATCTGTGTATCCTCCCTCGCTAGCAGTTTTTCGACCCACCGCTCCTTGCCTCGATAACATCAGCAGATATTCTTGCACACCCTGTAAAAGGATACCCTTAGATGGACGGTGTGCAAGAATATCTGCCAATTTAAGGGTATCCTTGTAAAAACAGTCCCTCCTGTTAATAAGCACAGACCACGCTGTGAAAAATTCAACCCCATGAGACTTGCACATTATCTCCAGGGCCGAATTGACTGACAAAGCTCTCAACATGCCCACTCTCTCCTATCGTGTCTGAGCAGAATTGCAGACATTTTCAAATTCAATCCTAAGTCGCGACTTTTTCTCAACATTTTCCTATTAATCTACTTTTGACTCTCTCTCTCTCTCTCTCTCTCTCTCTCTCTCTCTCTCTCTCTCTCTCTCTCTCTCTCAGGGTAATTCGGGAATTTTTTTTTTTTCCTGGTGCAGCATAAGCCTCAGGCTTCCTTGCACCATATGGCTATTATTAATAATAATAATAATAATAATAATAATAATTACTTGTTAAGTAATTCCTCAGATCTTCTTTTTAAGTAAGTCCTTTTAATATCATTAGTGCCAAAGCGTACAACAATATCAACTTTTGCAACTTTGGTGCCTTTGAAAGATTTTATCTGCCCTACAACATCTACTCTTTTTTTCCTCCTGTCGGATATATCCCCCATCCTATTCAACCTATCCAATAAATTCAAGGAAGAACTAGAAAAATTCTTGGAGAGCATGGACGGGAAAAGTATGCATTGTTTAATTTTTTTTATTAGTATTTAATTTTTTTTTATTATTATTTTATTTTATTTTATTATTATTTTATTTTATTTTATTATTATTTTTTTTTTTTGGCTGATGCTATAGAAGCCTGCTTTCTTGTATTGTTTTCTGCTACTGCTAATACTGCTACTATTATTGTTATAGGGTTTTTAGGAGCATCCGCGACTAAGGCAGTATTGTTCCGTGTACATTGTCTGTAAATTTCGTGTGTTCTGAGGTCGATTTTCTATTTGTTTTTTCTCCCGGAAACCCGGATTTCCGGGAGTAAACATCATGCTTTACTGTCCTGCGACTGACTAACTCAGCCGCCTTGTGAAAACGTCTCATAAAAAACTACTATTACTATTCGTTCTGAAAATAAGGAGTATGTAATGAATAAAAAGTAATGGGTATTGATTTTTAAAGAAGCGAATCATTAACAGTTACACGTAAGCGCATCACTATTATATTAATATGATTGTTAAATATATTGAGAGGAGAAAGCGCTGATTTTTTTTTTTTTTAAAATCCCTCAATAACTACAGTAAAAATTTTTACTGTAGATATTGAGTATATTTGAGTTGAGCTTTAATAGTTTGCTAATTAATAGCATTAAATAAATAAACACGGATTAAATACGAAATTTAAATGGGAGACATTTCACCTGTGCGTCATGAATAGTTTGCAAAACACAGAATGGTTACTGTTTTTGAGTTCCGTTTGTTAGGTATGTCAGAAATTTGAGAATGGAAATCACATTTTTTTTCCTGTTTTGCATAAAGTTTTTGGGGTTTATAGTACAAGGTAAATGAAGATTTTGTAATTTTTTAAATCTGTTTTTATTACATAAAACTTAATGAAGTGCCCCTTTTATAATATAAATACGTCTACCTCAACATGAATTGTTGTAATACCAAGTGTCAAATGTATGTTTTTTTTATATCTCTGTCTCTCACTGCCTGAATTCATTTTACATAAAAGTTAGATGGAGTAACATTGAGTAAATTTGTAATATGTATGCATATTTTATTTGAAATATTAACCTATATGGACTTACCTATTCTTAAATTACTTTCCGATTACGCTAGTTTTTACTACATGGATGCTGCTTGGTGTGGCTCAACTTTTTAGCGTTGGTGTCATGATTTTGTGTTTTCTAATATATATTTATTTATGTACATTTTAGTCCTTTTGGCATACCTTTTATTACCTTTTCATTATTTATTTTAAAGACAACTTGTAAGTCATCTTCATTGTTTACTACATTACATAGCCAGACAAAGTAGCCTTCATAACAGCATAGATAGGCTACTTATCTTACAGATATTTTGTAACCTTCAAATTGTGCGATGTACAAGACACATAAAAAGTATATAAGTAAGATAATAATGACAATGCTTAAATAAATTTGGATATGAATGTTGTTAATAGCAGTTTTATTTAGTAGTAGTGGCATGTAATGCAACATCACATGCCACTACTACTATGCAGCATCAGCCAAAAAAAAAAAAAAAAAATCACACCATTCCCTCCAAATGCCTGTCCAGTTCCTCCTTAAATTTATTTAACCTATCAACTTCCACAACAACAGATGGAAGTTTGTTCCAGCAATTAACCACCTGCTCGCTAAAGGCAAATTTCCGCACATCTATTCTACATCTGTCTTTTCTTAATTTGAATTTATGCCCCCTTAGGTTCGTAATCTGAACAAGTGGAAGGATCCCATCAGAATTAAGCGTGCTCAACCCATTCAAGGCCTTATACACCTCAATCAGATCTCCGTGCAAGTGCCTAGTCTCCAGCCACTGCAATTTGTAGAACTTAAGCCTCTCTTGGTAAGAGGATCCCTTCATTCCCCTCACCAATCTTGTTGCCCTTCTCTGTACATGCTCAAGCAAATCTACATCCTTCCTAAAATGAGGCCTCCAGACCTGTACGCAGTACTCAAGGTATGGCCTGACCATTGCCTTATACACAAGGACAATCACCTCCTTTTCCCTGCTAGTAAAATTCCTATATATCATTGTCAAAACCCCATGAGACAGGCCTGCCTTGGCAGCCTGTCTGCATTGCTCAGAAAACTTCATATCTGACTGCACAATCACTCCCAGGTCTTTTTCATTTTCTACCACCTTAAGTGTAGTACCACATAGTTGGTATGTTTCTCTGGGGTTACTTCTACCCATATGCAATATTTTGCATTTGTCAAGGTTAAACTTCAGTTGCCACTTCTTAGCCCATCTGCCCAAATTATCTAGATCCTGTTGCAGTAGCACACTGCCATTACTGTCATTAACAACCCTGCTAACCTTTGTATCATCTGCAAACTTTGACATTAAGCCTGATATACCTTCATCAATATCATTGATAAATATACAAAACAGCAGAGGACCCAACATCGAAATAATATAATACCATTCTGCTCCAATTTGTACAATAGTTTTCCATGCGCAACAGTGTCAAAAGCTTTCCTGAAATCCAAATATATGATAATCCAAATATAGGATGCAAAAAATAATTTTGATATTAGCATTAGCATTAGTAGAGGCATTTGATGCAAGAAAGCAAGCTTATGCAGCATCAGCCAAAAAAAAAAAAAAAACCCACTTCCACTTCACCCCTCTGGTATTTTGAATGAACAGAGGGGTGAAGTGGAAGTGGGTTTTTTTTTTTTTTTGGCTGATGCTGCATAAGCTTGCTTTCTTGCATCAAATGCCTCTACTAATGCTAATGCTAATATCAAAATTATTTTTTGCATCCAGTTCCTTTGTAACCACATCATACTTGTCTAGATGATCCTGCAATGCATCTTAACCAGTGACTCCATTATTTTACCCGCAACAGAAGTTAAACTAACTGGTCTGTAATTACCCGTGTCACCCTTCGATCCCCCCCCTTTGTGAATTGGGGATACATTTGCATATCTCCAGTCTGTGGGGACCAACCCTGAAACCAAGGATGCTCTCATAATTATGGCTAAGGGTTTGCTTAGTTGCTTTGCTATTCATTTTTTTTTTTTTTTTTTTTTTAGCATTAGCAATGGCAAATGATACAAGAAAGCATATCTTTTTTGTTGATATGGTATCAGCAACACCCCCCCCCCCAATCATTTATGGCAATAAAGAAATGTAATACAGTATGGCTCTGGTTTCATTATTAATAATAAGGAACATGTAATTATGTAATATATTACTTGTCTTTTTTGTGCTGTTCTAGAGCACGGCCTGTTTGAAAATTTTTTAAACATTAAGTGGGTAGGATTTTCTCCTGGTGTATCCTGATACAAAAATTAAATAAATTATACAGTTGGTATAAAAAATAGCAATTCAACTTTAATGCTAGTTGTTGAAAGTACTGCATCTGGGCAACTATAATCCCAGGTAAGGTGGTAGGTGACTTTCATCAACCAGTAAAATACCACCACTTTGCTTATTGGAGGCTTGAAGTGGTGAAACCCATGTTTAGTCTCTAGAGCAAAGTTTCCGGCATCCCCCTCCACCCATACTTCTCCTTCGACCCATACACTGTGCTAAGTACTATAGGTTTTGATACCTTTCGTGTTTGGGGTTTTTCATAATAAAAAATAAAATAATAATCCCAGGTTAAATTATCAATTGGAAATTTGAGCCCATTGTTTTTTTTTTTTTTTTTTATATTTATCATCGATAAGTATATAAAAAAAAAACAATGGGGCCCAACACTAACACTCTGGGGGACTATACTAATAATATTAGTCCATGAAGAGCAGTATTCTGTCTTTTTCCATCTCAACCATCCCTTTATCGATAGCAGCAACTTACACATTGTTAAAATTTCTACAGTAGTATTTTAAGTGCAACAGTATCAAAATCTTTCCTGAAGTCCAAGTATATAATATCAAAATAATTTTTTACATCCTATCATCATCATCATAAGGCCTCTCCAGCAACTTTCCAGTTCCTTCTTTTCTGTGCAATGGCCATCCATTTACGACCCACAAACTCATGATTTTCATCTGTCCATCTGTCATCATGTTTTCGAGCTATGTGTCCTGCCCAAGACCATTTTAGTTCTTTAGTTTTGATAAGAATGTCCTTTACTTGAGCTTGCTGCCTAATCCATGTGTTTCTCTTCTTATCTAACAGTCTGATTCCCAATATAATTCATTCCATTCTTCGCTGTGTAGTTCTCAGCTTCTCTTCCATTCTGTTGGTGAGTGCCCAAGTTTCACTTCCATAAGTCATGGTGGGGAGTATACATTGGTTCATTATTTTATGTTTCAGACAAACTGGGATATTGCTCTTCAGTATGTGACTATATTTCCTGAATGCTATCCATCTAAAATTTATTCTTCTCTTGACTTCCAACCATTTATCATTATTACAGCTAATAACTTGTCCCAGATATGATAAGTGTCAAAGACAGAGAGCAACGTATCAACTCTGTGGTACTACACTGACAGTGGTAGAGAATGAAAGGGACCTGGGGGTGGTTGTGCAGGCAGATATGAAGTTCTCTGAGCAGTGCAGATGGACTGCAAGAGTAGCTCATGGTGTATTGTCAATGATATATAGGAATTTTTCTAGCAGGGATAAGGAGTTGATTATTCCCTTGTATAAGGCAATGGTCAGGCCACACCTAGAGTACTGTATACAGGTCTGGAGGCCTCATTTCAAGAAGGATGTAGAGCTGCTGGAACGATTACAGAGAAGGGCAACAAGATTAGTGAATGGAACAAAGGGGTGCTCTTACGAAGAAAGGCTTAAGTTTTGCAAATTACAGTGTCTGGAGACTAGGCACCAGCGAGGTGATCTGATAGAGATGTATAAAGCCTTGAATGGTTTGAGCATGCTTAATGCTGATGGGATTCTTCCTCTCGCTCAGAATAATCACCTGAGAGGGCATAAATTCAAATTGACGAAAGACAGATGTAGAATAGACGTGCGGAAATTTGCCTTTAGCCAGCGGGTGGTTGGTTGATGGAACAGACTTCCATCCCTTGTCGTGGAAGTTTATAGCCTAAATAAGTTTAAGGCTCAGCTGGACAGGTATTTTGATCGAACAGAGGGGTGAAGTGGAAGTGGGTGTTTTTTTTTTTTTTTTTTTTTTTTTTTTGGCTGATGCTGCATAAGCTTGCTTTCTTGCATCAAATGCCTCTGCTAATGCTAAAGTATATGACTCCCTCCACCTTTTCAATTACTGCTCCTTCAATCATTATGTCCCTTTCTGTGGCATACTTGTTCATTATTACTTTTCTTTTAACCATATTCATCTTTAGTCCAAAATCCTTACTAACTGTGTATAACTGATTAAGATTTTCCTGTAATTCTTTGGGATCGTGGCTTATGACCACAGTGTCATCAGCAAAACATAAATGGTTTAGCTACTCTCCATTCACATTGACTCCTTTCTGCGACCAGTCTAATCTTCTGAAAGCTTCCTCAAGGGCAGCAGTAAACAACTTCGGAGATATTGTCTCTCCTTGTTGAACTCCTTTCTTGATTTTATATTTTTTACTGTCTTTGTCTAGTCTAATAAAGGAGAAAGCATTCTTGTATATTTTCTTCAAAATCATAATATATGGGATATTTATGCCTTGTCTTTCCAGTGCCCGAAACATTGCCTTATGCTGTATGGAATCAAATGCCTTTTCATAATCCACAAATGCCAGGCATAATGGTGTTTTATATTCATTTGCTTTCTCAATTAGCTGTGATATTACGTGAAGTATATAAGATCCATATTTGAGAATCTTGTCCTAAAGCCAGCTTGCTCTTTTGGTTGAATCTCAAGTATTCTTTCTAATCTGTTAGTAATGACCCTTGTGAACAACTTGTAGATGTTGGATAACAAGCTAAAATTGGTCTATAATTTCCAATTTATGATTTATCTGCTTTCTTATGCAGCAAAACTATAATTGCATTATTCCACTCCTTAGGCATTACACCTTTTCTAATGCATTTTGTGAAGAGCCTTGCCAGTTTGTGTCATGTCCCTTCCTCCCAATTTTAACAACTCTACAGTAACTTCATTGTCCCCCAGAGCTTTCTGATTCTTCATTTTCTTCAATGCATGTTCTACCTCCTCAGGAAGAATATTGGGTATGTTGTATGTGTTGCTAATTTGCGATCCATCTTGCCCACTGCTGGTATCATTTCCTCGCTCCTTGTTAATTCTCTAGCATTAGCATTAGTAGAGGCATTTGATGCAAGAAAGCAAGCTTATGCAGCATCAGCCAAAAAAAAAAAAAAAACCCACTTCCACTTCACCGCTCTGTTCGTTCAAAATACCTGTCCAGCTGAGCCTTAAACTTATTTAGGCTATCAACCTCCACCACAAGGGATGGCAGTCTGTTCCACCAACCAACCACCCGCTGGCTAAAGGCAAATTTCCGCACGTCTATCCTACATCTGTCTTTCCTCAATTTGAATTTATGCCCTCTCAGGTGATTTTTCTGAGCTAGAGGAAGAATCCCATCAGCATTGAGCATGCTTAAACCATTCAAGGTTTTATACACCTCTATCAGATCACCTCGCTGGTGCCTAGTCTCCAGACACTGTAATTTGCAAAACTTAAGCCTTTCTTCGTAAGAGCACCCCTTTGTTCCATTCACTAATCTTGTTGCCCTTCTCTGTACTCGTTCCAGCAGCTCTACATCCTTCTTGAAATGAGGCCTCCAGACCTGTATACAGTACTCTAGGTGTGGCCTGACCATTGCCTTATACAATGGAATAATCACCTCCTTATCCCTGCTGGAAAAATTCCTGTATATCATTGACAATACTCCATGAGCTACTCTTGCAGCCCGTCTGCACTGCTCAGAGAACTTCATATCTGCCTGCACAATCACCCCCAAGTCCCTTTCATTCTCTACCACTGTCAGTGTAGTACCACAGAGTTGATACGTTGCTCTGGGGTTGCTGTTTCCCATGTGTAGTACTTTACATTTGTCAATGTTAAACTTCATTTGCCACCTCTCAGCCCATCTGCTCAACCTTTCCAGATCCTGTTGCAGCAGCATAGTGTCAGTAGTGTCCTTGACAACCCTGCCAACCTTTGTATCATCTGCAAACTTGGACATTAAGCTTGATATACCATCATCAATATCATTTATAAATACAGAAAACAACAGTGGACCCAACACTGAGCCCTGAGGGACTCCACTAATAACATTAGTCCACGATGAGCAGTGTCCATTGATTACCACTCTCTGTCTTCTCCCCCTCAACCACCCCTTTATCCATAGCAGCAATTTGCCTCCAATGTCACACTGCTCCAATTTGTGTAGCAGTCTTCCATGTGCAACAGTATCAAAAGCCTTTCTAAGATCCAAGTATATAATATCAAAGTTATTCCCTGCATCCAGTTCTTTTGTGACTGCATCATAGTATCCAATCAAGTTGGTCAGGTAAGACTTCCCCTTAACAAAACCATGCTGTGTCTGAGCTATAACTGAAGTCTTGTCTAAATGATCCTGCAGTGCTTCTTTAACCAGTGCCTCCATTAATTTTCCTGGAACAGAAGTTAAGCTCACAGGTCTATAATTACTTGTGTCAGCCTTTGATCCTCCTTTGTGAATTGGGGTCACATTTGCACATTTCCAGTCTATGGGTACCTCCCCTGAGTCCAAGGAAACTCTCATAATTATGGCTAAGGGTTTGCTTACTTCCTTTGCTGCCTCCTTTAATATAACTGGATAGATCCCATCCACCCCGGGTGCCTTTCTTGTGTTTATCTTCAACAGTTTCTCCTCCACTTTACTCCCAGTTATTTCAAGATTCTGTAGCTTACTGCTAGAGTTGAATACACCTCTGGCATTCCCTTTGCTGAATAACTCCTCATGTGTGAATGTCGATGCAAAATATTCATTTAGTTTGTTAGCTACCTGAGCAGGATCATCAACAGTTGACCCATCAATATCAAGTGGACCAATCTGATTCATCGCCTTCCTTCTAGAGTTTACATAAGTAAAGAACTCTTTGCTGTTTTTCTTTGCATCCCTTGCCAAGGATTTCTCGTAATCTGCCTTCGCCTGCCTAACCTCCTTTGTAACTTGGTTGCATATCAACTTGTATCTATCATAGGCTTCTGTGTCATGTGTTAATTTGTAAGTATCCCATGCATTTTTCTTCTCTGCCATATGCCTCATTAGTTCATCTGACAACCATTTTGGCCTAAACCTTGAACAATATTTCTTAGTTGGTATGTAAAGCCTAGTAGCTTCCAAGATAAGTTCTTTGAATGCTTCCCATTTTGAATTTGCTGTTGGTAACATCATCAGTTGGTCCCACTGTATAGAATTTAAATACTGTCTCAGTCCATTGTAGTCGCCTTTACGGAAGCAATAACCCTTACCTTTACCCCTAATGGTAGTTACCTCTTTGAGTAAATCCCACTTCAGCACACTGTGATCACTGCCACCTAGTGGTTCATTTATCTGCAGATTCGTAATGCATGAAGAATCACTGCTGATAATCAAATCAAGAGTATTACTCCCTCTAGTTGCCTCCCGAACATGCTGATGTAGAAAACAATCATCCAATAAATCCACAAAAGCTCTGCTAGTGCGTGAGTAACCAGCCCCCAAATTCCAGTCAATATCTGGGAAATTAAAATCTCCCATTATAAGACTCTCTGATTTACTGGCCCACTCTATTTCCCTGTACAGTTCCTTATTATACTCATCAGAGTCATTAGGCCTATAGCACACTCCTACTCTCAATTTTGATCTCCCAATGCTTATGTCACACCAAACTGACTCAACACTGCACTGTCCAGTGATGTCGACTGGCTTCACTTCCTTGGTTTTTATGTGTTTCTTAACTAATAGCATAACCCCTCTCCCCTTCCTATCCTGTCTATCCTTTCTGTAGACGTTGTACTCCCCAAATTGCAGTTCTGCATCCCTTATATCTGTGTGACACCACGTCTCTGATATCCCAACAATATCTGCCTTTGATGTTTTGAGCAATACCTCAAATTCATCAAATTTATTTACTAAACTCCTAGCATTGGTGTACACGCAAGTATACCTGCACCTGTTTATATTCTTAGCTACCCTAACACAACCCATGTGTTTACTTGTACCGCAATGGCTCCCAGCAGTCTCTGAAATACCATGCATCTTGATTTTCAGGCTTCTGCTCATTCTAATAGAAGCAGTGCAAGAATCTCTTTCACCTCTGCCAGTGGCTACTGTCAATCTATTGGTCTTTGTCTCCCCCCAAGCTAGCAGTTTTCCGACCCACCTAACACTGCCTCGATAGCATCAGCAAATATTCTTGCACCCTTTCTATTTAAGTGTATCCCATCCCTGTAGAAGCAATCTCTCCTGTTAACAAGTACAGTCCAGGCTGGAAAAAATTCTACCCCTTGAGCCTTGCACAATCTTTCCAGGGCCGAATTGATCGACAAGGCTCTCATCATATACTCCCTCCTATCGTGTCTGGGCAGAATTGTAGACACTTTCAAATTCAACCCTAATTCTCGGCTTTTGTTCAACAGTGACGTGTACTTGTTAAGTAATTCTGCCGGTCTCCTACTCTTAATATTATTAGTGGTCTTATAGTAGGGCTCTATAGTAGTCTTTTGCTATTTGAATTATGCCTTCTCTACTATTTATAATTACACCATCGCTATTCTTCAGTTTCAGCATCATTTGTCTTTCTGTATTACTGCTCATGGCTGTTAATTTTAGTCCTTTGTTTTCCCTTAATGCTTGTTCTACTTTTCTTGTGTTAAATCTTATGTCCTCTCTGAGTCTCTTTCTAAAGGCTTTGCATAACTCAGTATACTCAATTTTCTTCTTGTCAGTGTTTATCTTGCTCTTCTTTGGATTTCTTTTTCCCTGTAGGTTTCTTGGGCTTTATGACTTTCAGAAAGTTGTAATATTCCTCGTTGATATCTTTGTTCTGAGCAGTCTGCAAAAGCTCAAACTTGTTCTTAAGTTCCAGTACATACTGCTTATTCTACTCTTCTGTTATCTCAAAGACCTTTGCATTATTTACTCGAGTCAGTTTTTTCCTTTCTTTGCTTACATCTATATCAAGTGTGCATCTTGCCATTCTGTGATCACTTCCAACATTTAGCTTATTCAGGATGGTAACATCATCGACAATATATCTTCTGTTAGTGAGGATGAAGTCGATTTCATGAGTGGTTAATCCATTTGGACTCTTCCATGTCCACTTTCTGTTCACCGTTTTCTTGAAAAATGTGTTCATTACTGACAATTCTTGAGATTGTCAGTAATGTCCTTGCAAATTCCACAACTCTTTCACCTCTTTCATTTCTTTCACCAATTCCAAAATTTCCTGTAGTTTCCCTTTCTGCACTGTTTTGTAATTTTCCAACCTTTTACATCCTGAGAGGCCTATAATTACTTATCACCCTTTCATCCACCTTTGTGAACTGGGGATACATTCACACATCTGCAATCTGCAGGGACCTCACCTGAATCCAAAGGTACTCTCATAATTAAGACTAACGGTTTTCTTACTTCCTTTACTGCCTCCCTTAATATAACTGGATAGATACCATCCCCCAGGTGCCTTTCTTATGTTGAACTTCAACAATTTCTCTTCCACTGTAATTTATTACAAAATCATTTAGCTCTCTGTTAGAGCTTGATAAACTTCTGGCATCCCTAAAGAATTCCTCGTGTGAATGTAGATGCAAAATACTCATTCAGTTTTTCGGCAACCTGAGCAGGATCATCAACAGTCGAAACATCAATATCATGTGGACCAATTTGATTCAGAATAATCACCTTGGAGGGCATAAATCCAGATTGAGGAAAGACAGATGTAGGATAGATTTGCGGAAATTTGCCTTTAGCCAGCGGGTAGTTGGTTGGTGGAACAGACTTCCATCCCTTGTTGTGGGAGTTGATAGCCTAAATAAATTTAAGGCTCAGCTGGACAGGTATTTCGAACGAACAGATGGGTGAAATGGAAGTGGTTTTTTTTTTTTTTTTTTTTGGCTAATGCTGCATAAGCTTGCTTTCTTGCATCATATGCCTCTACTATTGCTAATGCTAATTCATCTCCTTCCTTCTAGAGTTTATATAAGTAAAGAAGCCTTTGTTGTTTTTCTTTGCATCCTTTGCCAAAGATTTCTCATAATCTGCCTTCGCTCCTGACTGCCTTTGTGACTTGATTAGACTAGTTTATATCTACCATAGGCTTCTGTGTCACCTGATAATTTATATGCATCTTATGCACTTTTCTTCTCTACCACGAGTTTCATCCCAAATCAATACACTGTCATCACTGTCACCTTGCAGTTATTTTATCCTTTCTGCAGATTCCTAATGCATGAATAATCAGTGCTGATAATCAGAGGGAATATACTCCTTTTTGTTACCTTTCTAACATGCTGATGTAGAAAACATCAACATGTTACAGAGGCAGTGCAAGAAAGATGTACTCTCATTTTTGCTTTCCTAGTGCTTGTCACACCAAACTGACTCAGTATTGCATTGGCCACCCATATCAACTGGAGCACTGCCTTAGATTTTGTGCTTCTTAACTAAGAATATAACCCCTCCTATCCTGATTGTTCTTTCTGTATAGATTGTACTATTTCGCCTGGTGGAGCTTGTCCCCACTGACCTCTTTGGGGGTGCCTACTCTATTGTCCCCATCCTTCTACCCATTTCCTCCCACACTCTAACTAAACTGACTGAGCACGTCCCTAACAATGCCATCAAATTCTAATCAGCATCAAAAAATTCAACCTCTGTCTCGTAAACCTCTTTTGGCCTTTCCAATTTCTAGGTTCACCCCTCCCCCTCCCTTTTTAGGCCTTACCACTGAAATCCTCGGAAAATAGGTGGCGGGACCTGCCAGAGTACTTAAATAATCTACTGGGTGCCTGACCTGCCTGCCTGCCTCCCTCCTCATGGCAAAGTGTGGGCAGTGGTGGGTCCCAATAGAGGCCCAAGGGCTAAATGGTCAGAGAAACAACAGAACATAGCACTACACAACAAACCAAACACACTATTTAAATCTCTGGCCTCCACAGAGTTCTGTGTCACTTACAAAGAATAAAATGCAGAGATGGCGGAAATCCCTGGTGCCGTCAGACAACTAATACACTTTACACTTTACTATAGATTGTACTCGTCATATTCAAGTTCTGCATCCCTTATATCTGATTGGCACCATATGTCTGAAATCCCAGCAATGTCTTCATCTGATGCCTTGACCAGCACTTCGTCAAATTTATTTACTGTGCACCTAGTATTGGTGTACATGTAAGTATACATGCACCTGTTCTTACTCTTAGTTACCCTAACACAGCCCATGTACTTACTTGTTTCATGATGGCTCCCGGTAATTCTTGAAATCCTCATGCACCTTGCATGAGGATTTCACGAATTGTACCTTGCTTTCAAGGCTGCTGTTCATTCTAATAGAAGCAGTACAAGAATCACTTTCACCTCTGCCTGCGGCTACTGTTAATCTGTGTATCCTCCCTCCTAAGCTAGCAGTTTTCCTATCCACCTAACACTGTGTCTATAACATCAGCAAGGCACCTCTGTAGTCGGGTGGGCAGGAGCAGTAGTGCGTAGCACACACTTCTTGATTAGACTGGGGTTTGCTCCCATGACCACCAAATACGGAGGATGCGGAAAGGTCAGGAAATGACCACCACATATCCCCGGAGCAATATGGCCTTAGTTGCTAATGCTCCTAAAAACCAAAATAACAACAATAACACCAGCAAATATTCTTGCACCTTTTCCTTTTAAATGTATCCCATCCCTGTAGAGGCAGCTTCTCTTGTTAACAAAATCTCCTACTCTTAATGTCATTAGTACTAACCTGTAAAACAATATCACCTCTTTTGTGCCCTTAAAAGATGATATCTGCTGTACAAAATCATCAGCTTTTGCTACTTGCAGACATACCCTGGTCCTATTCCACCTATTCTTTTTGCATAATATATTTCCTGTTTCCCAGACAATAAAATTACTGACAACAACTAACCTCATGTGGTACCAATGCATTCTGCTTTGGGGGTTGCTGCTATGTTACCTAATGATCAAGTGCAAGCTCTGGTATTGATGTGGTCAGCTGATAGTTTGATGAGCCCCCAATTTAATTCCTTCGATGGATTTAGATTTTAGATAAGTGGTATACAAATTACTGTTGCTGGATGAATAGAGTGATGCAGACAAACAAAGCTTATGTAGCATTTGCTATCAAAAACATAAAAAAAATTAAAATTAGAAATGAGATAAAAGAAATGTCTCCAGTGTTGGTTTTATATTTTAATCTGGCTCATCTAAATATATATATTTGTTTTTGGGAATTCTTAAAAAGAATGAAGAATTTAGTGATAAGCACAGGTCTCTGCTATCACAGAGGGCTATGCTTATTGCTCGTTAAATCTATGCAGCCACTCCCCAGCTTACGCAATACTCGACTTACGGAAATTCGACTTTACGTAAGTTTTTGCTGGCCGGTGCACACTTGAAAAAAAATCATGGAAACGTATTTTGCATCCTGTAGGAGTAAATGAGATATCGTGAAAATATCATAATGTGAACCCAATAACATATTGTTTTTTTTTTTTGGTAATTCATTCCAAGACCTTGGAAGTTGAAATTTTTGCTATATAACTGAGCTGTTTATCTCTCTAAAAGGTAATTTTTATAATGGAAATTGCACTACACTCGTTATCATATGTTCCGTTATAAGAATCAGTTTTGAACGGCTTTGTGATGTTTTTATAAAATACAATTCTGGAAGTCACTACCATAAAACAGTAAAAACAATTTGCACTTTCCAGTTTATTGGGCTTTTCTGTTAGCACAATCTGTTATAAATGGGTAGTAAACTCGATCTTATTGCATTTGCGATTATACCGATAACTGGAATTCTGTGGGTTTTTACATTACGGTATTATGGTGAAATGTGTTCCCCTTCACTGAAATCGTCAATCATATAAAAAACATAAATAAATTTTCAGAATCTTCTCTTCATTCCTATTTACTTATTACAATGTTGAAGGCAAAGGGACCAACGGAAAGTGCAAGTGCTGGCTGCTAGGAAACGAAACAAAATTGATTTAGAAATGAAGATGATTAAGAAGTACGAAGCAGGACAAAGTTTGTCATCTATTCCACGGGAATTAGGTCTCGCTGCTTCAACAGAGAATACTATTCTAAAGGACAATGCACATATAAAAGAACAAATTTAAGGATCAATGTATTTAAGATCAACAGTAATCACAAAACAGCATTCAGGTGCTATATCAAAGACAAAATCAGATTCAGAAGCAAGTGCCCGAGTCCAATGGCCATTCAAGCAAAAGCAAGAAGTATTTATGAAGATATTAAGGATAAGTATGGCAAACCCCAAGCCAAGTTCATGGCAAGCAATGGGTTGTTTAATAGGTTTAAGCATCGTGCTGGTTTCCAAAACATTAAAGTATGCAGTGAAGTTGTCAGTGCTGATTCTGCAGCTGCAGAGAAATTTTGTGGTGTTGGAAAACACCCCTTCTAAATCTCCACAGCCCTCAACTTCCACAGCAGCATGCTTATCAGCCGGAGAGTTAATTCTGGCAACGATGCTTGAAAGGTAAAACTTGCTGATGTTATGCCTGTCTCCTCTCTCTTTTTGTAATTGTATAATTTTGAAATTTTTGTAATTTTGTACACTTGTAATTTTTCCTGTGCATGAGATAAAAAAAATTGAATAAATAATTCTATTTACATGGTCATAGAACATTTCTTTTTTGTTCAATCAAATTTGCAAGTGCTGCATAAGCATTTAGGGAAATTCCAACTTATGTAGAGTCCCGCGGAACGCAACCCTTACGTAATTCGGGGAGTGGCTGTATAAGCTTCTTTGTCTACATGACTAAGTGATAATTTGTTCTAGTAGTTGATTACTCTTTCAATCAGGGCAATTTTTTTTTAATCTATATAAATAAGAATAAATAAGTTACAATTTCCTTTTTGTTCTACAGAAACTATTACAGTGCACTGTGCAACAGAACTTAGTACTTCTCTTTCTGACTTCTAAGTACTTATTAAAGTTGTCTTATTGTGCTTACTATAACTAATAGTTGCTCTTCCATCCAGTGGTTTTCATTGTTACATTGTATCTCTGCATTTCTGGTAATAATGAAAATTCTTGCCCTGTTTGAATCACTTTTGTAGCTCCTGTTTCATTACCAATGTACTCCTTAGAAATTTATTAATTATCATTTATATAACATTTATATCATTTTTATAATTTACCATAATTCTAATTAATACAAATATGGTTTTATAGGTTATGGACATATTGGAGATCCATGTTTCAGGTTAATCAAGATTTGTTTTGTTAAAAATACCTATTGTGATGCATCAGGAATTTGTCGATGTAAACATGATTATCCTGTTGTAATTGCTCCCCACACATGCAAAAAAGGTGAGAAAATACAGTAGCACCTTGTATTATGCTACCTTATATTGCTCTAATTTGTGTAACGCTATAGGAAAAATATTAACACAAAAAATAAAATATTTAATATAGTAAATGATTTATTCAAAGAAAAGAATTAATTCATATAATTAATACTGATACCTAGTATGGAGATATAATTTAAGTTTTGAAAGTTTATAGATAAACTATCAAGGTCATTTTACAATGACCTCGATTAGTGCAATTTTCACGTAATGCTCTACCCTCAGCAACCAAAATTAGAGCATAACATTTCTCTTATTTTATTTTATAACTATACCATGATTAAAAGCTGTTTAAAATACATTGCTGTATTAGTTAAAGCATAGTACTACATGTTCCTTTTGTGTTTTCAGCCATTAGAATTTTTTAAAATTCTACTAGCATATTTCATTTATTTTATTTTATTCAACTGCAGTGTATATTTAATTTAATTTATAACTGTACTATGATTAAGGGGTATTTAAATCAAACAGTGTAGCTATGCTTAATAGTGTCTCTGTAACTGAATTTGCTATTTATCTTCATTATTAGCATTAGTAGAGGCCTTTGATGCAAGAAAGCAAGCTTATGCAGCATCAGCCAAAAAAAAAAAAAAAAAAACCACTTTCACTTCACCCCTCTGTTCGTTCAAAATACCTGTCCAGCTGAGCCTTAAACTTATTTAGGCTATCAACCTCCACCACAAGGGATGGCAGTCTGTTCCACCAACCAACCACCCGCTGGCTAAAGGCAAATTTCCGCACGTCTATCCTACATCTGTCTTTCTTCAATTTGAATTTATGCCCTCTCAGGTGATTTTTCTGAGCTAGAGGAAGAATCCCATCAGCATTGAGCATGCTTAAACCATTCAAGGCTTTATACACCTCTATCAGATCACCTCGCTGGTGCCTAGTCTCCAGACACTGTAATTTGCAAAACTTAAGCCTTTCTTCGTAAGAGCACCCCTTTGTTCCATTCACTAATCTTGTTGCCCTTCTCTGTACTCGTTCCAGCAGCTCTACATCCTTCTTGAAATGAGGCCTCCAGACCTGTATACAGTACTCTAGGTGTGGCCTGACCATTGCCTTATACAATGGAATAATCACCTCCTTATCCCTGCTGGAAAAATTCCTGTATATCATTGACAATACTCCATGAGCTACTCTTGCAGCCCGTCTGCACTGCTCAGAGAACTTCATATCTGCCTGCACAATCACCCCCAAGTCCCTTTCATTCTCTACCACTGTCAGTGTAGTACCACAGAGTTGATACGTTGCTCTGGGGTTGCTGTTTCCCATGTGTAGTACTTTACATTTGTCAATGTTAAACTTCATTTGCCACCTCTCAGCCCATCTGCTCAACCTTTCCAGATCCTGTTGCAGCAGCATAGTGTCAGTAGTGTCCTTGACAACCCTGCCGACCTTTGTATCATCTGCAAACTTGGACATTAAGCTTGATATACCATCATCAATATCATTTATAAATACAGAAAACAATAATGGACCCAACACTGAGCCCTGAGGGACTCCACTAATAACATTAGTCCACGATGAGCATTGTCCATTGATTACCACTCTCTGTCTTCTCCCACTCAACCACCCCTTTATCCATAGCAGCAATTTGCCTCCAATGTCACACTGCTCCAATTTGTGTAGCAGTCTTCCATGTGCAACAGTATCAAAAGCCTTTCTAAGATCCAAGTATATAATATCAAAGTTATTCCCTGCATCCAGTTCTTTTGTGACTGCATCATAGTATCCAATCAAGTTGGTCAGGCAAGACTTCCCCTTAACAAAACCATGCTGTGTCTGAGCTATAACTGAAGTCTTGTCTAAATGATCCTGCAGTGCTTCTTTAACCAGTGCCTCCATTAATTTTCCTGGAACAGAAGTTAAGCTCACAGGTCTATAGTTACTTGTGTCAGCCTTTGATCTTCCTTTGTGATTTGGGGTCATATTTGCACATTTCCAGTCTATGGGTACCTCCCCTGAGTCCAAGGAAGCTCTCATAATTATGGCTAAGGGTTTGCTTACTTCCTTTGCTGCCTCCTTTAATATAACTGGATAGATCCCATCCACCCCGGGTGCCTTTCTTGTGTTTATCTTCAACAGTTTCTCCTCCACTTTACTCCCAGTTATTTCAAGATTCTGTAGCTTACTGCTAGAGTTGAATACACCTCTGGCATTCCCCTTGCTGAATAACTCCTCATGTGTGAATGTCGATGCAAAATATTCATTTAGTTTGTTACTACCTGAGCAGGATCATCAACAGTTGACCCATCAATATCAAGTGGACCAATCTGATTCATCCCCTTCCTTCTAGAGTTTACATAAGCAAAGAACTCTTTGCTGTTTTTCTTTGCATCCCTTGCCAAGGATTTCTCGTAATCTGCCTTCACCTGCCTAACCTCCTTTGTAACTTGGTTGCATATCAACTTGTATCTATCATAGGCTTCTGTGTCATGTGTTAATTTGTAAGTATCCCATGCATTTTTCTTCTCTGCCATATGCCTCATTAGTTCATCTGACATCCATTTTGGCCTAAACCTTGAACAATATTTCTTAGTTGGTATGTAAAGCCTAGTAGCTTCCAAGATAAGTTCTTTGAATGCTTCCCATTTTGAATTTGCTGTTGGTAACATCATCAGTTGGTCCCACTGTATAGAATTTAAATACTGTCTCAGTCCATTGTAGTCGCCTTTACGGAAGCAATAACCCTTCCCTTTACCCCTAATGGTAGTTACCTCTTTGAGTAAATCCCACTTCAGCACACTGTGATCACTGCCAACTAGTGGTTCATTTATCTGCAGATTCTTAATGCATGAAGAATCACTGCTGATAATCAAATCAAGAGTATTACTCCCTCTAGTTGCCTCCCGAACATGCTGATGTAGAAAACAATCATCCAATAAATCCACAAAAGCCCTGCTAGTGTGTGAGTAACCAGCCCCCAAATTCCAGTCAATATCTGGGAAATTAAAATCTCCCATTATAAGACTCTCTGATTTACTGGCCCACTCTATTTCCCTGTACAGTTCCTTATTATACTCATCAGAGTCATTAGGCCTATAGCACACTCCTACTCTCAATTTTGATCTCCCAATGCTTATGTCACACCAAACTGACTCAACACTGCACTGTCCGGCGATGTCGACTGGCTTGGTTTTTCACTTCCTTGGTTTTTATGTGTTTCTTAACTAATAGCATAACCCCTCCCCCCTTCCTATCCTGTCTGTCCTTTCTGTAGACGTTGTACTCCCCAAATTGCAGTTCTGCATCCCTTATATCTGTGTGACACCACGTGTCTGATATCCCAACAATACCTCAAATTCATCAAATTTATTTACTGAACTCCTAGCATTGGTGTACACGCAAGTATACCTGCACCTGTTTCTATTCTTAGCTACCCTAACACAAACCATGTGTTTACTTGTACCACAATGGCTCCCAGCAGTCTCTGAAATACCATGCATCTTGTTTTTCGGGCTTCTGCTCATTCTAATAGAAGCAGTGCAAGAATCTCTTTCACCTCTGCCAGTGGCTACTGTCAATCTATTGGTCTTTGTCTCCCCCCAAGCTAGCAGTTTTCCGACCCACCTAACACTGCCTCGATAGCATCAGCAAATATTCTTGCACCCTTTCTATTTAAGTGTATCCCATCCCTGTAGAAGCAATCTCTCCTGTTAACAAGTACAGTCCAGGCTGGAAAAAATTCTACCCCTTGAGCCTTGCACAATCTTTCCAGAGCCGAATTGATCGACAAGGCTCTCATCATATACTCCCTCCTATCGTGTCTGGGCAGAATTGCAGACACTTTCAAATTCAACCCTAATTCTCGGCGTTTGTTCAACAGTGACCTGTACTTGTTAAGTAATTCTGCCGGTCTCCTACTCTTAATATTATTAGTGCCAACGTGTACAACTATATCACCTTTTGTGCCCTTAAAAGTGCCCTATCATAGGCCTCTGTGTCATGTGTTAATTTGTATGTATCCCATGCATGTTTCTTCTCTGCCATATGCCTCATCAGTTCATCTGACATCCATTTAGGCCTAAACCTTGAACAATATTTCTTAGTTGGTATGTAAAGCCTAGTAGCTTCCAAGATAAGTTCTTTGAATGCTTCCCATTTTGCATTTGCTGTTGGTAACATCATCAGTTGGGCCCACTGTATAGAATTTAAATACTGTCTCAGTCCATCGTAGTCGCCTTTACAAAAGCAATAACCCTTCCCTTTACCCCTAATTGTAGTTACCTCTTTGAGTAAATCCCACTTCAGCACACTGTGATCACTGCCACCTAGTGGTTCATTTATCTGCAGATTCTTAATGCATGAAGAATCATTGCTGATAATCAAATCAAGAGTATTCCTCCCTCTATTTGCCTCCCGAACATGCTGATGTAGAAAACAATCATCCAATTAATCCACAAAAGCCTTGCTAGTGTGTGAGTGACCAGCCCCCAAATTCCAGTCAATACACACGCAAGTATACATGCACCGATTTTTATTCTTAGCTACCCTAACACAACACATGTGTTTACTTGTACCGCAATGACTCCCAGCAGTCTCTGAAATATCCTGCATCTTGTTTTTCAGGCTTCTGCTCATTGCAATAGAAGCAGTGCAAGAATCTCTTTCACCTCTGCCAGTGGCTACTGTTAATCTATTCGTCTTTGTCTCCCCCCCAAGCTAGTGGTATTGCTAGCTTGGGGGGAGACAAAGATATATACCAGTATTTATCAAGCATATCTATTAAAGAACATAGGCTCTCAACAAGCATTAGTTCTGCAAGCAAAGAATTAACAAACTTCCAGGAACTTTATTAGTTACTGGCAAGAAGTAAGAATTCTTCCACAGGTTGGGAATTGAACCTGATTAGCCTCAATCAGGTTCAACTCTCTTTTCTGCTTTTATCTGAGCAACAATTTTGCTGCATGTCTTATAAGAATTCCTCTCTAGAACAGCAAAAGATTAGAGAAATAGTTCGTTCCTTTTCTCTTCATTTTCCATCCTTTCAGTGTCAATAAAGTATGTGTATAACGTTACAGATCGAACTTTATTGCGGAGTAATTAATCTCACTGAATGCTGAGAATACATCAACTAAACAATCCAGATTACTTCAGAATACCTGCATTCCTTATCACAGGAATTTAGTTTGCAGATCCTCATCAAAAATGGCAGCAAAAATATGGAATTAAAAACTTCAGTATGTTAATCTGTTGCATAATAGTCAAATATCAAACTTTGTTTCAATATGATAAAATTATTTTTAATGATTACAGCTGTTCTATGTTACTCCATAGTTAATGTTCTCTCTCTCTTTCCATACTGTAATGTTCCATTACATCACTACATAATCCACTTTTGTGCTAGTAATAAGTATATGCACTCTCTCTCTCTCTCTCTCTCTCGCTCTCGCTCTCTCTCTCTCTCAGGCATTGGTTGCATATTGAATATATTGTTCATATTCAGGAACACCCAGATTTCTATAAATGACTGCATAGCTGGAGTTCTTGATTTCAAACCTTTCTTGGCATAAACCTATTGCAAATATTGCTTCCTCTGCATGCAAAACTTTCTCTTTTGCTTTCTCTCTGTTACTTTTTATGTATAGACAACTCATTATTGTATCTGCTAATATTCCAGAGCAGACCTCTGCCATGGGATATTGTCCTCACATATGGGGCAATGTCAACAAAACCTCCTTTAACCTCTCTCTCTCTCTCTCTCAAGCAGTTAATGATAATTTTCTCATAAACTTGCTGCACTGCTCTCTTGCACAGTTTCTGCTGTAAGCATTTCCAGCTAATATTTTTATATCCAGCTTTCTTCTAAATTAGTATGAACAAAACAAATGTATCAGATAATCATTCTTGACTCTATATATGTGTTCTGAGCCAGTCTGAAAGCATACATTAACTGATAAACATTGATTCACAGTTCACTGAATTCACCAAACTAGCTTTTCCTTGTCATTCATCATTTTGCTTCTGTTCTCTGAAACAGCCTTCCTTATGAAAATTACAACATACAGACATTAGCATTAGTAGAGGCATATGATGCAAGAAAACAAGCTTATACAGCATCATTTCACCCGTCCATTTACTCCAAAAGTTTGTCAAGTTCTTTCTTGAATTTATTTAAGCTATCAACTTTCACAAAGACAGATGGAAGTATGTTCCAGCAATCAACACCTGCTGGCTAAAGGCAAATTTCTGCACATCTATTCTACAACTGTCTTTCCTCAATTTGAATATAAGCCCCCTCAGGTGTGTAATCTAAGCGAGAGAAAGAATCCTGTCAGCATTAAGCTAACTCAAAAACTTAAACCTTTCTTGGTAAGAGCAACCCTTTGTTCCCCTCACCAATCTCGTTACCCTTCTCTGTACATGTTCTAGCAGCTCTACGTCCTTCCTAAAATGAGACCTCCAGACCTGTATGTTGTACTCAATGTGTGGCTTAACCATTGCCTTATACAAAAGGATAATCACCTCCTTATCCCTTGATGCACTATGGCCATAGTTGCCGATGCACCTAATAAATCCCCAAACAAACGAACCTCCTTATCTCTGTTAGTAAAATTCCTGTATATCAACGGTTCCCAAACTGTGCATATCGTATATAACACGAACTGAATTTGCTTATGCACAAGTCACCTTTTTGTTTACAAGAAATGGCAGTCGAACACTGAATCATCCCAACTGAACACAACACAATAGGAATGAAGAGAAGATTCTGAAAATATATTTGTTTTTTATATCAGTGAAGAGGAAACACGTTTCACCATAATAACGTAAAAACTCACACAATTCCAGCTATCGGTATTATCGCAAATGTAATTAGATCAAGTTTACTACCAGTTTATAACAGATTCTACTAAGCAGAAACGCAACTGGAAATTGTTTTTGTTTTATGGTAGTGACCTCCAGAAATGTACTTTAGCAAAATGTGAGGTGTTAATACTGTGTCTCTGCTGTTACGGTGTTTATTCAGTTGCTACACGTGACAGCTTTGTTTATGTGTATCAAGCGTCGCTTCTCATTTTGTAATTGTGCTTTATTCCCTAAAAATGAGTAAAATACTTAAAAGGTGTGAAAAGAAAGTGTCCTAGTGAAGATAATACAGATTTAGAGAGAAAAAGAAAAGCAATATCGATAGACAGAGGCGAACTGGTCAAAAATTCTTACCTGAGAAAATTTTTCAGTGGCCTCATACTTGCGTTTATGGCCAAAATCACACCGGCCTTCAGCCCACCAGGGTTTCCCTGGTAAGCCGTATGGCCAGTCCACCTCTATCGATAGAAACAAAATATGAAATTGTGAAACGTTTTGAGCAAAATGAAAGAACATGTGATTTGCATGTTCTACAGGCCTAAATGAGGCAATGCTGAGAATTAGAAAGAATGCAGAGAAAAAAAAAAACATCTTTCATAGCAGGAACAACTCAAAGTATAACAAAATCCATTGGATCAGGACACAAAGAACTGGAAAAGATGGAACGGCTGTTATCTGTTTGGATAGAAGATCGAACAAAGAACAAGTTTGCTTATCACAAAAGCAATATTTTATTACGTAATAAAATCACATACAATAATATATCAGAAATCGTAATAAAATAATCTTTCTCCAGTCCAACTTACCTAACAGTGAGGTAATTTTCCTTGGTGATTTTAATGTTCACAACTCCAGCTGGCTTCCGTTTTCTAGTCACACCGACCCAGCTGGTCAAGATGCTGAGGCATTTGCAATTACTAATAACCTTGCACAGATTGTTCATTTACCTACAAGAATACCAGATAATCCTAATCATACAGCCAATACGCTTGATCTTTTTCTCACAAACAACCCTTCTAAGTACACGGTCGAAGTGAGAGGTCCTTTAGACACTTCAGATCACAACTTGGTGATTCTCTCTTCTCCAATGGAACCTTTATCTCATGGCTATTCCCAACCTCGTGTTGTTTGGCATTACAAGAATGCAAAATGGGATGACCCGCGAGACTTCTTTTCCTTGGTCAGATTACAGTTTCAAAACTTGTGATGTCAACGTTTGCTCAGATTGTGTCAGTGAAATTATTCTTGCAGGAATGGAATCCTTTATCCCACACTCCACTTTAAAATCTCGTCCTTTATCTAAACCTTGGTTTTCCAATAAATCTACTAAGGCTATTCAAGAGAAAAATGTTGCATATCGTAATTGGCTTGTTTCTAATTTTCCAGTTTCATTTTCTGCCTACATCAAAGCTCACAACAATTGAAAAGCAGTTATTAATCAATCCAAACTAGAGTTTGAATAGGTTAAGAGTAAAAAACTTGCTTCTAGCCCTAATGAGAGCCGAGCATTCTGATCTCTTGCCAAAGCTATTGGCCGCAACTTTTGCCCATCTCTGCTCTCACCTTTGTCCAAACCAGATGGTTCTGTTGCCATTTCGGCCAAGGATAAAGCTGACCTGCTAGCATCCCATTTTTCTTCCAACTCATGTATTAATAATCTTGGTAAAACACCTCCCACCATTCCCAACATGCTCCATTTAATGCCTCCTGTGGTCTTCCGTCAAAAGGATGTCAGAAGGATTTTGACGAATCATGATGCTAAGAAAGCTCCAGGTCCCAATGGTATTTTTCCACTTGTTCTCAAAACCTGTGCTCCTGAACATACTCCTATTCTTTGCTGCCTTTTTTCACTTTCTTATTCCAAAGATGTTTTTCCTTCTGCTTGGAAATTTGCTCATATCTAGCCAGTTCCTAAAAATGGTGACAAATCCCTCCCATCCACTTATATCCCATTGCAATTACTTCTACTCTTTCTAAAGTAATGGAGAAATCAATTAACTGCCAACTCTTAAACTAACTAGAAATCTTCCGTCTGATCAACGATCGCCAGTATGGATTCCGTCAGTGTCGATCCACTGGTGATATTCTGACTTATGTTACCCATTTATGAACTAATTCAATGGAAAGGTTCAATGAAACACAAGTAGTTGCTCTTGACATCTCAAAGCCTTTTGATCGTGTTTGGCATAAAGGTCTTCCAAACAAGCTTCCATCTTTTGGTTTACCAACTGTTTTTAGTATTTGGTTATCCAGTTTTCTCTCTGATCGCTCACTGAGGGTGATGGTAGATGAATGCTCTCTGTCTTCTAACTTCTCCACTAATGCTGGTGTCCCCAAAGGTTCAGTTCTTTTTCCCCCACTCTTTTCCTCTTGTATATTAATGACCTTCTTCCTTTGACTGGAAATCCTATCCATAGTTTTTCCGATGATAGCACATTGCATTCCACTTTCCATTTTGAGAAACCTTGTCCTGCTCAATCAGCTTCAACTTCTCGAAAATATGCTACCAATTCCTTAAATGGCGATCTTCAGGTAATTCTCCAGTGGGGCAAAGACAACTTAGTTGATTTCAACCCTCCTAAAACTCAGTGTTGTCTTATATCTTGCAAAACGGATTCTTCTGCTCCTATGCTTATCTTTAGTGACACTCCGATTTCTAGGCAAAATGATATATCTCTTTTGGGGATTACTCTGACTTCTAATCTCTCTCTTGGCACAAGCACATTACAAATATTGCTTCTTCTGCATCTAAAAAACTTGGTTTTCTCTTTCGCTCTCAGCATTACTTTTCTTCCAAACAGCTGCTCACTCTGTATAAATCGCAAATCTGCCCCGCCATGAAATATTGTTCCCACATCTGGGGTGGTGCCCCCAAAACCTCTCTCAGGCTTCTTGATTCCATTCAGAAGCGAGCAGTTAGGTTAATTAATGACTCATCTCTAACAGAGTCTCTGCACTTGCTGTCTCATAGATGTACTGTTTATGCTGCATGCCTCTTCTACAGATACTTCCATGGACACTGTTCTTCTGAATTGGCTTCTATAATTCCCGCTCTCTCTTTCAAAACAGTCCGAACACGTACCGCCACCAGCCAACATCCATTTACTGTCGAACTTCAAACTCACAGAACCAACTTTTCATCATCCTCGTTTATTCATTCAACTTCCATTTTCTGGAACAACCTTCCTTCATACGTATTTCCTGAAATTTACAGTCTACAGAAGTTCAAGTGTAATGTCAACAAATATCTTCTTTTGTCTTCTCAACCTCCAACCTAAGCACAGTACTAAGTACTGTAGGTTCTAACACCTCTCGTGTTTGGGCTTTACATAAAAAAGGATGGCTTCAGGTCAGGAGGCAGAGGGTTGTGATAAATGGCTATTCCTCAGATTGAGTTGATGTAAGAAGTGGGGTTCCCCAAGGATCAATATTAGGACCACTGTTCTTTTTAATTTTCATAAACGCCATTGATGAAGGGATAGAGAGCGTGATGTCTAAATTTGCAGATGATGTTAAAATTGGTAGAGTGGTTAACGATCACTGTCAAGCTGAGTTTCTTCAGAGATACCTAGATAGACTTCAGGAATGGTCAGAAAAATGGCAGCTATGCTTTAATCCAACAAAGTGTAAGGTATTACACCTGGGAAACAGTAATCCCAAAATAACTTATTCACTTGGTGGAGTTTCAACTAAACCCAGTACTGGACGAAAGGGACTTGGGTGTTATAATACGATCAGACATGAAATTCTCTGAGCATTTTAAGCAGGTTGCAAGGAACGCCCATGGTGTCCTATTGATGATCTGTTGAACTTTTACAAATAGAGATAGGGACGTGATAATCCCATTAGCATTAATGGAGGCGTACGATGCAAGAAAGCAAGCTTGTGCAGCATCAGCCAAAAAAAACCCTCCCATTTCATCCCTCCATTCGTTCCAAATGCCTGTCCAGGTCAGCCTTAAATTTATTTAGGCTATTAGCTTCCACAACAAAAGATGGAAGCCTGTTCCACTAATCACTGCTTCTATTGGAATGAGCAGAAGCCTGAAAAAAAAGATGCAGGATATTTCAGAGACTGCCGGGAGTCATTGCGGTACAAGTAAACACATGGGTTGTGTTAGGGTAGCTAAGAATAGAACTAGGTGCATGTATACTTGCGTGTACACCAATGCTAGGAGTGTAGTAAATAAATTTGATGAATTTGAGGTATTGCTCAAAACATCAAAGGCAAATATTGTTGGGATATCAGAGACGTGGTGTTCACACAGACATAAGGAATGCAGAACTGGAATTTGGGGAGTACAACGTCTACAGAAAGGATAGACTTGATAGGAAGGGAGGAGGGGTTATTAATTAAGAAATACATAAAATCCAAGGAAGTGAAGCCAGTGGACATCGCTGGATAGTGCAGTGTCGAGTCAGTTTGGTGTGACATAAGCAATGGGAGATCAAAATTGAGAGTAGGAGTGTGCTATAGGCCTAATGACTCTGATGAGTATAATGAGAAACTGTACAGGGAAATAGAGTGGGCCAGTAAATCAGAGAGTCTTATAATGGGAGATTTTAATTTCCCAGATATTGACTGGAATTTGGGGGCTGGTCACTCACACACTAGCAAGGCTTTTGTGGATTTATTGGGTGATTGTTTTCTACATCAGCATGTTCGGGAGGCAACTAGAGGGAGGAATACTCTTGATTTGATTATCAGCAGTGATTCTTCATGCATTAAGAATCTGCAGATAAATGAACCACTAGGTGGCAGTGATCACAGTGTGATGAAGTGGGATTTACTCAAAGAGGTAACTACCATTAGGGGTAAAGGGAAGGGTTATTGCTTTCGTAAAGGCGACTATGATGGACTGAGACAGTATTTAAATTCTGTGCAGTGGGAGCAGCTAATGATGTTACCAACAGCAAATGCAAAATGGGAAGCATTCAAAGAACTTATCTTGGAAGCTACTAGGCTTTACATACCAACTAAGAAATATTGTTCAAGGTTTAGGCCTAAATGGATGTCACATGAATTGATGAGGCATATGGCAGAGAAGAAACATGCATGGGATACATACAAATTAACACATGACACAGAAGCCTATGATAGATACAAGTTGATCTGTAACCAAGTTACAAAGGAGGTTAGGCAGGTGAAGGCAGATTACGAGAAATCTTTGGCAAGGGATGCAAAGAAAAACAGCAAAGAGTTCTTTACTTATGTAAACTCTAGAAGGAAGGAGATGAATCAGATTGGTCCACTTTGATATTGATGGGTCAACTGTTGATGATCCTGCTCAGGTAGCTAACAAACTAAATGAATATTTTGCATCGACATTCACACATGAGGAGTTATTTAGCAAGGGGAAAGCCAGAGGTGTATTCAACTCTAGCAGTAAGCTACAGAATCTTGAAATAACTGGGAGTAAAGAGGAGGAGAAATTGTTGAAGATAAACACAAGAAAGGCACCCGGGGTGGATGGGATCTATCCAGTAATATTAAAGGAGGCAGCAAAGGAAGTAAGCAAACCCTTAGCCATAATTATGAGAGCTTCCTTGGACTCAGGGAGGTACCCACAGACTGGAGATGTGCAAATGTCACCCAAATTCACAAAGGAGGATCAAAGGCTGACACAAGTAATTATAGACCTGTGAGTTTAACTTCTGTTCCAGGAAAATTAATGAAGGCACTAGTTAAAGAAGCACTGCAAGATTATTTAGACAAGACTTCAGCTATAGCTCGGACACAGGATGGTTTTGTTAAGGGGAAGTCATGCCTGACCAATTTGATTGGATACTATGATGCAGTCACAAAGGAACTGGATGCAGGGAATAACTTTGATATTATATACTTGGATCTTAGAAAGGCTTTTGATACTGTTGCACATGGAAGACTGCTGCACAAATTGGAGCAGTGTGGCATCGGAGGCAAATTGTTGCTGTGGATAAAGGGGTGGTTGAGGGGGAGAAGAGAGAGAGTGGTAATCAATGGACACTGCTCGTCGTGGACTAATGTTATTAGTGGAGTCCCTCAGGGCTCAGTGTTGGGTCCATTATTGTTTTCTGTATTCATAAATGTTATTGATGAGGGTATATCAAGCTTAATGTCGAAGTTTGCAGACGATACAAAGGTAGGCAGGGTTGTCAAGGACACTACTGACACTATGCTGCTGCAACAGGATCTGGAAAGGTTGAGCAGATGGGCTGAGAGGTGGCAAATGAAGTTTAACATTGACAAATGTAAAATACTACACATGGGAAACAGCAACCCCAGAGCAACTATCAAACACTACTGACACTATGCTGCTGCAACAGGATCTGGAAAGGTTGAGCAGATGGGCTGAGAGGTGGCAAATGAAGTTTAACATTGACAAATGTAAAGTACTACACATGGGAAACAGCAACCCCAGAGCAACGTATCAACTGTGTGATACTACACTGACAGTGGTAGAGAATGAAAGGGACCTGGGGGTGGTTGTGCAGGCAGATATGAAGTTTTCTGAGCAGTGCAGACGGGCTGCAAGAGTAGGTCATGGTGTATTGTCGATGATATATAGGAATTTTTCTAGCAGGGATAAGGAGGTGATTATTCCCTTGTATAAGGCAATGGTCAGACCACACCTAGAGAGTACTGTATACAGGTCTGGAGGCCTCATTTCAAGAAGGATGTAGAGATGCTGGAACGAGTACAGAGAAGGGCAACAAGATTAGTGAATGGAACAAAGGGGTGCTCTTACGAAGAAAGGCTTAAGTTTTGCAAATTACAGTGTCTGGAGTCTAGGCACCGGCGAGGTGATTTGATAGAGGTGTATAAAGCCTTGAATGGTTTTAGCATGCATCAATGCTGATGGGATTCTTCCTCTTGCTCAGAATAATCACCTGAGAGGGCATAAATTCAAATTGAGAAAAGACAGATGTAGGATAGACTTGAGGAAATTTGCCTTTAGCCAGCGGGTGGTTGGTTGGTGGAATAGACTTCCAGCCCTTGTCGTGGAAGTTGATAGCATAAATAAGTTTAAGGCTCAGCTGGACAGGTATTTCGAACAAACAGAGGGGTGAAGGGGAAGTGGTTATTTTTTATTTATTTATTTTTTTTTTTTTTTTTGGCTGATGCTGCATAAGCTTGCTTTCTTGCATCAAATGCCTCTACTAATGCTAATCAACTACCCACTGGCTAAAGGCGCCGACCGGGCTAGCCGAGTGGGTAAAGTACCTGCCCGGCAACCCAAAGGTCGCGGGTTCGATTCCCGCCTCGGGCTTGGATCAAAGTACTGCAAAAACCTTGGGAGGTGCAATATGGCCACAGAAGCCGATGCGACAATAACTACCAAATCAAAAAAAAAAAAACTGGCTAAAGGCAAATTTCTGCATAACTATTCTACAACTATGTTTCCTTAATTTGAAACTGTGCCCCCTCAGATTCTTAGTCTGAGCAAGATGAAGAATCCCATCAGCATTCAGTTTGCTCAACCTATTCAAGGCCTTATACACCTCATTCAGATCACCTGGCAGGTGTCTACTCTCCAGGTTCTGCAATTTGCAGAACTTAAGCCTTTCTTGGTAAGAGCACCCCTTTGTTCCCCTCACCAATCTTGTTGCCCTTCTTTGTACTAGATCTAGCAACTGTACATCCTTTCCAAAATGAGGGCTCCAGACCTGTGCACAGTACTGTAGGTGTGGTCTGATCATTGCCTTGTATAACAGGTTTTACCATAAAGATTTTAAAAACAACATTTTGGAATTCAAAAGTACATCACCAAGGGTGTCAAGACTAATACTCAGGATTTCTAAGAGGTACAAGCTAAAGATTATAATGATTTGTGCACCAACATCGAGCCATGATGATGAAGAGGTTGAAGAAATGTACACTGAAATTGAGAGTCTTCTAGATGAGCAGAAAACCCACTACACTATTATTATGGGGGACTTCAATGCTAAGGTTGGAAAAAGGCAAAACAGCGCAGAAAGAGGAACTATAGGAAATTTTGGAATTGGTGAAAGAAATAAAAGAGGTGAAAGACTTGTGGAATTTGCAGAATCTCAAGGAATGTCAGTAATGAACACTTTTTTCAAGAAAAGGGTGAACAGAAAGTGGACATGGAAGAGTCCAAATGGATTAACAACTAATGAAATCGACTTCATCCTCACTAACAGAAGATATATTGTGAATGATGTTACCGTCCTGAATAAGGTAAATGTTGGAAGTGATCACAGAATGGTAAGATGTACACTTGATATAGATGTAGGAAAGGAAAGGAAAAAACTGACTCGAGTAAATAATACAAAGGTCTTTGAAATAACAGAGGAGGAGAAAAAGCAGTATGTACTGGAACTTAAGAACAAGTTTGAGCTTCTGCAGACTGCTCAGGACCAAGATATGGACGAGGAATATTACAACTTTCTGAAAGTGATAAAGCCCAAGAAACCTATAGGGAAACAGAAATCCAAAGAAGAAAAAATTAGTCAAGAAACACTTGTCATGATGAACCAAAGACGACAAATGAAGAGCAAGAAAAACACTGACAGGGAGAAAATTGAGTATACTGAGTTATGCAAAGCCATTAGAAAGAGACTCAGAGGACATAAGAAGATTTAACACAAGAAAAGTAGAACAAGCATTAAGGGAAAACAAAGGATTTAAATCAGCAGCCATGAGCAGTAATACAGAAAGACAAATGATACTGAAACTGAAGAATAGCGATGGTGTAATTATAAACAGCAGAGAAGGCATAATTCAAATAGCAGAAGACTACTATAGGGAATTATACAAGCAGCGAGGGAATGATACCAGCAGTGGGGAAGATGGATTGCAAAGTAGCAACACATACGACATACCCGATATTCTTCCTGATGAGGTAGAACATGCATTGAAGAAAATGAAGAATCGGAAAGCCCCGGGGGAAGATGAAGTTACTGTAGAGTTGTTAAAATTGGGAGGAAGAGACATAACACAAAAATTGGCAAGGCTCTTCACAAAGTGCATTAGAAAAGGTGTGATGCCTAAGCAGTGGAATAATGCAATCATAGTTTTGCTGCATAAGAAAGGAGATAAATCAGAAATTGGAAATTATAGACCAATTAGCTTGTTATCCCATATCTACAAGTTGTTCACAAGGGTCATTACTAACAGATTAGAAAGAATACTTGATGAGAATCAACCGAAAGAGCAAGCTGGCTTTAGGACAGGATTCGCAACTATGGATCACCTTCACGTAATATCACAGCTTATGGAGAAAGCAAATGAATATAAAACACCATTATGCCTGGCATTTGTGGATTATGAAAAGGCATTTGACTCCATACAGCATAAGGCAATGTTTCGGGCACTGGAAAGACAAGGCATAGATACTCCATATATTATGATTTTGAAGAAAATATATGAGAGTGCTACATCCTTTATTAGACTAGACAAAGACAGTAGGAAATTTAAAATCGAGAAAGGAGTTCGACAAGGAGACACAATATCTCCGAAGCTGTTTACTGCTGCCCTTGAGGAAGCTTTCAGAAGATTAGACTGGTCGCAGAAAGGAGTCAATGTGAACGGAGAGTACCTAAACCATTTACGATTTGCAGATGACATTGTGGTCATAAGCCACGATCCCAAAGAATTAGAGGAAAATCTTAATCAGTTATGCACAGTTAGTAAGGATTTTGGACTAAAGATGAATATGGCTAAAACAAAAGTAATGATGAACAAGTATGCCACGGAAAGGGAAATAATGATTGAAGGAGCAGTAATTGAAAAGGTGGAGTCATATACTTATCTGGGACAAGTTATTAGCTGTAATAATGATAAATGGATGGAAGTCAAGAGAAGAATAAATTTTGGATGGATAGCATTCAGGAAATATAGTCACATACTGAAGAGCAATATCCCAGTTTGTCTGAAACGTAAAATAATGAATCAATGTATACTCCCCACCATGACTTATGGAAGTGAAACTTGGGCACTCACCAAAAGAATGGAAGAGAAGCTAAGAACTACACAGCGAAGAATGGAACGAATTATATTGGGAATCAGACTGTTAGATAAGAAGAGAAACACATGGATTAGGCAGCAAACTCAAGTAAAGGACATTCTTATCAAAACTAAAGAACTAAAATGGTCTTGGGCAGGACACATAGCTCGAAGACATGATGACAGATGGACTAAGAAAATAACAGAATGGTACCCAAGAGGAGCTAGAAGAAAACCTGGAAGACAAAGGCGGAGATGGATAGATGAAATTCATGAGTTTTTGAGTAGTAAATGGATGGCCAGTGCTCAAAACAGAAGGAACTGGAAAGTTGCTGGAGAGGCCTTCATCCTGCAGTGGATTGAAAATGGCTGATGATGATGATGATGATAACAGGTTTATCACCTCCCTGTCCCTGCTAGCAAAATTCCTGTGTATCATTGACAAGTCTCCATGACCTGCTCTGGCATCCTGTCTGCATTGCTCATTGAACTTCATATTTGGCTGCACAATTACCCCCAGGTCTTTCACTTTCCTCTTCCCTGAGTGTAGTAAAATTATATAAGTCTTTTGTTAGACCACACTTGGAATACTGTGTGCAAGTATGGAGACCGCACCTAAAGAAAGACATCGAGCTTCTTGAAAGAGTGCAAAGACGGGTAACTCGCTTGGTGAGATCGGAAAAGGGGCGTCCTTATGAAGAAAGACGTTATTTAACGAAAAAACCTTCGAGCCTACAGACCAGTGAGGCTCCTGAAGTTGATGGAATATACCCTATAATCTTAAGGGAGGCGGCAAGCGAGTGCATTGTACCATTGAGGCTAATTATGCAAGCATCTCTAGACTCTGGGGAGATTCCCTTGGATTGGAAAAGTGCAAATATATCTCCCATACATAAGGGTGGCTCTAAAAGTGAAGTTGGAAATTATCGACCTGTCAGTCTGACTTCAGTAGCAGAGAAAATCATGGAGGCAATGATCAAGGGTGGAATTCAGGATCATTTGGTTCAAATTGAAATTCTCAAGGATACTCAGCGTGGTTTTGTAAAGAGAAAATCATGTTTAACAAATCTGGTTCGCTATTTCGAGAGAGTCACTCACAAGCTGGATTTAGGGAATAATTTCGACATTGTTTATTTAGATTTCAGCAAAGCTTTTGATTCAGTCCCACATGAGCGGTTGTTTTATAAGCTTGAACAGGTTGGAATCACTGGGAATATCCTTAGATGGATAGAAGGATGGCTTCAGGGCAGGAGGCAGAGGGTTGTGATAAATGGCTATTCCTCAGATTGGGTTGATGTAAGAAGTGTGGTTCCCCAAGGATCAGTATTAGGACCACTGTTGTTTTTAATTTTCATAAACGACATTGATGAAGGGATAGAGGGCGTGATGTCTAAATTTGCAGATGATGTTAAAATTGGTAGAGTAGTTAATGATCACTGTCAAGCTGAGCTTCTTCAGAGATACCTAGATAGACTTCAGGAATGGTCAGAAAAATGGCAGCTGTGCTTTAATCCAACAAAGTGTAAGGTATTACACCTGGGAAACAGTAATCCCAAAAAAACTTATTCACTTGGTGGAGTTCAACTAAACCCAGTACTGGAGGAAAGGGACTTGGGTGTTACGATACGGTCAGACATGAAGTTCTCCGAGCATTGTAAACAGGTTGCAAGGAAGGCCCATGGTGTCCTATCGATGATCTATCGAACTTTTGCAAGTAGACATAGGGACGTGATAATACCATTATATAAGGCTTATGTTAGACCACACTTGGAATACTGTGTTCAAGTGTGGAGACCGCACCTAAAGAAAGACATCAAGCTTCTTGAAAGGGTGCAAAGAAGGGTAACTCGCCTGGTGAGATCGGCAAAAGGGCGTCCTTATGAAGAAAGACTTCGAATATGTGGGTTGCAGTTTGGAAACTAGACACCTTAGAGGAGATTTGATTGAGGTGTTTAAGGCTCTGAGAGGCATCAGTAAAATGAATGAGGACAAAATTTTCAAGATTATAAATGATGCTAGAACTAGGGGACATAAATTCAAATTATGGGGGGGGGGAATGTGTAGATTGGACTGCAGTAAGTTTTATTTTAGCCAGCGAGTTATAAAGTACTGGAATAAGTTGCCTTCATGGGTGGTAGAGGCCGACAGTTTGGGGAAATTCAAAGGTCATCTGGATAGTACTTTCGGGTGAGGGAAGCACATAGTATGATAGGTTTAATTTCCTTTTTTTTTTTTTTTTTATTAATTATTATTATTTAGTTATTTATTTTATTTTATTTTTTTTGTTTTTATCATTGTTTTGTTCGGATTTTTTTTTTTTTTTTTTGGCTGGGGCAGCATAAGCGTAAGCTTTCTTGCACCATGCGGCCGTTACTAATATGTGGGTTGCAGAGTTTGGAAACTAGACACCTTAGAGGAGATTTGACTGAGGTGTTTAAGGTTCTGAGAGGCATCAGTAAAATGAATGAGGACGAAATTTTCAAGATTATATATCATGCTAGAACTAGGGAACATAAATTCAAGTTACGGGGGGGGGGGAGAGATGTTTAGATTGGACTTCAGGAATTTTTATTTTTTTCAGCTAGCGAGTTATAAATTACTGGAATAAGTTGCTTGCATGGGCAACTTATTCCAGTAATCTGGGTGGTAGAGGCTGACAGTTTGGGGAAATTCAAAGGTCATCTGGATAGAGTGAGAGAAACTCATAGGATAATAGGTTTAATTTCCTTTTCTTTTATTAATTATTAGTTTTTTTTGGCTGGTGCAGCATAAGCCTTAGGCATTCTTCCACCATGCGGCCGTTACTAAAAAAAAAAAAAAAAAAGTCACTTAGCGGGAGAATTACTAAACATGGTGATTTAAGTCACTTAAATCACCACATTTAGTAATTTTGGAGTTGATTTCTATGCATAGAGAGAGAGAGAAGTTGAATCACCACACTAAACCCACGTTCCACAAAATATGACATTGGAAATGCAACAAGGAACTTCTTAACCACTATCAATAGTGTAGGATAGCAATCAGAAATTTCCTTCTATAACCACAACCCTTGCTACAATTTAATAAACTTTGGCTTTAGCTCAATGTCATTTTGTAGCTCAATAGAATTTTGAGATTCTTCTTTTGATGGAAATTCCAGATTGGAATTTCCATCAAAAGGTCCTCAAATCACTCGGTATGTCTTTATACAGCATATCCAAATGCATATGCACAGTACTAAGTACTACAGGTTTTGATACCTTTTAAATCATACCTCATAAAAAAAAAAAAAAAAAAAATATTCACTTTTTCCAGTTTCCAATGAAACTGCTAGTTCTTTGAACATGCTACTTTTTTTCATAATTTGTTTTGGGGCATGATAATTCCCATGGTATATTCGAAAACGTGGTATGAAGAAGCACATTATATAGAGTTTCACCATATTTAGGATGATAAACCAAAATGTTCTGCAATGTTTCAAAATTTGATTACATGATTTTTTGTTAGGACGAAAGATTGGAGATCGTTGCCAATATACAGAAGAATGTACATATTATGATAAAAATTCTTACTGTACCCAGTTGCCATATAGAAGCATTTGTGAATGCCATGAAGGATTTCTCTATGATGAAGCAAAACAACAATGTTCTAAAGGTAAATTCTTGTATTTATTGAATTTTTGATCTTATGTTAAAGAGATATTTTTGATTAGGTTAGTGCAAAATGTAAAACAGAAAAGCATTCTTATATAAATATTGATGAAATGGCATTAGTAGAGGCATAGGATGCAAGAAAACAAGCTTATACAGCATCAGTCAAAAAAAAAAAAAAAAAAAAAACCCTTCCCGTTTCACCCATCCATTTGCTCCAAAAGTTTGTCACGTTCTTTTTTGAATTTATTTAAGCTGTCAACTTCCACAATGACAGATGGAAGTTTGTTCTAAATCAACCACCTGCTGGCTAAAGGCAAATTTCTGCACACCTATTCTACAACTGTCTTTCTCAATTTGAATTTATGCCCTCTGAGGTGTGCATTCTAAGTGAGAAGAAGAATCCCATCGGCATTGAGCTTGCTCAAACCATTCAAGGCCTTATACAACTCAGTCAGATCACCTCGCAGGTGCCTAGTCTCCAGATGCTGCAATTTACAGAACTTAAACCTTTCTTGATAAGCACACCCCTTTGTTCCCTCTCACAAATCTCGTTATACTTCCCTGTATTCATTTCAGCAGTTCTACATCCTTCCTAATATGAGGCCTCCAGACCTGCATGCAGTACTCAAGGTGTGGCCTGACCATTGCCTCATACAAAGGGATAATCACCTTATCCCTTCTAACATAGTTCCTGTATATCATTGACAAGATCCCGTGAGCTGCTCTGGCAGCCTGTCTGCACTGCTCTGGAAACTTCATATCTGACTACGCAACTCTCATCTTTTTCCCTTTCCACTACCCTGAGTGTTGTATACCACACAGTTAGTATCTTACTCTGGGATTACTACTACCCATATGCAGTTCTTTGCATTTGTCAATGTTAAAACTTCAGTTGCCACCTCTCACCACTTCTACCCAACTTTTCTAGATCCTATTGCAGTATTGTCACCAAATACGGAGGATGCGGAAAGGTCAGGGAATGACCACCGCATATCCCGGAGCAGTATGGCCTTAGTTGCTAATGCTTCTAAAAACCAAACAACAACAACAATTGCAGTATTGTGCTGTCATTAACAACCCTGCTAACTTTAGTATCATCTGCAAATTTTGACATTAAGTGAGATAAAGCTTTGTCAGCTTCATAGATAAATATAGAAAACAACAATGGGCCCAACAGTGAACCGTGGGGACTACACTAATAACAAATTATAGAAGAGCAGTGTCCACTGATTACCACTCTCTGTCTTCTCCCACTCAACCATCCCTTTATCCATAGCAGTAACTTGCCCTTAATGCCATACTGCTCCAATTTATGCAACAGTATCAAAAGGTTTCTTGAAATCCAAGTATATGATATCAAAATTATTTTTTGCATCCAGTGTAGTGGCATTGTAGTTTCCAATCAAATTGGTCAGACAAGACTTTCCCCTTAACGAACCCATGCTGTGTCTGAACTATAACTGCATTCTTGTCTAGCTGATTCTGCAATGCTTCTTTAACCAGTGACCATTATTTTCCGCTTTATGAATTGGGGATACGTTTGCACATCTCAGTGGGCACCATCCCTGAATCCATAGATGCTCTAATAATTATGGCTAAGGATCTTCTTACTTCCTTTGCTGCCTCCTTTAATATAACTGGATAGATCCCATCTGCCCCAGGTGCATTTCTTATGTTTAACTTGAACAATATCTCCTCCACCTTGCTCTCAGTTATTACAAAATCATTTAGCTGCCTGTTTGAGGTTAGTAAACTTCTGGCCTCCACTTCTAAATGATTTTGAAATAACTGAGAGCAAAGTGAATAAGAAATTGTTGAAGTTAAACATAAGAAATGCACCTGGGGCAGATTGGATCTGTCCAGTTATATTAAGGAAGGCAGCAAAGGAAGTAAGTAAATCCTTAGCCATAATTATGAGAGCATCCTTGAATTCAGGGGAGGTCTCCACGGACTGGAGATATGCAAATGTATCTCCCATTCACAAAGGATGACATGAGTAATTACAGACCTGTCACTATTAATTCTGTTCTGGGGAAAATAATGGAATCACTGTTTAAAGAAGAAATGAAGGATCATCTATACAAGATTGCAGTTATAGTTCAGACACAGCAGGGTTTGTTAAGGGAAAATCTTGTCTGATCAATTTAATTGGATACTACAATGTGATCACAAAGGAACTATATGTCCAAAAAATAATTTTGATGTTATATTCTTGGCCTTCATGAAAGAATTTTATACTGTTGTACATGGAAGAATGCTGTACAAAATTGCTGCTATGGATAAAAGGATTGTTGAGTGGGAAAAGATAAATGGTAAACAATGGTCATGGACTAATGTTATTAGTGGAGTTCACCGGGTGCAGTGTTGGGACCATTGTTGTTTTCTGTTATTTATCAATGATATTGATGAAAGTATAAGAGGCTTAATGTTGAAGTTTGCAGATGATACAAAGGTTGGCAGGGTTGTTAAGAGAGTAACAATGGTACACTGTTGCAACAAGATCTGGAAAAGTTGGGCTTGAGGGGTGGCAACTGAAGTTTAACACTGAGAAATGTCAAGAACTGCATACAGGTAGCATTAACCCCAGATTAACATACCAACTGTGCACTGTTATCCTCAGGGTAGTGGAGAATGAAAAAGACCTGGGAGTAATTATGCTATCAGATATGAAGTTTTCAATGCAGTGCAGACAGGCTTCCAGAGCAGCTCATGGGACCTTGTCAATGATTTACTGAAACTATGTTAGCAAGGATCCTTTTGTATAAGGCAATGGTCAGGCCACACCTTGAGTGCTGCATACAGGTCTGGAGGTCTCATTTTAGGAAGGATGTAGGAACGAATACAAAGAAGGGTAATGAGATTTGTGAGGGGGGAACAAAGGTTTAAGTTTTATAAATTGCAGCATCTGGAGACTAGGCACCTGCAAGGTGATCTGTTTGAGATGTATAATGCCTTGAATGGTTTGAGCAAGTTCAGTGCTCATGAGATTCCTCTGCTTGCTCAGATTATGCATTTGAAGAGGCATAAATTCAAATTGAAGACAGTTGTAGAATAGTTGTGCAGAAATTTTTTGTGTGCTTTAGCCAGCGGTGGTTGTTTGCTGGAACAAACTTATGTCGTTGTGTTAGTTGGTAGCTTAAAGAAATTTAAAGGAGAACCCTACGAACTTTTTGGAGAAAATGGATAGGTGAATGGGAAGGTTTTTTGTTGCTGATGGTGTATAGCTTGCTTTCTTGCATCATATACCACTACTAATGCTAATTTACTACTGTAGGTAACATTTTCTTAAAATATATGAAATCATTTAAACTTAATTTTTTTTTTTACTTTAATTCATTCTCCCTTAAAATTGGTGGGTGGTACAGCATTATGGTTGCCATATTTGAATTCAGCAATGTCAATCTACAAGAATCACCTTGAATTTTTACAGGGAGCAAAAAATTGTTTTTTTTTTTTTTTTTTTTTTTTTGCCGACCAGTTTTATTGGACAAATGTTAGGCTCTTTCCTTTAAAGGAGTGCATACTACCATTCAATGATTCAAGGAAACTGGCAGAGAACTTCGTGTCTGCATCCACTGTAAAACTTCCTCTTAAACAAGCAAGACTACATGGTTGTGTGGTGATCTGAAAACTCTTATTAAATCTGGAAAATCAAAAGATATGGTTGGCTTGGACTAAGAGCCATGAACATAGGACAATTGTAAAGTGGAGAAATATACTGTTGACAGATGAATCCAAATTTGAAATTTTTGGATCCAAGCAGAGAGTTTATGTAAAACAATCAACTGAATTAAAAATGGTGCGACATTGTTTCGTGGGTCCAGTTAAGCACGGGGGGGGGTTCCATTATAATCTGGTGTTGCTTTTGTTCTATGAAGTGGGTGACATCATCAGAATTGAAGAAATTTTAAGAAAAGAAGGCTATAAAGACATTCTTGAACATAATGCAGTGTTCTCTTGACTTTGACTTTGTGGAAGAAATTTTATATTACAACAAGACAGTGACCCGAAGCATAGCTCTAAGTTGTACAGGGGATTTTCTAGCAACTAAACAACAGGAGGGGATATTGCAAATTATGGGGTGGCCACCTCATAATTACCTATCTTAAACCTAGTAGAGCCTTTATGGGATCATATAGATGGGCAGACTTCACTGCCAACTCCATGAAGTCTGCCCATTTTCACAAAATATATGAAAAACCTTGCAGATCCTTGGTTTAATGTCAAGACACTATTATAAAATTAATCGTCGAAATGCCACACATATGCAGTGCAAATGAACAATATCACAAAGGTTATACCACCATCATTTGAAATCTATATGCATGCAGATGATCTTTCCATTTCATTTCAATCACAAAGCATGAACACAATAGAATGACAGCTCCAATTATCCATAAACAAAATAGAAGTATGGACTAAAAATAATGGATATAGAATATCTGAGAAAAAATCAGCTGTTATACACTTCTGTAAAATGCATGGTCTTCATCCTGAACCAGTCTTATACTTAAATAAAATTGCTCTACCTGTTGTTCAAAATTTCTCCTTCTTGGGCTTAACATTAGATAGAAAACTAAACTTTCATGAACATATACTAAGACTTCAAACTAGTTGCCTCTTAAAACTTAATATCTTGCGCACAGTATCTTCAATGGCCTGGGGAGCCGACAGGTCCACATTATTACTATTATATAAAACTTTGATTAGATCTCGTTTGGATTATGGATCTCCTATATATGCTTCAGCAAGAAGGAGCATCTTACATCACCTAGATACCATTCACCATAATGCTCTCCGCATAGCTCTAGGAGCATTTAGAACTTCACCAATTTACAGCCTGTATACAGATGCATCGGAACCCCTGCTGCACCTTCGACGAGATTATCTACTGTGCATGTATGCAGCAAAAATATACAGTCAGCCATCACATCCAAATTGGTCTATTATTCACGATCCACCATGGGACAAGGAATTATGATTCCAAGCCAAATGAAAATAAACCAGTAGGACTGCGTCTCAGACACTTATCTCAATTTTGGGAAATACATTTCTGCAGTAGATATAAACTCAGAACCTCCTTGGATTCCGACTATGCCTTTGTCCATATCACATCTTACAAACAGGAATAAAAAAGAGATCTCTCCAATCGTTATACAGAAGCTTCATGCACTGCACAGTTTTGAAAATAGAAACAGTCATCAGATTTACACGGATGGTTCAAAATCGAACAACTCAGTAGGTGCCGCAGTAGTTTTACCGGAATATATTATATCTGTCTCCTTGCCTCATGTTTGCAGTATTTTCCCAGCAGAATTATATGCTGTTAACCTAGCACTGGATGATATTACCAAGCATCAACTTCTACCTGCTCTAATCTATACTGACTCCCTTAGTGCAGTAGCAGCTTTACAGAACAGCAAATATTCCTCAAATTCCTTGATTCAGCATATCAAAAAACAACTCGGAGTTGTGCATAAAGCAAGAAAACAAGTGTCTATCTGTTGGATTCCCAGCCATGCTGGAATCCCAGAATATAATCATGCAGACCAAGCCGCAAAAAATCCAGATCTTAATATACAAGATAACTTTCAGTTGGTACCATTTACAGATTATAGGGATGTATTTCGTACCAAATGTACTTCCATCTGGAAACAACTTTGGAGGGACCAATTGTGCAATAAACTTCGCAGAATAAAAAAAGATCTATGTTCGTGGCGTTCTAGCTCACATACAAATAGACAGGAGGAAGTTATATTAACAAGACTGTGCATTGGGCATACCTTCCTCACTCACAAACATTTACTTTTAAGAGAAGATCCCCCGCTCTTCTCTGTCTGTCAGATACAACTTACAGTAAGGCACATCCTGATTGATTGTCCAACCTATTCAGCTGTTTGTACCACATCCTCCCAATCATTAGCAAACTTGCAAATTCCTCTAACCCTCTCCATTTACTTGAAGCAAACCTAAGTGAGCTCTTTATATATATTAAACATCTAGGAGTAATAAATACACTCTGATATTATATCCATCCTAAATCATTAAAATGAACGTAATGACGCTGACAGACACATATTGGCCACAGTTGCCCTTGTGTTGTGAAACTTTCATACCAACAACAACAACAATGTTGTCATATGCCGTTTGTTTGTTTGTTTGTTATTTGGTTTTTAGGAGCATTAGCAACTAAGGCCATATTGCTCCGGTGATAAGCGGTGGTCATTCCCTGACCTTTCCGCATCCTCCATATTTGGTGGTCATGGGCTCGAACCCCAGTGTGATCAAGAAGTGTGTGCTATGCACTGCTGCTCCTGCCCACCTGGCTATGGAGGCACCGTCATATGCCGTGATTCCAAACTTTTAGGCAGAAGTTTACATGATTAAACCTGAGTGTGTATATTTTTTTAAACTCCTATTATTTTGACTCCTTTGTAAAAATTGAAGAAAGTGATATAAATGAAAAATCTTTTCATTGGGAATACTCTCAGTGCTGTGGGTCATATTGAAACAACCAAATACATGGGCTGTGTTAGGATAATTAAGACTAAGATTAGATGTATGTACACTTCAATGTACACTAATGTGTGCTGCATAGTATAGTGTTCTGGTTGTGGGATCCAGGTTTCCTCCCATTTGTCACTGAATTTCTGTTCTGGCATAAGCCAACTGCCAGCCTTGTAAGTGTGGTAAAGGCTATCTATATGGGGCTTCACAGCTAGGGGGGTGACAAACTTCAGGTTGGTTGCATTGCCCCCTTACTCCCATCCATAGCTCTGTGGAGGCATTAGCATTAGTAGAGGCATTCGATGCAAGAAAGCAAGTTTGTGCAGCATCAGCCAAAAAATAAAAAAATAATAAATAAATAAAAAATAACCACTTCCCCTTCACCCCTCTGTTCGTTCGAAATACCTGTCCAGCTGAGCCTTAAACTTATTTAGGCTATCAACTTCCACGACAAGGGATGGAAGTCTATTCCACCAACCAACCACCCGCTGGATAAAGGCAAATTTCCTCACGTCTATCCTACATCTGCCTTTTCTCAATTTGAATTTATGCCCTCTCAAGTGATTATTCTGAACAAGAGGAAGAATCCCATCAGCATTGAGCATGCTCAAACCATTCAAGGCTTTATACACCTCTATGAAATCACCTCGCCGGTGCCTAGACTCCAGACACTGTAATTTGCAAAACTTAAGCCTTTCTTCATAAGAGCACCCCTTTGTTCCATTCACTAATCTTGTTGCCCTTCTCTGTACTCGTTCCAGCATCTCTACATCCTTCTTGAAATGAGGCCTCCAGACCTATATACAGTACTCTAGGTGTGATCTGACCATTGCCTTATAAAATGGAATAATCACCTCCTTATCCCTGCTAGAAAAATTCCTATATATCATCGACAATACACCATGACCTACTCTTGCAGCCCGTCTGCACTGATCAGAAAACTTCATATCTGCGTGCACAACCACCCCCAGGTCCCTTTCATTCTCTACCACTGTCAGTGTATACCACACAGTTGATACGTTGCTCTGGGGTTGCTGTTTCCCAGATGTAGTACTTTACATTTGTCAATGTTAAACTTCATTTGCCACCTCGAAGCCCATCTGCTCAACCTTTCCAGATCCTGTTGCAGTAGCATAGTGTCAGTAGTGTCCTTGACAACCCTGCAAACCTTCGTATCGTCGGCAAACTTGGACATTAAGCTTGATATACCATCATCGATATCATTTATAAATACAGAAAACAATAATTGACCCAATACGGAACCCTGAGGGACTCCACTAATAACATTAGTCCACGATGAGCAGTGTCCATTGATTACCACTCTCTGTCTTCTCCCCCCTCAACCACACCTTTATCCACAGCAGCAATTTAGCATTAGCATTAGCATTTAGCATTAGTAGAGGCATATGATGCAAGAAAGCAAGCTTATTCAGCATCAGCCAAAAAAAAAAAAAAAAAAAAAACCCTCTCCCATTTCACCCCTCCGTTCGTTCGAAATACCTGTCCAGTTGAGCTTTAAATTTGTTTAGGCTATCAACTTCAACAACAAGTGATGGAAGTCGGTTCCACCAACCAACCACCCGCTGGCCAAAGGCAAATTTCCGCACATCTATCCGACATCCGTCCTTCCTCAATTTGAATTTATGCCCTCTGAGGTGATTATTCTGAGAAAGATGAAGAATCCCATTGGCATTGAGCATGCTCAAACCATTCAAAGCCTTATACACCTCTATCAGATCACCTCGCCGGTGCCTAGTCTCCAGACTCTGTAATTTGCAAAACTTAAGCCTTTCTTCGTAAGAGCAACCCTTTGTTCCATTTACTAATCTTGTTGCCCTTCTCTGTACCCGTTCCAGCAGCTCTACATCCTTCGTGAAATGAGGCCTCCAGACCTGTATACAGTACTCAAGATGTGGCCTAACCATTGCCTTATACAAGGGAATAATCACCTCCTTATCCCTGCTAGAAAAATTCCTGTATATCATTGACAAGACACCATGAGCTACTCTTGCAGCTCGTCTGCACTGCTCAGAGAACTTCATATCTGCCTGCACAATTACCCCCAGGTCCTTTTCATTCTCCACTACTGTCAGTGTAGTACCGCAGAGTTGATACATTGCTCTGGGGTTACTGTTACCCATATGTAGTACTTTACATTTGTCAATGTTAAACTTCATTTGCCACCTCTTTGCCTCCAATGCCACACTGCTCCAATTTGTGCCGCAGTCTTCCATGTGCAACATTATCAAAAGCCTTTCTGAGATCCAAGTATATAATATCAAAGTTATTCCCTGCATCCAGTTCTTTTGTGACTGCATCATAGTATCCAATCAAATTGGTCAGGCAAGACTTCCCCTTAACAAAACCATGCTGTGTCTGAGCTATGACTGAAGTCTTGTCTAGATGATCCTGCAGTGCTTCTTTAACCAGTGCCTCCATTAATTTTCCACGAACAGAAGTTAAACTAACAGGTGTATAATTATTTGTGTCGCCCTTTGATCCTCCTTTGTGAATTGGGGTTACATTTGCACAACTCCAGTCCATGGGTACTTCCCCTGAGTCCAAGGAAGCTCTCATAATTATGGCTAAGGGTTTGCTTACTTCCTTTGCTGCCTCCTTTAATATAACTGGATAGATCCCATCCACCCCAGGTGCCTTTCTTGTATTTATCTTTAACAATTTCTCCTCCACTTTACTCTCAGTTATTACAAGATTCTTTAGCTTACTGCCAGAGTTGAATACACCTCTGGCATTCCACTCACTGAATAACTCCTCATGTGTGAATGTCGATGCAAAATATTCCTTGTTTGTTAGCTACCTGAGCAGGATCAACAGTTGACCCATCGATATCAAGTGGACCAATCTGATTCATCCCCTTCCTTCTAGAGTTTACATAAGTAAAGAACTCTTTGCTGTTTTTCTTTGCATCCCTTGCCAAAGATTTCTCGTAATCTGCCTTCGCCTGCCTAACCTCCTTTGTAACTTGGTTACAGATCAACTTGTATCTATCATAGGCTTCTGTGTCACGTGTTAATTTGTATGTATCCCATGCATTTTTCTTCTCTGCCATATGTCTCATTAGTTCATCTAACATCCACTTAGGCCTAAACCTTGAACAATATTTCTTAGTTGGTATGTAAAGCCTAGTAGCTTCCAAGATAAGTTCTTTGAATGCTTCCCAATTTGAATTTGCTGTTGGTAACATCATCAGTTGGTCCCACTGTATAGAATTCAAATACTGTCTCAGTCCATCGTAGTCGCCTTTACAAAAGCAATAACCCTTCCCTTTACCCCTAATGGTAGTTACCTCTTTGAGTAAATCCCACTTCAGCACACTGTGATCACTGCCACCTAGTGGTTCATTTACCTGCAGATTCTTAATGCATGAAGAATCACTACTGATAATCAAATCAAGAGTTTTGCTCCCTCTAGTTGCCTCCCGAACATGCTGATGTAGAAAACAGTCATCCAATAAATCCACAAAAGCCTTGCTAGTGTGGGAGTAACCAGCCCCCAAATTCCAGTCAATATCTGGGAAATTAAAATCGCCCATTATAAGACTCTCTGATTTACTGGCCCACCCTATTTCCCCGTACAGTTTCTTATTGTACTCATCAGAGTCATTAGGCCTATAGCACACTCCTACTCTCAATTTTGATCTCCCAATGCTTATGTCACACCAAACTGACTCGACACTGCACTGTCCAGCAATGTCGACTGGCTTCACTTCCTTGGATTTTATGTATTTCTTAACTAATAGCATAACCCCTCCTCCCTTCCTATCCTGTCTATCCTTTCTGTAGACATTGTACTCCCCAAATTCCAGTTCTGCATTCCTTATATCTGTGTGACACCACATCTCTGAAATCCCCACAATATCTGCCTTTGATGTTTTGAGCAATACCTCAAATTCATCAAATTTATTTACTAAACTCGTAGCACTTGTGTACACGCAAGTATACATGCACCTGTTCTTTTTCTTAGCTACCCTAACACAACCTATGTGTTTATTTGTACCCCAATGATTCCCAGCAGTCTCTGAAATATCCTGCATCTTATTTTCCAGCCTGCGGCTCATTCCAATAGAAGCAGTGCAAGAATCACTTTCACCTCTGCCAGTGGCTACTGTTAATCTATTAGTCCTTGTATCCCCCCCAATCTAGCAGTTTTCCGACCCACCTAACACTGCCTCGATAGCATCAGCAAACATTCTTGCACCCTTTCTATTTAACTGTATCCCATCCCTGTACAAGCAGTCTCTCCTGTTAACAAGTACAGACCAGGCTGAAAAAAATTCTACCCCTTGAGCCTTGAACAATCCTTCCAGGGCCGAATTGATCGACAGGGCTCTCATCATATACTCCCTCCTATCGTGTCTGGGCAGAATTGCAGACACTTTCAAATTCAACCCTAATTCACGGCTTTTTTTCAACAGTGACCTATACTTGTTAAGTAATTCCGCCTGTCTCCTACTCTTAATATCATTAGTGCCAACATGTACAACTATATCACCTTTTGTGCCCTTAAAAGATGATATCCGCTCTACAACGTCATCAACCTTTGACCCTGGCAGACATACCCTGGTCCTGTTCCACCTATCCTTTTTACAAAGCATGTTTCCAGTTTCCCTGACAATAGAGTCACCAACAACTACTAGTTCCTTTGGGACCAGCGCATTCTGCCTTGGGGGCTGCTGCTGTGTTGTGTGATGATCAAGTGCAAGCTCTGGCATTGGTGTGGGCAGCTGAGAGCTTAATGGGCCCCTCACTTTTAATCCTTCGAGGGCATCCACCCTGTCCTTCAAGCTCTCATATAGGCCCATAACAATGCTGAGTTGTCGCCTGATTTCCTTACACTCCTTTCATCGCGCACACACAAAGACATCCCCCATGGCGGTATCATGTCCCGTACCTGACTGCTCCACAAACATCAAGCAAGTAGTGCATTTTAATAGGCTGTGATTCAGAGGTTAACTGCCCCCCTGAGTTCTCCCCTGAGCCACAGCACCCCCATTAGCTTGAGCCTTTTGCTTTGCTGCTCTGGTCTGAGTCATGATTTCAATTTAATTTCAATAAAATTTCAGTTTCAGTATCGAGTGTTATCTATGAAATCACTTTATATTACTTCCGTATCAAGTTAAGTATTAATTATTTATTTTTTACTAATTATTTATGTTATGTAACCCAAGTCGTTATATGTATAGTTAAAAGTACAATTTAATTGACAATGAAGTTCAACAAGATTAATTATCTGATTAATTGACAATATTATTTACCGTTCTATACTATACTATGTTAAGCTTATGCTATCTATTTCGAGATATTTTGTATCGCGTAACAATGGCGGCTAATTACGAACGGTAAACACGTGGAATTGAAACCCTTTCCAATACCAAGTAATACCTACAAAATCTCTATCTCAATTACTTTAATCTAAGTATCGTAAATAAGAATATAAAACTACTCTAGAAAATAAGTTAATATGCCAATTTAAGCTAATAAAACAGAAAATAAATCAGAACAAACTTCTCTGTTCCAATAGCAGCAAAAATGTACGTCCGCACAGGCTACCCTCCTTCTCAAACCGGGTTCTGTCTAGGCTCTTACTATGCCTTTCCAGAACATTATAGAAATACCCCAAGAAAAATACGGGATTCATGGATAAAGACATTTTTAATGTGGATTAAACAGGACCCCTTTTTAAATTAACTTCTGACAGACCCTAAAAATTCAATAGTGAAAAAAGTGCCCACAGCAAACTGTCAGTAGATCACTGTCCTTATTTCTGCATAATTTTTTGTTTATGCTCCAGCACAACCACCAGTCAGAGGAATTTATAATTAGCATTAGTAGAGGCATTTCATGCAAGAAAGCAAGCTTATGCAGCATCAGCCAAAAAAAAAAAAAACCCACTTCCACTTCACCCCTCTGTTCGTTCAAAATACCTGCCCAGCTGAGCCTTAAACTTATTTAGGCTATCAACCTCCACCACAAATGATGGAAGTCTGTTCCGCCAACCAACCACCCGCTGGCTAAAGGCAAATTTCCGCATGTCTATCCTACATCTGTCTTTCCTCAATTTGAATTTATGCCCTCTCAGGTGATTTTTCTGAGCTAGAGGAAGAATCCTATCAGCATTGAGCATGCTTAAATTATTCAAGGCTTTATACACCTCTATCAGATCACCTCGCTGGTGCCTAGTCTCCAGACACTGTAATTTGCAAAACTTAAGCCTTTCTTCGTAAGAGCACCCCTTTGTTCCATTCACTAATCTTGTTACCCTTCTCTGTACTCGTTCCAGCAGCTCTACATCCTTCTTGAAATGAGGCCTCCAGACCTGTATACAGTACTCTAGATGTGGCCTGACCATTGCTTTATACAAGGGAATAATCACCTCCTTATCCTTGCTAGAAAAATTCCTATATATCGTTGATCGTTAATCATAATCATAATTAATCATAATCATAATTAATCATTTCAGCAATGAATATAATTATTACCTGTATTTAGCAGTCATGTGGGCTTGAACCATGGTCTACTGAAATGCATATTCTGTGCATTCTTGCATTTGATCACTCAGCTATATTGCAAAGAAAACAAAAGGTTTGTTATAGTAAATCTAAAAATCTGTGATGTTTCATACACATTAAAATATTACCTGTTTGACATAACATAAATAAAAATGCATGGATGATATCAACCTTGTTTGAATCTGAGCTGCTTCCTTGGGATCGTGAGTTATGTAGATATGATCGAAAAATTCTACTTCTTAATGGACATTTGAACAACAGTTGTTCAAAAGAATACTCGCTGTACAAAATATGTATTTCATACATGTGGGTAATGCTTGTCAATGTGAAACAGTATTTAGTGTAATTGGAGTCATAACTGTGCAATATGTATGCATTTTATGTGTTAATTAAATTTCTACTATTTTCAGTATAATTTTTAAAACAATCAGCTTCAGTTATAATATCACTCATTTATAATGTCAAGAATATTGTAGTTAGTCTCCTTAGTTTTTTTTTTTTTTTTATTTATTTAATTTAATAAAGAAATTTAATTAATTAAATATCAACAAATTAAATAAATTCTCATGGGTGTCACTGATAAAACTTCTTAATTCTTAAGAAAAACTTATTTTACGTTGTTTCTGTACATCATTAACATCTATGTGGTTAATTCTTCATTTGTTTCATTTTAGTCAAACCCTACTCAAAGGATGTAAATGTAACTCTTCCTACAGCAGTTGGGCTTTCGTTAGCATTCTGCAGTGTTCTGTGTTGTTGTGTAGCTTCGTGGCACTTGTTACATAGGTAAGTATTTTGGTTGCAATGTTTAATTTGGTGAGTGCCAACCTGGACATCTGAAAACTTTTACCTGAATAAGTGTCTAGCGGTGCAAGTTCAAATAATTAGCATTAGCATTAGTAGAGGCATTTGATGCACGAAAGCAAGCTTATGCAGCATCAGCCAAAAAAAAAATAAATAAAATAAATAAATAAATAAATAAAAAAAAAAAAGAAAAAAAAATAAATAATTAAAAAATAACCACTTCTACTTCACCCCTCTGTTCGTTCGAAATACCTGTCCAGCTGAGTCTTAAACTTATTTAGGCTATCAACTTCCACGACAAGGGATGGAAGTCTATTCCACCAACCAACCACCCGCTGGCTAAAGGCAAGGGATGGAAGTCTATTCCACCAACCAACCACCCGCTGGCTAAAGGCAAATTTCCTCACGTCTATCCTACATCAATCTTTTCTCAATTTGAATTTATGCCCTCTCAGGTGATCATTCTGAGCAAGAGGAAGAATCCCATCAGCATTGAGCATGCTCAAGCCATTCAAGGCTTTATACACCTCTATCAGATCACCTCGCCGGTGCCTAGTCTCCAGACACTGTAATTTGCAAAACTTAAGCCTTCTTCGTAAGAGCACCCCATTGTTCTATTCACTAATCTTGTTGCCCTTCTCTGTACTCGTTCCAGCATCTCTACATCCTTCTTGAAATGAGGCCTCCAGACTTGTATACAGTACTCTCTACGTGTGGTCTGACCATTGCCTTATACAAGAGAATAATCACCTCCTTATCCCTGCTAGAAAAATTCCTATATATCATTGACAATACACCATGAGCTACTCTTGCAGCCCATCTGCACTGCTCAGAAAACTTCGTATCTGCCTGCACAACCAACCCCAGGTCTCTTTCATTCTCTACCACTGTCAGTGTAGTACCACAGAGTTGATATGTTGCTCTGGGGTTGCTGTTTCCTATATGTAGTACTTTACATTTGTCAATGTTAAACTTCATTTGCCACCTCTCAGCCCATCTGCTCAACCTTTCCAGATCCTGTTGCAGTAGCATAGTGTCAGTAGTGTCCTTGACAACCCTGCCAACCTTCGTATCGTCTGCAAACTTGGACATTAAGCTTGATACACCATCATCAATATCATTTATAAATATAGAAAACAATAATTGACCCAATACTGAACCCTGAGGGACTCCACTAATAACATTAGTCCACGATGAGCAGCGTCCATTGATTACCACTCTCTGTCTTCTCCCCCTCAACCACCCCTTTATCCCTAGTTGCAATTTGCCTCCAGTGCCACACTGCTCCAATTTGTGCAGCAGTCTTCCATGTGCAACAGTATCAAAAGGATTTCTAAGATACAAATATATGATATCAAAGTTATTCCCTGCATCCAGTTCTTTTGTGACTGCATCATAGTATCCAATCAAATTGGTCAGGCAAGACTTCCCCTTAACAAAACCATGCTGTGTCTGAGCTATAACTGAAGTCTTGTCTAGATGATCCTGCAGTGCTTCTTTAACCAGTGCCTCCATTAATTTTCCAGGAACAGAAGTTAAACTAACAGGTCTATAATTACTTGTGTCGCACTTTGATCCTCCTTTGTAAATTGGGGTCACATTTGCACATCTCCAGTCCATGGGTACTTCCTCTGAGTCCAAGGAAGCTCTCATAATTATGGCTAAGGGTTTGCTTACTTCCTTTGCTGCCTCCTTTAATATAACTGGATATAACTTTAATATAATTTATCTTCAACAATTTCTCCTCCACCTTACTCTCAGTTATTACAAGATTCTCTGGCATTCCCCTCGCTGAATAACTCCTCATGTGTGAATGTCGATGCAAAATATTCATTCAGTTTGTTAGCTACCTGAGCAGGATCATCAACAGTTGACCCATCGATATCAAGTGGACCAATCTGATTCGTCCCCTTCCTTCTAGAGTTTACATAAGTAAAGAACTCTTTGCTGTTTTTCTTTGCATCCCTTGCCAAAGATTTCTCGTAATCTGCCTTCACCTGCCTAACCTCCTTTGTAACTTGGTTACAGATCAACTTGTATCTATCATAGGCTTCTGTGTCACGTGTTAATTTGTATGTATCCCATGCATTTTTCTTCTCTGCCATATGTCTCATTAGTTCATCTGACATCCACTTAGGCCTAAACCTTGAACAGTATTTCTTAGTTGGTATTTTTTCAAATTTTGACACTTTCAAATTCAACCCTAATTGACGGCTTTTTTTCAACAGTGACCTTTACTTGTTAAGTAATTCCGCCAGTCTCCTACTCTTAGGGCAGTTAGGTTAATTAACCTAACTAGGGCAGTTAGGTTAATTAATGACTCCTGTCTAACGGAGTTTCTCCACTCACTGTCTCATAGATGTACTGTTTCTGCTACATGCCTTTTCTACAGATACATCCTTGGGTACTGTTTTTTTGAATTGGCTTCTATAATTCCCGCTTTCTCTTTCAAAACAGTCCGAAAACACCAGCCAACATCCATTTACTGTCCTACTTAACTCACCGAACCAACTTTTCATCTTCCTCGTTTATTCATTCAACTGCTGTTTTCTGGAACAACCTTCCTTCATACCTATTTCCTGAAAATTACAGTCTACAGAAGTTCAAGTCTAATGTCAACAAATATCATCTTTCGTCTTCTCACCCTGCAACCCAAGCACAGTACTAATTACTAAAGGTTCTAATACCTCTCGTGTTTGAGGTTTCATAAAAAAAAAAATAATAATAATAATAAATAAAAAGAATAACTAGTTTGGAGGAAAATTTAATTGGAAAATTTGATTTCAATTATCTATAGAGTTAAATGGAAAAAAAAATTAAGATAGAAAGTTGGATGATAAATTTTGTCTATACAGGGTGATTCACTACCAGTGCGACAAACTTGCAGGAGGTGTAGGGGGCACAAAGACGAATCGGAATCACATAGCATTGCAGTCTCCGAAATGCCTTCGTCATGCGGTAGAGGATGTTGAACGGTTGGTCGCATGAACAGCAATCCCGCTTTAAGTCAGCATTTGCGAACCGGTTCCCGAGGTAGTAGGATGGTTGAGTATTCAAACGTTGAACTGGCCGACATGCACCTTGCGTATGGAGCTGCGGACTGTAACAGGTGCGCCACTCTGCGCTTGTACCAGGAACGTTTCCCGCACAGGCGTGCTCCTCATGGTACGATTTTTGCACGTGTGCACTGGTTGAGACTGGTTGTTTCACGAGAGGTACCATGAATCGAGAGCGAACGATGGGGACGCCAGACATTAAGGAGAATGTCCTATGTCTTGCAGAAGGCAATCCGAGTACGAGTACTCGAGCGATAGGCCAACGATTGGGTATTTCCCAATCCACTGTATGGAGGATACTGTCAACAAACCAAGTGAATTCATACCATCTGCAACACGTCCAATCATTGGAGCCTGCGGATTATCCACTCCGGAGGACTTTTGCTACTTGGTTTCTTCAACAGAAACAATTCGTAAATGCTGACTTCCAGCGGGATCGCTGTTCACGCGACCTCCCGTTCACGTCCTCTACTGCATGATGAAGGCATTTCGGACCCTGCAATGCTATGTGATTCTGATTTGTCTTTGTGCCCCGTACACCTCCTGCAAGTTTGACGCACTGGTAGTGAATCACCCTGTATATACAGCCCAATTTGCAGGCTCAAAAAAAAAAAAAAAAAAAAATGAAATAGAAGCTTTTAATAATGTAAGGATAAGAAAGTCAAAATGACCCAAGTTTTACCCAGTCCAATTATAAGAAATCCAGTTTGTGACCTTCAATACTTGATAGATGGATGAAGCTTTAATATTTCTGTTTTTATTCATGTTTATCAGTATTTTTATATAAAATTTAACTACTTGTAAAATACGTAAAAATAAAAAATAAAGCAAATTTCAAGTAACTTTCAAATTTTTCATTGAAAATTTAGTTCATATTTCTTAGCAGTAAAACATCAGAACTTTTCTTAAAATTCAGACCTTTGTATATCCATCACCGTTCCTAATTATGTATGAACACAACTTTCAGTGCAGCTGTACTATGTATCAGTTTTAAAGTGCTACATAGTGATACATCATGGGGGTTTCCCCAACTATAAACGTATATTTCCCAACACATACACAATGAAATTGCTTAAATGATTTCTGCTATTGCATCTATACAGAGTTTTGTTATTAATGAACTATTTGATTATACTCATGCTATCAGTTTGATTGATATTAGGAAACGGTTTTGGAAAGCTATGGCAAATGTCCCGTGTAATATAATAATATTCTTTATGAATTGAAACTGATGCACAAATTATTCTCTGCACAGAAAGACCTGAAGAATTTTACAAATAGGTGTACAACTAAAATAGAATTTAAATACAAAAAATAAACAATGTGCATTTATATCACTTCAGATGGTAATTAGTTGAATTAATCTAATAGAAAGTTATAATAAAAAAAATAATAAAATAATAAAAATGTTCCATACAAATTTTACAGTGCACCCATTCCTGTGCATGTCATTTCTTTCTGGAAAATAAACTCATAAGCAAAATCCAGCACAGTGAAAATTAAATTAAGAAATATTATATGAAAAGGCTTAAATTCATTCCTGATGTCTAAAAATTAATTTAATATGTATGAACTTTTTTTTAAATTTAAACTCATAACATTTAAGTTAAGTAAAATTTAAAAATAATAAAATAAAACAGTAGCTCTTGTGAGTCAAGAATAGCATTGTGATATCACTTATTGATCAACCATATATCTGGGTTGAGTGAGTTGTGTGTGTCCAGAGTCATATTTAAGAAATATCTATTGAAGCTTTGTAACTTTTAGAGCTTTGAGTGCAGGGAAGGGTGCTGTGTGTGTGGGTGGCTTCCTGGCAATCATATGTAATTTACAACAGCCAAAGAAACAACACTCAGTGAAGTGCGTTTTTGATTTTTTAACATAGTTTTATAAAAAAGTAAGTATTTTTAATTCCACAATTATGAGGTTTTGCTATATTAAAATCAAGTGTTCAGTTCATAAAATGGAAATATAAGGTTTAGGAAATTGTCTGTCTGTTAATTAATATACAATTTGTCTATTAGTATTAATAATAGTAGTGGCAAATGTTGCAAGAAAGCAAAATTATGTAACATCAGCAGCCAAAAGGGAGGAAAAAAAAAAAACTTCCCACCTCATCTGTCCATGCCTCCAATAATATGCCTAATTCTTCCTTAAATTTTACAAGCTTCCCGCTTCAACAATACAGGTGGAAGTTGGTTCCAACAATCAACTGTCCACTACCTGAAGGCAAATTTCAACACATCTATCCTGCAACCATCCTTCCTCAGTTTGAATTTATGTCCCATCATGTGCATAGTCTGAGCAATAGGAAGGATTCCATCAGCATTGAGCTTATTCCATCCATTGAGAGCCTTAAACACCTCAGTTAAATCACCTCACGGGTGTCTAGTCTCCAGACTCTGCAACTTGCAGAGCTGACACCTTTTGAATTAATAAAGGTATTAATCTTACTAATATGTATGTATTATATATGTTATATATGTAGTATATTACATATGTGTATAGTATAGGTTTTACAAGTATGATATTTTACACAGGAGAAAGCCTCATTGGTGGAACATAATTAATAGACGAACTACAACTGAAGAGAGGACAACACAGAGAGAAATTAGCAATAATACTAGTGGTAGTCCAGATCCCCTTTTACCTTCAAATGGAACATTACCATCATACGAAACCGTCATCACACAAACAGTGAGTAACTGTAAATTTAATTATTTATTTGAATTTCGTAGTCTAATTATATTATACTAGAATACCCATGGCAAATATTTCACCAAAACTTTCAGAGAAATGAAGATTAATATTGAAGTAATTACAAAAACTCCCCTGGCCCACTTCACTGCTAGCTATGGTGTCAATGGAACAAACTGGGGAATAAAATATATTTTAAAAAAATGACTAAAAATGCGCTTTGTTCATTTTTTATACATGTATGACTATATAGTCCTTTAAAAAAAATTACAATTATGCACAGATAAAATTACATTTATTCTAGTGTACCCATGGCGAATATTTTGCCAAACCGTAATGAAACTCTTGAGCAATAGTTCCATTACAGAATTGTCAGTAAATAATTGAAATTTTTAAAATTGGTAGGAACATATTTTTGGAAATTTTCCTGCAAATTGTTTTTTTTTTTTTTTTTTCCCTTTCAGTTTTACTGCTAAAAAAAACCTGTTGCAAAAGGAATCAAGTCAAAAGCTTTTTTAGCCTTTGAGTTATTCACGTTCAAAGAGCATTCTTGACAGAGGGATATTAGCAAATTATTATATAGATCGTAGGAGTTTGTAGTATCCTGATGGAGGATTCTGTTATTGTTCTGTAGTTACTTCCACTAAATTTATTTCTTCTGAATTAGCATATAATACAATAATAAAATTAATAAATTTTAAATGGATGAAATACAACTATAATGGTTGGATCAACAGTAACAAATTTGACATTTGGAAAGCTAATATGAAACAAGGTAATCAAAAATTAAGCTGACACTTATACCTATAATTATCTATTCAGTCAATCAGAAAGGTAGTGGAATATTCCAAAATCAGAAATGAGGAAGAGTTATGTTGGTAATAATTATATAAAGGTTTATACTAATTATACATTAGCATTAGTAGAGGCTTATAATGCAAGAAAGCAAGCTTATTTAGCATCAGCCAAAAAAACCTTCCCGTTTCACCCATCCTTTCACTCCAAAAGTTTGTCTAGTTCAGCCTTGAATTTATTTAAGCTGTCAACTGTCGTAATGACAGATGGAAGTTTGTTCCAGCAAGCAACCACCCGCTGGCTAAAGGCAAATTTCTGCACATCTATTCTACAAACATTTTTCCTCAATTTGAATTTATGCCCCTCGGGTGTGGAATCTGAGGAAGAATCCCATCAGCATTGAGCTTGCTCAAACCATTCAAGGCTTTATACACCTCAGTCATATCACCTCACAGGTGCCTAGTCTCCAGATCCCGCAATTTGTAGAACTTAATTTATGGTCCATTTAAGAGCCCAAAATTCAGCAGTGCAAAGTGGTTTAATTGTGCTAGGGGCAGCAGATACCAATACCTCTGCATCATATAAGAGTGGAGAATATACCATGGTTTTTATATATTTTCTGGTAGTTGTGACTTCGTTAATATACTGTAAAGGCTCTTTGGAACTGCATCGAAGTCAAATTGCCTCGGTGAGCAGCTTGTCCATGTGGTTACTGAAGCAAAGCTTATGGTCAAAAACAACCGTGAGATTAGTATGCTTATTGACGATGGGGATAGGAACATTACAGTGTTGGCTAAATATAGGAAGTAATTTTCTTTAAGGAGAATATCATAAATTCAGACTTTTCTGGGTGTATTTTTAGTTTGAACAATGAACAGTAAACCAGATTATTCTATTTTGAAGGAATGATGTGAGGAATGGTAGAGTGTCTCCCTTGATCTGATAATGGTCTGTAAGTAGCTTCAGCATTGCAGGAACATTTATAGAATCGAAAGCTGCTTTGAGGTCTACATTGTTTGAGATTTAAATGCAGAGAGGATAGAGAGCTGGTGGTGGCTAAACAGTTAGTCAAAGTGGATCGAGTAAGGGTCTAATGGATTTGAGGAGGATGATGTGGAAAAAGTTTAGTTAGATCACGGAGAAGTATCTTTTAGAAGACTTGAGGCATTGGAGATTGGCTGGTAATGCCTAATAAGAATAGACATTTTAATTTTGAGTACATGCTTCACAAGGTAGATACTGCTGGGGAAAGAAATTACTTAAAAGAATGACATTAAAAGTAGTTAGAAAGGGATCCAAAATATATGGACCAAGACATTTGATAATGAATTGGGGGATTCTATCTGCACCTGCTGTAGTGAAAGCTGGTGTAGAATTAATGGCAGTGGTAAGTTTTTCCCCCTTGAGATCAATACTGCAGTCAATGTGCCAGGTGAGATTCCATTTGTTGGTTTATGAAGATCAGGACATTGTTCTAGGTTGGAGGCAAATCTAGATATAAAGGCAAGCCATTGATCAGGTTCAAGATTTAAGGGGGGAAATCAGAAGACCACTCAGAGTAGGAACATTTTCCTCTACTAGGGAAAAAGGTTTATTAGCATTAGTAAAGGCACATGATGCAAGAAAGCAAGCTTATCAGCCAAAGCAAAGCATCAGCCAAAAACAAAAAAATAAATAAAACCTTCTCATTTCACCCATCCACTCACTCCAAATGTTTGTCTAGTTCTGCCTTGAATCTATTTAAGCTATCAGTGTCTGCAATGACAGATGGAAGTTTGTTCCAGCAATCAACCACCCACTGGCTAAAGGCAAATTTCTGCACATCTATCCTACAACTGTCTTTCCTCAATTTGAATTTATGCCCTCTCAGGTGATTATTCTGAACAAGAGGAAAAATCCCATCAGCATTGAGCATGCTCAAACCATTCAAGGCTTTATACACCTCAATCAGATCACCTCACAGGTGCCTAGTCTCCAGACACTGTAATTTGCTAAACTTAAGCCTTTCTTCGTAAGAGCAACCCTTTCTTCATTCACTAATCTTGTTGAACTTCTCTGTACTCGTTCCAGCAGCTCTACATCCTTCTTAAAATGGGGTCTCCAGACCTGTACGCAGTACTCAAGGTGTGGCCTGACCATTGCCTTATACAAAGGGATAATCACCTTGTCTCTGCTAGCAAAATTCCTATATATCATTGACAAGACTCCATGACATGCTCTGGCAGCCTGTCGTCACTACTCAGAGAACTTCATGTCATTTTTCATTCTCCACCTCCATGAGTGTAGTACCACACAGTTGGTACATTTCTCTTGGGTTACTGCTATTCATATGCAGTACTTTGCATTTGTCAGTGTTAAAACTTCAGTTGCCACATCTCAGCCCATTTGTTCGTTACTAATGCCTTAGTTACTAATGCTCCTAAAAACCAAAGAACAACAACAACTTATCCAACTTATCTAGATCCAGTTGGAGTAGCATACTGTCTTTACTGTTGTTAACAACCCTGCCAACCTTTGTATCATTGCAAACATGGACGTTAAGCCTATATACCTTCATTGTTAAATACACAAAACATCAATTGGCCCAGCACCGAACCCTGGTGGACTCCACTAATAACATTAGTCCACATAGAGCAGTGTCCATTTATTACCACTCTCAGCCGTCTCTCACTGAACCATTCCTTTATCCATTGCGGCAACTTGCCCTTAATGCCATAATGTACAGCAGTCTTCCATGTGCAACAGTATCAAAAGCTTTCCTGAAATCCAAGTATATGATATCAAAATTATTTTTTGCATCCATTTCCTTTGTGATCACATCATAGTATCCAATCAGATTGGTCAGACAGGACTATCCCTTAACAAACTCATGCTGTGTCTGAACTATTACTGCAGTCTAGGCTAGGTGATTCTGCATCACTTCTTTAACCAGTGACTCCATTATTTTTCCCGGAACAGAAGTTTAGAAGTTCCCTGGAACAGAAATGCATTGGTCAGGAGCAAGAGTGTGGTAGAACACGCTCTTTGGGTGGATTGGGGTTCTATGCCGTGAGTGCTAAATACGATCAACATTTGTACTGTTGATTTATTGTAAACTCCACTGACCAGAATATAAGCAAGAACTTTATTTTTTTCTCCAAATAAGAGGCTATTATTATTTGTTATTATTTAGTTTTTAGGAGCATTAGCAACTAAGGCCATACTGCTCCTGGGATATGCGGTGGTCATTCCCTGACCTTTCCGCATCCTCCGTATTTGGTGGGCACGGGCTTGAACCCCGGTCTAATCAAGAAGCGTGTGCTACGCACTGCTGCTTCTGCCCAAATAAGAGGCAAAGATATGGAACCATATAGGAGATTCCTTTAATAATGTTATAAACCAAATAAAAAAATTCCTTTTAGACTGTTTTCTTTTCTGGCTTTTTTTTTTTTTTTTTTTTGTGTGTTTTTAGTTTTGCTTTTGTCTTTTTTGACAGCTGTGAAAATTAAATCCAGAATGAGTTCATTTTTTCAATAAAGTGAATTTAATTCACATTATTGAAAACAAGAACTTTATTGAAATTAAATTCAGTAATAGCCATGTACTGTTTTAATTAAAAGAATTCATCCACACAATCATATATGCTTTTAAAAATTTCCAAACAGCCAGGAGATACCCCACATGTAAAGAATGAATTGTTTCATAGTTTTCATTTGTGAACATGCATTTGTCCATTGCAGGTATTTTTCTTTGAAATTTTAACTTCTAGCTGTCTACCTTTGTAAAATTCTTTAACAAAACTTAAATGAAACTGTTGAGTCTGGTCATGTTAGTCTAGTTTAATGCTAAAAGTAAAGTAAAAAAAAAATACAATTACTATTCTCTGTAAATGGAGAAGTGCACCTATTCTTTGTGATTGTCCAAAATTATTTGTATTTAAATCTTATTCATTAATTTGGTTACAATTGCTATTTCTTGAATTAAATGTGTTTTAAATTTACTAGAAACAAAAATTTAGCCTTTAAAAATAAATAAAATTCCACATCAATACATTTTTTGTGCTCCAACTTGTTTACTTGCAGTTTCCAAGTATTATGGCTCTGTGACTGACAGTAGGTAGCATGATTTAGGGACGTGGTTGGATTAATAATAATAATAATAAAATTCTTTATTCATAGAAATGTAGGACACGATCCCCGCTACAGTCAACCAGAGGAATCTTACAATTAACTGTACACATTACATTCAGTACATAAAAAAACTATGTGGGTACACAGCAAATACATAGACAGTGCAATATACACAGCTAATATTGCAATCAATGGATTTTATAGTATTATAATAGATTGATTATACAGAGCTTATATTGCATTATAGTACATATTTTTTATAGTTATTATATCCAAGCTGCAACACATTGAGACAGTCCGGAAACTTTCACTGGGAGTTGACTAGTTGCGCTGACAATTGCAGGAATGCTGACTGCACTTCACTATGGATTATATTAATAAGCAAGTATCATGCAGCAGGTAGTTCTAGCAACTGACTGGATTATGCAAATAAGGGGATATAGATTCAAATGAAGAAAAAATAATTGTTGACTAGGTGTAAGAAAATTTACCTTTAGTCAAGGTGTAAACAGCTTTTGAAAGAAGTAGCTAAAATATAAAACTAGGGGATATTTTATTTTTATTCATTAATTATTTATTTTTGATTTGACAATAGATATTTCCTAAGTTTTGTTTCCACACATTGTGGTATGCCATTTTAATACTAAAGAACTAACATATACAGTTTAAAGACATGACACCAATGCTTCTCAGCCTTAGTTGCCTGAGTACTAATCCAAAAATAATTCAACCCACATCTTATATGTTGGAACAGCATCTCTATTCCAGATGTCCAACTATCGTGGGGGGGAGTGATATCTACCCATGCACTGTAGAAACAGTTAATAAGTAGATACCATTTTTATAGGTTAGTGGCAAATGAGTTTGTTTTCTAATTTTTTAAATTCTGTGTTATCTACTAGTTTATAGAATTTACCTTCCTTTCTTTATTTCTGTTTCATATATATACTTGTTAGGCATAGGTTAAGGCCACTTTTTAATTTTTATAATGTTTAAATTTTAACAGGTTCCAGATGAGCCTCCCCCATCCTATGAAGAGGTCATCAAAGCCACAGAAACAAATTTAACTAAAACTTGAACAATAGAATTATTCCAGGAAATTTATGTAAAAAACAGTCTAACCCAGTCATGAAAACAAATAATCACAGAAGGCATTCGTGCATGTTTACTATAAATTAGAAGTAAAATTCTATGCTTCTCACCATGTAAATAATGAGCAGAATTCTTCATTTATTGGTTCTAAGTTATAATTACAAAAGAGGTCCAATGAACTCAGTAGACTTGCCCAATTATTACGTGCTTTGAATCTGTTTTGGTATTCCCGCTCTCTCCACTACTTGATGAGGTCTCCATGTAGAAACTGGAAAAAACAGTTGGGCTGATATTAAGATCTACAGGAGTTCTTTGAACCTTCTCAACAACCAGCATTTTTTAACATATCCTTCAAAATGTAAGAAGAGGCAAAACACTACTGCTCCTTGATACCTTGCTAACTAGACATGATAGTGTCAAGAGATTTGGATACAGGAAACCCACGAACAGAGGAATCATCTTGAAATACAGAATCTGCCCATCTCCACTCATTCTGACCAGAGTCAGAATGGGTCATAAGATCCTATATCACCAGGGCACTGAATATACATACAAATGGAAGAGTCTTAATAAGATTTGCAGAATTAAAACTATTGCAAAAGAAATATGGCTACCCAGACACTCTTATATCAGAAATCATAAATGACATGAGAAAAACTCTGCCACAGATCACAGAACCCAACTAAAGCAGTAACCATCACTATTCCTTTTGTTCCTATAATAAGCCAGAAGATATAAAGATGGCTTAAAATTTCATTTTGTCCACCTATACAGGATCCTTTCCCTTAAAACAAATTTTTCAGTATTCCAGCCAAACATCGATGAACTCAAGAGAACCAATCTGCACTCACTTGTGGATGCCAATAAGTTTCTTTGAAAGAATCTTAGAGATATCTTCACAAGAATGGGAAAACACTAAAAAGAAAACATTGTGGTCGGCATGTGGTTATGGCAACCATTACTTTTTAGTAATATTGCCATAACCATGTGGTCAGATAGGAAGGGTGTATAGTACCCATGTTCTGAATAACCATGGTTCAACCCAGCACAACTGCTAAATGGGATGCTGTTTCTTGTATTCTTTCTTTCTTTCTCTCTCTCTCTCTCTCTCTCTCTCTCTCTCTCTCTCTCTCTCTCTCTATATATATATATATATATATATTATTTTATATATATATTCTATATATATATATATATATATTCTATATATATATATATATATATTCTATATATATATATATATATATATTCTATACCACTACCTTACTAAACGAGCTGAACAACAGCTCTACATACAAAGTAGAGACTATTAAACGTACCACCATCACCAAAAAACTACTGGCTATACACAAAAAATTAAAACTAAACAACACCAACACTAATTTTCCGTATGTTTATTGCATACCCAAATTTCACAAATCACCCATCAGTTTTAGATTCATCACTTCATGCAGGAACAGTTACGCTAAAATTCCACATAAAGTGCTGGTTGAATTACTAAGTATTATTTTTAAAAACATTGACCATGCTAGAGTCATTCTCAATAATAACCCAATTCTAGAATATTTAAAACATAATAATGACTCTATTGAACATGTAAGCACCTACGACTTCAAAAATCTGTTCACTAGTATCCCGCACGATAGTTTAAAATACGTACTCAGTCACTATTACACTGAATATAAAAATATATTACCTTGCAAGCAGCAACACTGGAATGATCTGATAAATATATGTATTTTTAATAGCTATATCTACAATGGTACTAGAATATACAAACAGAATACAGGGATTGCCATGGGAGCTTGTAGCTCTAGCCTGGTTGCTAATCTCTACTTGCATTTCTTTGAGACAAAAATTAGCAAGGAAATAACACTATATAGATACATTGACGATTTAATTGTCTTTGATCGTCCTAACTTTCTCACTGAATATGGCAAATTTTACCCTTCGGAATTAGAAATAGTTGCCACCAACACAGATAGCACCAAATCAGCTACATACTTGGATATAAACATACAGGTACACACTAATAATATAGATACTAACGTCTACGACAAACGTAATGCGTTCGGATTTAAGGCTATTAGCCTCACCAACTGGCATTCAAACATATCATTAAGAATCCATAAAAATATAATCGTGTCACAAAGCATTAGATTAATTAAAATATGCAATAAGGCAAACAACATTATCAACACGCTTATCGATTTCAGACAAAAGTTATCTGATAACGGATTCCCGGATCATTTTATTATTAAAAACTTACATACAGCTATGTTGATAGCCTTAAATACTTTCCATAATAGTTTTGACCACCATTATATTATATCGCGTGTTTTGCGTAATTAACGTTTCACCCACATTATCTGTGCTTAAGTACCTACTGGATTATTTACGGTTGACGGCTTCGACAGAGCCTGTATATATGTACATTATTAGGCACTGCCTCAGGAACAAAATTAATATAGCTTACACTCATTGAAAAAGTTGTACCTATATTTGTTCTTGAGGTAGTAATTAATTTATTCTTGGCTTCCCCCCTTAGCCAGCTTTCGTTTTCTTTTTCTTTTTCTCTCTTTCTTTGGCTTTTTATGAGAACCGCTCATCCTATTCTAGTTTTCGCCACTTCATGCTATACGCTAATAATACCAGAGGGCGCGCCATTATTATTTTGGCTTTTTGGGCCTATTATAATGAATCTACAACTAATTACATGTCAGTAAGAGGGCGCTGACTTCCACTATTATCTTTATATATAAATTAACACGTGCACTACAACGTGGTTTTTTCTTGTTTCATCATCGAGATAGGTCTACTATTTATGCACCAAGTACCACGATGTAAGTAAGTGATTAGGAACTAGCCTTTCCTGTCTTCCTTCGCTTCCTTTATTTTATCTAATTTATATTTTATCCAAATTTGCCATGTTATGTTATGCTATTGAAATACCAGGATCTCTTACTATAAGGGACGGGTAGTTACGCGCCCGGTATAATCCGACGTACAATTGCAATATTGCTTCTCCTCTACTTTTAACTATGTGCTGTCTTTTTCTATTCTTCTTACCTCATGAACTATTAGAGCAATTCGAGGGGGATTGAGGTACTATCCCTATTCTTAAACCCTTTTTCCGTTCTCCTTTTTTAGCTTTAGCTACTGTACCACCCATTAATAAGATGCTACTGGTTCTCAATTGCCTCTACTTTTCGTTGTGTTTTAGCTATCGGTCGGGCTAAAGTCATCTAGCCTGTTAACTACCACAAATTTCCACCTATTTACTACCACAAAATTCTTTTTGTTAACTACCACAAAATTCTTTTTGTTTAACCTTAACTTAAACCTTCCACCCCAATGATATCTTTTATCACCATTCGGCAACGTTTAACAGGCAGATGATATCAGAAACTGATAGCTCAGTTAATTATAGGAGGACACATTGAAAGGGTTAGCCCTTGAAAAAGTCCCTTTCATTGTGTTACTATATCCTATAATTAACATACCATACTTATCTATGTTATCTTCTACCTTTATGATTTATCTATTATATTATATTATTTTCTCTACTTTATTCTATTTATATGTATCCTTTCCAGGTTTGAACTAAGGACCAGTAATGGCTAGTATAGCGTTCTGTTGCCACTAACTTATCTATTACTTGCTTTTAACATATTAAGACTGATGTAATGTTTTATCATGTTATTTTTGATGGCATTAATCAGCTCTTCTCCTTTTAGTATTTCCAGTATTTCTCTCGCTCCTAGATTCTATTGTTTAGTTATTTATAAATTCTGTTCACGTATTCTATTTGCTCGCTATATATATATATATATATATATAGAGAGAGAGAGAGAGAGAGAGAGAGAGAGAGAGAGAGAGAGAGAGAGATCTTGTGAATCCCACTGACTATTTGGTCATTCTTGAGAATAAACAAAAAATTTATTTTTAGGCAGCCATCGTAGCAGGTGGTCAAGTGCGAGCACTTGACCACTCTGCTACGACTGGTGCTGAAATACATGGACTTTTAGTGACAACAGTGCAAGCCTACATGACTACTAAATATGGTGCTGTTCTATTCTCTCTCTCTGTCTTGTGAACTCCCGACTTTATGTATACATCTTGAAGTATAAACAGAAAATTTATTTTTAAAGAGACATACAGTATGGAAGAGTCAAAATCCAACCCAAGTATGCATGTTTTGGAATGGTATGTTAATTCTACTTCTGTACTGTCCACAAATACTGCTTCCCACAGAAGGATCTTCAAAGAATCCTTATTCATAAAATGTTGTGTGTTGTGGTGCCCACTGAGAATAAGTAACAATCAATCGTCTTCTCTATTAGCGAAGCATTACTTATTCAAGGTAGTGCAATATATGGTAACTCGTGAGGTAATCACAATATGAGATGCAATTAAATCAATGCCTTTACACTACTTGTGTAGTTTTTCATTATAAGTTCACTATGGTGTATTTACACCGATATTTTATAATAAAATTTTAGAGAAAAAGCCATTAATAGAAAAGAGGATGTGTGTCAGACTGGAATACTTACATAAGTTCATGCAAAAAATTCTCTTCAATCACAAGGACGTAAGAGTTACAGAACTTCAAGTAGAGATGTGCTCATGGGTGTGATGGAGGGACTCGTGCAAGCCCCTTGTTTAAAAAAAATTATTTAATAAAATTTGAAGGACGATCAAGGAGTACAGGAACTCCTTGACTTGTGAAAATTTGACTTTACATAAGTTTTTGCTGACCATTGCAAACTGAAAAAATTATGGAATGTATTTTGCATCTGTAGGGATAAATGGAGGTATTGTGAAAATATCGTAATGGGAACCACCCAATAACACTTTTTTCTTTTTTTTTTTTTTTTTGGTAATTCGTTAGCATTAGTAGAGGCATGCGATGCAAGAAAGCAAGCTTATGCAGCATCAGCCAAAAAAAAAAAAACTCTCCCGTTTCACCCCTCCATTCGTTCCAAATGCATGTCCAGCTCAGCCTTAAATTTATTTAGGCTATCAACTTCCACAACAAAAGATGGAAGTCTATTCCACCAATCAACTACCCTCTGGCTAAGGGTAGATTTCTGCACATCTATTCTAAAACTGTCTTTCCTCAATTTGAAACTGTGCCCCCCCCCCTCAGAATCTTAATCTGAGCAAGAGGAAGAATCCCTTCAGCATTCAGCTTGCTCAACCAATTCAAGGCCTTATACACCTCAATCAGATCACCTCACAGGTGCCTACTCTCCAGGCACTGCAATTTGCAGAACTTAAGCCTTTCTTGGTAAGAGCACTCCTTTGTTCCCCTCACCAATCTTGTTGCCCTTCTTTGTACTCGTTCTAGCAACTCTACATCCTTCCTAAAATGAGGCCTCCAGACCTGTACACAGTACTCTAGGCCTGACCATTGCCTTTTATAATGGGATAATCACCTCCCTGTCCCTGCTAGCAAAATTCCTATATATCATTGACAAGATTCCATGACCTGCCCTGGTTTCCCATCTGCACTGCTCAGCAAACTTAATATTTGACTGCACAATTACCTCCAGGTCTTTTTCACTTTCGACTTCCCTGAGTGTAGCACCACACAGTTGGTACGTTTCTCTTCAGTTATTGCTACCTATATGCAGTACTTTGCGTTTGACAATGTTAAACTTCAGTTGCCACTTCTCAGCCCATTTGCCCAACTTATCTAGATCCTGTTGGAGTAGCATACTGTCTTTACTGTTGTTCCTTGGAAGTTGAAAATTTCAGTATATTTCTAAACTATTTATCTCTGTAAAAGGTCATATTTATAATGAAAATTGCACTACCATTTCATCGTTATCATATGTTCCCCTTATAAGAATAAATTTTGAACACCTTTGTAATATTTTTCTAAAGCACATTTCTGGAGGTTACGACCATAAAACAATAAAAATAATTTGCCCTTTCCAGTTTATTGGGCTTTATTGTTAGTGCATCTAATTATAAATGGGTAGTAAACTCGATCTTACTGCATTTGTAATAATACCAAAATTGAGTTTTTATGTTATGGTGAAATGTGTTCCCGTTCACTGAAATTTTCAATCATATAAAAACAAATTTTCAGAAACTTCTCTTCATTCCTATTTACATATTACAATGATGAAGAGAAAGCGACCAACGGAAAGTGCAAGTGGTGGTAGTGCCAGGAAACAAAACAAAATTGATTTAGAAATTAAGATGAAAATGATTAAGAAGTACGAAGCAAAACAAAGTTTGTCATCTTTTGCAAGGGAATTAGGTCTTTCTGCTTCAACAATGAATATTATTTTAAAGGACAGTGTGCGTACCCCTGAGTCTAATGACCATTCAAGCAAAAGCAACAAGTATTTATGAAGGTATTAAGGATAAGTACAGTGAACCCCAAGCCAAGTTTGTGGCAAACAATGAGTGGCTTAATAGGTTCAAGCATCGCGCTTGTTTCCACAATGTTAAAGTATGCGGCCAAGTCACCAGTGCCGATTCTGCAGCTGCAGAGAAAGTATGTGATGTATTGGAAAAAATTAAGGCGCGTATTCAACGCAGCAAATTTTTAACATTGACGAGACTACCCTGTATTGGAAAAAATACCGCATTGAACATATATTTCCAAAGAGGAAAAGACAGTGCCAGGTTTCAAGGCTTCAAAAGATAGGGCCACACTCTTGCTTGGGACTAATGCAGCAGGAGATTACAGATTGAAACCACTGCTTGTGCACCATTCTGGAAATCCTCGTGCATTTAAGGGCATCAATAAAACTACCCTACCTGTGCATTTCCGATCGAACTAGAGAGCATTTATAACAATATCTCTCTTTGAGGATTGGTTAAAATGCTGCTTCGTTCCTGAGGTTGTAAAATATTGTAAAGACAACAACTTTCCTTTCAAGATTTTGCTTCCATTAGATAATGTTCCTGGATATCCTATGCATCTAGATGATTTCAATTCAAATGTTGAGAGTCATATTTACCACCAAACATGACATCACTCATCCATCCTATGGATCAATGTGTTATTTCAAATTTAAAAGCATACTATTTATGCACAACATTTGCTCAGGCATTGCTGCAGTAGAGAGTGAGAAAAATTTTACATTTTCCCATGTAAATTTTACATTGGAAATCTTACAATATTTACCACACCATCTTAAACATTAATAAGGCCTGGGCAGAAATTACTAAAAGCTGTTTAAATGGCGCATGGCAGAAAATATGCCCACAACACGTAAAAGGCTTCAAAGGATTTGTAAAGGACAAATCATATGAAGAGTTTTCAGATAAGATTGTAAAGGTTGCAGAGCTACTTCAGTTGGAGGTTTATGCCAAAGATGTTAATAGAGAAAGAAAAGGAATTATCTAACAAGAACTTATTGACTTGCAGGCAGCGATAGTGAAAGAAGAAAATGCTGATGAAGCTCAAGATGAACCAAATGAGGAGCCGAGACACTTCATCACCAGAGAGATGGCAATGGCATTTCGTGAAATTGCAACGGCATTGACAAGGTTTGAGAAGATGGATCCTGACAGTGAACGATTCTTAAAAGTTAACAGAGGTGTGAATGATATGCTTGCTTGCTACAAAGAAATCTGATGAAAAGAAAAAAGCCACCAATCAGTCATCCATTAATATGTTCGTTCGTAAGGTTGAGCGGCTGAACCCTTCTAAATCTCTATGGCCCTCAACAGCGGTGTACTTATCAGCTGAAGACGTTGGTTCTGGCAACGATGCTTGAGAAGTAGAACTTACTGACGTTATGCTTGTCTCCTCTCTTCTTTTTTTTTTTTTTCTTTTTTTTTGTAATTTTATAATTTCGAAATTTTTTAAATTGCATGCTTTGTAATTTTTCCTGCGAATGAGATAAAAAATTGAATAAATACAATAATTTCTATTTACACATTCGTCGAACATTTCTTTTTTGATTCAATCAATTCAGTGAGCACTGTTGCGAGTGCTGCACAAGCATGGGAGAAATTCCGATTTACATAGAGTTCCGTGGAACACAACCTTTAAGTAAGTCTGGCAGTGACTGCACTCTTGCTAGTGCAACCTTCTCAACAAAAACGTAGTTCAATTTAAAAATGCAATTAATGCCTATTTTCTAATTTTTAATATTTTTAATTTGATATCTTACTTTTTAAATTAAATGTTCATTATATCAATTTTAAAAGCAGTTTGTATTTTATGGAAATATTTGTTCTTAATTTACATGGACACTACCTGCAACATTTTGCAAATATACACATTAACAAATTGACAGCATGCCTCTATATATGCTAGTCTTGTGAACAGAACTTTAATAATGAAAGACTTTGCCTGCATTGTTTGAACATAATCAATGCAATGAATTATTAACTATATATTGCAATATCGCAAGTGTTTTATGACATTACAGTTCCTTTGTATGTGAATAAATAATTAAAATAATAAAAAAAAACTTGTTTAAATTATCTGCATGATATCTGCAGAGTTCTCTGGTTACATCTTGCCAGATGTAAAAAAACTTAAGAGAATGAGAAGGCAAGGAAGAAATGGGCCCAAGAGAAAGAGGCCTGGAGATCAGATTGTGTTCATGATTGGATGCAGAGTAGTCACGAGTGGTCAACTGGTGGTTCTTTGCTGCAGTCTGTGCTGAGCACCAGAGAGGTTGGGGAGGTGGATGATGTTTCTCATTCATCTTCCTGATTGTGGCTGTTGTTCCACTCCAACTGCCACATAAAATCATTTTCTGATGGGCTGGCAGACCAATGGTTTTCTTGAAAACCTCCAACAATGATAGCTTCTTGAAAATCATTAGGCTACCAAAAACTATCAGACTGATGGTTCCTTATAGTTTTCTTAAAAACCATCAGGTCTCCCAGTGCAATTTGGGATCAGAGATGACAAAAGCGTAGTCACGGAAATGGTGTGATATTCATCAATCCAAATTTGGAGCTTATGAAGGGGAATATAAATTGGGGCTAGTCTGAGGTATTTGTTATGGTTCAGTATATTTTCGATTCCGGTTATTTGGGACACGTCGGGACTAGTGCTTTTGGCCCAATTAAGTGGCTGCCCCAATTATCTGAAGTTTCACGTAAAAAAAAAAAGTTAAGTTAAAAATACAGTGGACCTCCGCTTTACAATTGGTTCACTGTACAATCAAATCACATTACGATGGTTTTTTTTTTTTTTTTTTTTTTTAGGAGCATTAGCAACTAAGGCCATATTGCTCCGGGGATATGCGGTAGTCATTCCCTGACCTTCCGCATCCTCCATATTTGGTGGTCATAGACTTGAACCCCAGTCTAATCAAGAAGCATGTGCTACACACTGCTGCTCCTGGCTACGGAGGCACCTCGTTACGATGGAGTCACCATAGTAAAGTACCTTTCACTATACGATGTGTTAGAAGTGCCGGTCATTGTGATCATGTTTGTGAATTGAATTTTAATTCTAATAAGCGAAAACAAGGAGGAATGTTATCCACAGGCTATAAAAGTAAAGATATATTAAGCACAAATTTACCCTTTATTACCTTACCAATTAAAAAATTAAATGATACATGAAAATCGGAAGAATGTACATGATAATCAGAATAATTAATACGTACTGTAATTGTACTTACTAACTAGTTGACATTTGTGGGTGAAGGTTAAAATTTAAAACAGTAAAAAGATAAGCAATCAATAACAAAGAACCCGGCACACACAAATTGCAAGTAACAGGATATGCGCAAGTGAGAACGGAGTAACAAGTTACGCAGCTTTAATTAAAAATAGGAACGAAGAGAAGATTCTGAAAATTATTATATGATTGAAAATTCCATAGAAGTGTAAACACATTTCACCATAACCCACAGAATTCCAGCTGTCAGTATTATCGCAAATTCAATAAGATCGAGTTTACTATCCATTTATGAAAGATTGCACTAACAGAAAAGCCCAATAAACAGGTGACTGCTAATCGTTTTTATTCTTTTATGGTTGTGACCTCCACAAATCCGACCAAACCATGTGGTATGGTCAGAGACAATTGTAGGGTAATCTCCAGTGCTGCAGTCTCCTGCCCCGATTAAACAGCATGTTGTCCCAATTAAGCAAAGTAAACCCTGACTATTTTCTCGATTGGGTTCTATTTTTTAAGATTTGCTCCAAATAACCGAATAAAGAAACTCCAAATAATCCAAATAAATGGCTGCCCCGATTAACCGGTGGCCCAAATAACCAAACTCCACTGTATCTGTTATTCAATTCTTAATCAATGTTGCCAGGTGTGTAGTCACTCTCTCACACACACAGTGTGTTTTTTATTAAATTATTTTTATTAATTATACTCAAGATTATTATAATGTAGTAGTAGTAGTAGTGGCACATGATGCAAGAAAGCAAGTGTAGGAGCTTATGCAGCATCAGCCAAAAAAAAAAAAAAAAATCACACCATTCCCTCCAAGTGCCTGTCCAGTTCCTCCTTAAATTTATTTAACCTATCAACTTCCACAACGACAGATGGAAGTTTGTTCCAGCAATTAACCACCCGCTGGCTAAAGGCAAATTTCCGCACATCTATTCTACATCTGTCCTTTCTTAATTTGAACTTATGTCCCCGTAGGTTGGTAATCTGAACAAGTGGAAGGATCCCATCAGAATTCAGCGTGCTCAACCCATTCAAGGCCTTATAGACCTCAATCAGATCACCGCGCAGGTGCCTAGTCTCCAGCCACTGCAATTTGCAGAACTTAAGCCTCTCTTGGTAAGAGAATCCCTTCATTCCCCTCACCAATCGTGTTGCTCTTCTCTGTACACGCTCAAGCAAATCTACATCCTTCCTAAAATGAGGCCTCCAGACCTGTACGCAGTACTCAAGGCGTGGCCTGACCATTGCCTTATACAGAGGGACAATCACCTCCTTTTCCCTGCTAGCAAAATTCCTGTATATCATTGACAAAACCCCATGACCCGCCCTAGCAGCCTGTCTGCACTGTTCAGAAAACTTCATATCTGACTGCACAATTACTCCCAGGTCTTTTTCATTTTCTACCACCTTAAGTGTACTACCACACAGTTGGTACGTTTCTCTGGGGTTACTTCTACCCATATGCAGTACTTTGCATTTGTCAAGGTTGAACTTCAGTTGCCACTTCTTAGCCCATCTGCCCAAATTATCTAGATCCTGTTGCAGTAGCAGACTGCCATTACTGTCATTAACAACCCTGCCAACCTTTGTGTCATCTGCAAACTTCGACATTAAGCCTGATATACCTTCATCAATATCATTATACACAAAACAACAGTGGACCCAACACCGAACCCTGTGGGACTCCACTAATAACATTAGTCCACGAAGAGCAGCACCCATTGATTACCACCCTCTGTCTTCTCCCACTTAACCATCCTTTTATCCATTGTAGCAACTTACCCTTAATACCATTCTGCTCCAATTTGTACAGTAGTCTTCCATGCGCAACAGTGTCAAAAGCTTTCCTGAAATCCAAGTATATGATATCAAAATTATTTTTTCCATCCAGTTCCTTTGTGACCACATCATAATAACCAATCAAATTTGTCAGACAAGACTTTCCCTTAACAAACCCATGCTGTGTTTGAATTATTGCTGCAGTCTTGTCTGGATGATCCTGCAATGCATCTTTAACCAGCGACTCCATTATTTTACCCGGAACAGAAGTTAAACTAACTGGTCTGTAATTACTCGTGTCACCCTTCGATCCACCTTTGTGAATTGGGGACACATTTGCACATCTCCAGTCCGTGGGAACCTCCCCTGAGTCCAAGGATGCTCTCATAATTATGGCTAAGGGTTTGCTTAGTTGCTTTGCCGCCTCCTTTAAAATAACTGGATAGATCCCATCCACCCCAGGTGCCTTTCTTATGTTTAACTTCAACAATTTCTCCTCCACTTTGCTCTCAGTTATTACAAAATCATTAAGCACACTGCTACAATTTGATAACCTTCTTCCATTTTCAAATTGTAATAATTCCTCACGTGTGAATGTAGATGCAAAATACTCATTCAGTTTGTTTGCTATCTGAGCAGGATCATCAACAGTCGAACCATCGATGTCAAGTGGACCAATCATATTCATCCCCTTCCTTTTAGAGTTTATATAAGTAAAGAAATCCTTGCTGTTTTTCTTAGCATCTTTTGCCAAAGATTTCTCGTAATCCGCCTTTGCCTGCCGAACCTCCTTTGTGACCTGATTACAGACTAGCTTATATCTGCCACAGGCTTCTGCGTCACCTGATAATTTATATGCATCCCATGCATTTTTCTTCTCTGTCACGAGTCTCATTAGTTCATTTGATAACCATTTAGGCCTAAACCTTGAACGATATTTCTTAATCGGTATATAAAGTCTAGTAGCTTCCACGATTAATTCTTTGAATGCTTCCCACTTAGAATTTACTGTTTGTAACATCGTCAGTTGATCCCACTGTACAGAATTTAAAAACTGTCTGAGACCACTGTACTCCCCTTTACGGAAGCAAAAACCCTTTCCTTTACCCCTGACGGTAGTTACCTCTTTGAGTAAATCCCACTTCAGCACACTGTGATCACTGCCACTTAGTGGTTCCTTTATCTGCAAATTCTTAATACACGAATGATCACTGCTGATAACCAGATCAAGAGTGTTACTTTCTCTGGTTGCCTCTCGAACATGCTGCTGCAGAAAACAATCATCCAATAAATCCACAAAAGTCTGACTAGTGTGTGAGTGACCAACCCACAAGTTCCAGTCAATATCTGGGAAGTTAAAATCCCCCATTATAAGACATTCTGATTTACTGGCCCACTCTATTTCTCTGTACAATTGTTCATTGTACTCATTCAAGTCATTAATGTAATTAACTCTCTCCTCATTCTGAATAAACAGAACTCCATTCAACCAAAAGAACAGACAACGCAGACCTCCAGGAAGAACAAACCAAGAACACATACTGTGATCTTGAGAGGCTATGGCTTTAATGCAAAAATAATATAATTTATATAATCTTAATAATAATTCAACATATAGCTTATAATTCAACTTATAGTTTCATTATTCTATTTCCTACCATACGCTGTAATATTTTTTCTCCATTTGGTCTGATTCAGCTATATTTAACGTTAATTTCCACAAGTCTGGTGTCTTATTTCTACACCATTTTTTCCATGTAAGCTCTAGGCACATCCTCAGTCTATGGTATTAAAGTTTCATGTATCTAACTACCAATTGGGAATCTCTAATATACACATACATAGGCAAGCTCATACATAAAACCTGGTAATTTTATTAGTTTGCAGGTGTTTAGCTGTAGAGTTGAAGTCTAAGCTGTTATCAGTTCTCTTAGAATATTGATCTTTTTTGTGTTTAAAACAATTCATACTGAAGACTTTAAAATGAATCCCAAAGAACACACACACACACACACACACACACACACACACACACACACACACACACACACACTGTGATCTTGAGAGGCTTTGGCTTTAATGCAAAAATAATATAATTTATATAATCTTAATAATAATTCAACATATAGCTCAACATAAGTAGGTTGAAAACATTGCCATAATTGTGCAAGACTGCATAATTAATTGGACTTGTAATTTATTACTTAGAACCAGTAGACAAAGAAGTTTTCTCAGTATTTATATGGTAAGAAGTGTTGAATTTTAACTCTAATTTATAATAAATATTCCAGAGGTATTTTAAGATGATAAAGAGCCATTAGACTACAAATGCTTTTATAGTACTTTATAGATTTTTATTAATGTACATTTTTATACATTTATCTATATTACTTGATGTAAATATTACTCTTTTATGAAGTGCCATGAACTGTTTTTGGTTTTTTTTTTAAATGTTCCATTGGTGAGTAACCATATTTACTTATAACAAACTTTATTTAAATTCCATTGAGTAATATTTACTTACAACAAATTTATTTAAATGATTATAATATAAAATTCATACCTGCCAACTTTTGTAGTTTACTTTTCTTTTAGATTTCAATAAAGTTTGTGTCATCTTTTAAACCTAAAATATAAAATGTTACACTTTCAGGTAGGAACCTATGAAATGTATCAGTATGGGCATAGCTGTGTTCAGTGGCTCTACTCATCTTCAGTGCAGAATATACCATGCACGTAGTCTGCTATATTGTATCACTTTGTCACATTTAGTATTGGTCAGTAGTAACACTCCACATTTTTCATAATTTAGTTGTTCCCCCTGTAAAATTGTTTAATATTAAGTAAGCCAGTTTTGTCTTTTTTTTTTTTTTTTTTTTTTTTTCAAATTTTTAGTTCAATTCTTCTAGCTGTTTTTTCTGGATAAAAATACTGTGGACTGTGCAAATTACTAAGGATTTATATATTTTCTCTGAATATTGTGTTCTTCAAATCTATCAGTTGTTATAAATCTGATTGGACCTTCATCCCATACATTAGCATTTAGCATTAGTAGAGGCATATGATGCAAGAAAGCAAGCTTATGCAGCATCAGCCAAAAAAAAAAAAAAAAAAAAAATGTGTAGGAACAGTTCACAAAACTCTTCAGATGAATGATTTTAGTATTTGTAATTCAAATGATGCAAGAAGTAAGCTTATTTTTTATTTTTATTTTTTTTTGTGAAAACCCCAAACACGAAAGGTATCAAACCTATAGTACATAGTACCGTGCACGGGTTGAAGGAGAAGTATGGGGGGGATGCCGGGAACTTTTCTCTAGAGACTAAACATGGGTTTCACCACTTCAAGCCTCCAATAAGCAAAGTGGTGGTATTTCACCGGTTGATGAAAGTCATCTACCACCTCCAAATACAGTATCAGCCAAAAAAAAGGAAAATGCTTCCCATATTAACTTGCCCATCCACTCTAAAAATTTATCTTCTACTTAAATTTATTACAAGTACCCACATCCACAACACCAAATGGAAGTTTATTCCGAAAATCAACTAAACAAATTTCTCCACCTCTATCCTGAAACTATCCTGCAAGCTATCCTTCTTCAGTTTCAATTTATGCCCCCTTACATGTTGTCTGACCAAAAGTAAAGGTGCCATCAACATTTAGCTTAATCAATCCATTCAAAGCTTTAAACACCCAATAAAGTCTTGCAGGTACCTATTTTCTAGACGTGAGGGGTACCCTTTTGTGTTCCCTTTACTAATTTCTATCTTCTCTGCACCAGTTCCAACAGAAAATAAACAGGATGGGCCCATTATCTCACTGTATAAGGCAATGGCCTTATACAGCGAGAGCTAGATCCTGTTGTAGTAGCATGCCTTCAGCAATATCATTGATAAATATAGGAAACAACAGTGGGCTCAACACTAAATGATGGCAAATTCCACTAAAAGCATTAGCATTAGTAGAGGCATATGATGAAGAAAGCAAGCTTATACAGCATCAGCCAAAAAAAACCCCTTCCCATTTCACCCATCCATTCACTCGAAACGTTTGTCTAGTTCTGCCTTGAATTTATTCCAGCTGTCAACCTCCACACCGACAGATGGAAGTTTATGCACATCTATTCTACAAGTCTTTGCTCAATTTGAATTTATGTGCCCTCAGGTGATTAATCTTGCCAATAGAAGAATCTTATCAGCATTCAGCTTGTCCAAACCATTCAAGGCCTTGTACACCCCAGTCAGATCAACTTTCAGGTGCCTAGTCTCCAGACACTGCAATTTGCAGAACTTAAGCCTTTCTTCGTAAGAGGCAACCCTTAGTACACAGTGCACAGTGTCCATTTATTACTACTGTCTTCTCCCACTCAATCATCCCTTTATCCACAGCAGCAACTTGCGTTAATGCCACACTGCTCCAATTTGTATGGCATTCTTTTATGTGCAACAGTATCAAAAGCTTTCCTGAAATCCGAGTACATGATATCAAAATTATTTTTTTTGCATCCAGTTCCTTTGTGACTGCATCAGAAGATTCCATTCAAATTGGTCAGACAAGGTTTCCCCCGACAAATGCATGTTGTGTCTGAAAAATTAACTGCAGTCTTGTCTAGATGGTCCTACATTACTTCTTTAACCAGTGACGCCATTATTTCATTATTTTTCCTGGAACAGAAGTTAAATTAAGGGTGACAAGTAATTATAGTTAAACTGTAATTACTCATCACCCTTTGATCTCCCTTTTTTTTTTTTTGTGAATTGGGGATACATTCAGACATGTCCAGTCTGCCAGAACATTTCCTGAGTCCAAGGATGCTCTCATAATTATGGTTAAAGGTTTGTTTACTTCCTTCACTGCCTCCCTTAATATAATTGGTTATTTCTTATGCACCCCAGTTGTCTTTATGTTTTACTTCAGTTTCCTGTCAGTTATTACAAAATTATTTAGCTATCTGTTTACATTTTGATAAACTTCTGGCATCCCCCCCCCTCCCCTAAAGAATTCCTCATGTGATTGTAGATGCAAAACACTTATTCAATTTGTCAGAAACCTGAGCAGGATCATCAGTAGTCGAACCATCAATATCAAGTGGACCAATTTGATTCTACAATTTACATAACCCCTTCCTTCTAGAATTTACGTAAGTAAAGAAGTTTTTGCTATTGTTTTCTTCCCATCCTTTGTCAAAGAGTTTCTCATAATCTGATTTTGCTTGCCTAATCTTCTTTGTGATGATTACAGATTAGTTTATATCTTCCATAGGCTTCTGTGTTGCCTGATAATATATATCCATTCCATGCATTTTTCTTCTCTGCCACAAGTCATATGACATCTGACATCCATTTAGGCCTATTCCTTGAAGAATATTTCTTAGTTGGTGTGAAAAGCCACTTCATACTTCTATGATTAATTCCTTGAATGCTTTTTTTGCTGTTGGTGATGCCATCAGTTGGTCCCACTGTATTGAATTTAAAAACTGTCTGGGACCACTGTAGCCACCTTTATGGAAGCAAAAACTCTTCCCTTTAACCTTGTTGGTAGTTATATCTTTAAGTAAATCTCATATCAATACGTTGTGATCACTGCCATTTAGTGGTCTTTAATTTGCAGATGTTTTACTGCCTCTTAATATAATTGGTAGGTCCCATCCAGGTGTCTTGTTTACCCTTAGCTTCAACAATATCTCTTTCACTTTCTTCTCAGGTATCACGAAATCATAACATATTTCAACTCTCTATCTCCTTGTTATAACATGATTTACTTCAGGTATTCCCATCTCTAAGGACTTCTTCACTGATGACTGTAGATACTCAATTTATTTAGGTTTTTAGCAACCTGAACAGGACCAGGGTGATTCATCCCTTTCCTTCCAGTACATAAGTAAAGATGTTGTTGCATTGCTTTACATTGTTTGATAGATTTCTTGTAATCTGCCGTACCTTGCCTAATCTTCTTCATGACTTTATTGCAGACTGTAGTTTTATGCATCTTCCCCCCCCCCCGATAATTTATGTGTATCTCATGTATTTTTATTCTCTGCCACTAGTCTCGTCAGTTCATCTGACATTCAACTGGGTCTAAGCCTTGAACAGTATGTCTTAGTTGGGAAAAAAGCCTAGTGGTTTTTATAATTGCTTACATGAATTTTTTCTTGGAACTTTTTGTTGTATATAAAAATAGTTGGGTCCAATAAATAGAATTTAAAAACACTCTGAGGCCATTGCTAATAATCATATCACGAGTATTGCTTTCTCTTGTTGAATCTAATATAGTCGGCATTCGAGGTGAGCAGACGTGCTTAGTCAGGGCTCCTCAGTTAAGTGGTTTACTTTTGGATAGTGCTTTTAAATATTTGATTTATTTAGATATTGTTGGATTGTTTTGTTATAGGTTTTCCTGTAACAGTTTGATTTTAATAATATTATAGATATAATTTTTTAAAGTTAATTTTCATTGATATTTAGCTAATTTTATAATGATAGTTACGAGATCTGCCTTAAACACGTCACAGGGTATTGTGACTCACACGGAAATAGCCGATGGCGATTTACGGGTGAGTAATGATTTAATCCATTGTGGAACCTGTGGAATGTTTTCCAAGGTCGACCTGGTGACTAATCCTACCTCACCTGGGGATTCTTTTCTTTGTGATCGATGTAAGGAGTGCACCGATCTTAAATTACAATTTGGTACACTGATGGAACAATTTGAGTCACTGATAAAACCGGTGCTTGCCCTCGAGAATAATGCATCTGGGAGCTCGTCAGGGACTCGAGACTTCAGCAATTTACCAAGTGATGCACACCCAATTCGAGCCTCAAAACAGAAAAACCAAGTGCAAACTACTCTGGTTAAAAAGGACATTGTTTTATTAGGAGACTCCATTGTCAGGGAATTGGGGAATATTTTTTGTAATAAGGATAGGTGGAATAGAACCAGGGTATGTCTGCCGCGAGCAACTATTGATGATATCACCAACAGATTGTCAGATTTTAAAGGAGGTAAAGAGAATATTATTATTCATGTCGGGACTAATGATATTAAACGTACACGATCTGACGATTTGTTGGAAAAATACAGGACCATGCTGAGGAAATGTCGGGAGCTAGACCATAATGTCTATGTGTCTGCAATTCTGCCCAGACACGATAGGAGGGATCATATGTTAAAAGCCTTGTGGATTAACTGAACACTTGAAGGAATCTGTAAGCCTTTAGGGAGGAAATTTCTATCAGCACGGCCCACACTTGTAGGTAGAAGGAATTTGTTTCGTAGAGACGTGATACACTTAAACAAAGGTGGTGCAAAAGTTTTTGCCAGTATTATAGAGGATACCTTAAAGGTTCAGGTAAACTGCTAGTTAGGGGGGATGTGGGTAATACTGACAAGCATTTATCTGATAATATTGGTCAAAGTAACTCCTGCACATACCTTAAGAGTTCTTATCTGTTACCCCAACTTAGACGTATTATCTAGATGTTCTGAGGGCAGAAACGTTTCACATGAGCGGGTAGCTAATATCAGGGAAGAGTGCCTAAAACACTTCAAGGGTTGTGTTAGGGTTGTTAAATATACAAGAACAGTAAATCTTAATTGTTTATACAGTAACGTTAGAAGTGTCGTCAATAAAATGAGCGAATTCAAACTGCTGGTTAAAACAAGTAACGCGGACATAATAGGGCTTACAGAGACGTGGTGCCACCTGGAAACTGGAGATGATGAGTTTAAGTACGGCTTGTATAATGTATTTAGGAAGGATAGAGTAGATAGAAGGGGTGGTGGGGTAATGCTTCTTATCAGAAGCAGCCTGAGTGCGACGATAGCTATCCCGAATTCAGACATTTCACATGCTAGTATAGAGTCTGTATGGTGTGAGATAGTTGGAAACAAAGGTATAATGTGAGTAGGAGTAATATACAGACCAGGTGATTGTGAAGATTATCACTAAAGCCTCTACATGTAAATGGAATGGGCAAGTAAGCGTCAATGCCTTATTATGGGTGATTTCAATTTGCCTTTAATTGATTGGAGTAAATGGGAAGGAAACTCGCCATGGGGAACAAAATTTTTAAATCAAATAATTGACTGTTATTTGTATCAACATGTCAGAGAAAGTACTAGAGAAAAGAATATCCTAGACCTCATCATCACACATGAATCAGATGATATAACAGGGCTGACAGTAGAGGAACCAGTAGCAGTGATCACGGAGTTCTACGGTGGATGATGACGAGAGAGAGGTAGCAGAAGTAAAAGGCAAAGGAATGGGTTTTAATTTCAGAAAAGGAAATTACGATGCCTTAAGGTACTACATGGCCTCTTAACTGGGTAGATATCGTGCAGAAAATGAGTACATTTGAACTGTGGTGTGCTTTTAAAACATTAATCACAGATGCTTTGAATGCGTATATACCATTAAAAAAATACTCCACGAGGAGGGTTCCAAGTTGGATGAATAGTGAGGTTGGCACATTACTTGAGCAGAAAAAGGTGGCATGGAAAGGTTACAGAGCAATAAAAAGTACTGAATCCTATAACAGCTACAAGGTGATGTGTAATAGAGCCACAGAAAAGGTTCGACAGGCAAAGGCAGTTTATGAGAAATCACTAGTAAATAGAGCAAAGGGGGGCGGGGCATAAAGAATTCTTCCCATATATAAATGCCAAGAAGAGCAGGACAAACCAGATCGGACCTTTATGTAAGGGAAAGGGGATAGTATTAAATACATCAGCTGCCATTGCAGATGAACTCAACAGTTATTTTGCATCGATATTTACAAATGAAAAACCTTTTGTGGCAATGGGAAATTGTGGGAGTGAAGTTAAAAAATATGTAATTAATGATATTGAAATTTCGCAAGATTATTTAATGAAAAAACTTTCGAGCCTACAGACCAGTAAGGCTCCTGGAGCTGATGGAATATACTCTATAATCTTAAGGGAGGCGGCAAGCGAGTGCATTGAACCATTGAGGCTAATTATGCGAGCATCACTAGATTCTGGGGAGATTCCCTTGGATTGGAAAAGTGCAAATGTAACTCCCATACATAAGGGTAGCTCTAAAAGTGAAGTTGGAAATTATCGATCTGTCAGTCTGACTTCAGTAGTAGGGAAAATCATGGAGGCAATGATCAAGGGTGGAATTCAGGATCATTTGGATCGAATTGAAATTCTCAAGGATACTCAGCATGGTTTTGTAAAGGGAAAATCATGTTTAACAAATCTGGTTCGCTATTTCGAAAGGGTCACTCACGAGCTGGATTTAGGGAATAATTTCGACATTGTTTATTTACATTTCAGCAAAGCTTTTGACTCAGTCCCACATCAGCGGTTGCTTTATAAGCTGGAACAGGTTGGAATCACTGGGAATATTCTTAGATGGATAGAAGGATGGCAGGAGGCAGAGGGTTGTGATAAATGGCTATTCCTCAGATTCGGTTGATGTAAGTAGTGGGATTCCCCAAGGATCAGTATTAGGGCCACTGTTGTTTTTAATTTTCATAAACGACATTGATGAAGGGATAGAGGATGTGATGTCTAAATTTGCAGATGATGTTAAAATTGGTAGAGTAGTTAATGATCACTGTCGAGCTGAGCTTTTTCAGAGAGACCTAGATAGACTTCAGGAATGGTCCAAAAAATGGCAGCTATGCTTTAATCCAACAAAGTGTAAGGTATTACACCTGGGAAACAGTAATCCCAAAATAACTTATTCACTTGGTGGAGTTCAACTAAACCCAGTACTGGAGGAACGGGACTTGGGTGTTACGATACGGTCAGACATGAAATTCTGTGAGCATTGTAAACAGGTTGCAAGGAAGGCCCATTGTGTTCTATCGATGATCTATCGAACTTTTGCAAGTAGAGATAGGGACATGATAATACCATTATATAAGGCTTATGTTAGACTACACTTGGAATACTGTGTGCAAGTATGGAGACCGCACCTAAAGAAAGACATCGAGCTTCTTGAAAGGGTGCAAAGACGGGTAACTCGCCTGGTGAGATCGGTAAAAGGGCGTCCTTATGAAGAAAGACGTCGAATATGTGGGTTGCAGAGTTTGGAAACTAGACACCTTAGAGGAGATTTGATTGAGGTGTTTAAGGCTCTGAGAGGCATCAGTAAAATGAATGAGGAGGACGAAATTTTCAAGATTATAAATGATGCTAGAACTTGGGGATATAAATTCAAGTCATTAGCATTTAGCATTAGTAGAGGCATTTGATGCAAGAAAGCAAGCTTATGCAGCATCAGCCAAAAAAAAAAAAAAAAAAAAAACCACTTCCACTTCACCCCTCTGTTTGTTCAAAATATCTGTCCAGCTGAGCCTTAAACGTATTTAGGCTATCAACTTCCAAGACAAGGGATGGAAGTCTGTTCCACCAACCAACCACCCACCCGCTGGCTAAAGGCAAATTTCCGCACGTCTATCCTACATCTGTCTTTCCTCAATTTGAATTTATGCCGTCTCAGGTGATTATTCAGAGCGAGAGGAAGAATCCCATCAGCATTGAGCATGCTCAAACCATTCAAGGCTTTATACACCTCTATCATATCACCTCGCTGATGCCTAGTCTCCAGACACTGTAATTTGCAAAACTTAAGCCTTTCTTCATAAGAGCACCCCTTTGTTCCATTCACTAATCTTGTTGTCCTTCTCTGTACTCGTTCCAGCAGCTCTACATCCTTCTTGAAATGAGGCCTCCAGACCTGTATACAGTACTCTAGGTGTGGCCTGACCATTGCCTTATACAACGGAATAATCACCTCCTTATCCCTGCTAGAAAAGTTCCTATACATCATTGACAATACACCATGAGCTACTCTTGCAGCCCGTCTGCACTGCTCAGAGAACTTCATATCTGCCTGCACAACCACCCCCAGGTAACTTTCATTCTCTACCACTGTCAGTGTAGTACCACAGAGTTGATACGTTGCTCTGGGGTTGCTGTTTCCCCATGTGTAGTACTTTACATTTCTCAATGTTAAACTTCATTTGCCACATCTCAGACCATCTGCTCAATCTTTCCAGATCCTGTTGCAGCAGCATAGTGTGAGTAGTGGCCTTGACAACCCTGCCTACCTTTGTATCGTCTGCAAACTTCGACATTAAGCTTGATATACCCTCATTAATATCATTTATGAATACAGAAAACAATAATGGACCCAACACTGAGCCCTGAAGGACTCCACTAATAACATTAGTCCACGACGAGCAGTGTCCATTGATTACAACTCTCTGTCTTCTCCCCCTCAGCCACCCCTTTATCCACAGCAGCAGTTTGCCTCCAATGCCACACTGCTCCAATTTGTGCAGCAGTCTTCCATGTGCAACAGTATCAAAAGCCTTTCTAAGTTCTAAGTATATAATATCAAAGTTATTCCCTGCATCCAGTTTCTTTGTGACTGCATCATAGTATTTAATCAAATTGGTCAGGCAAGACTTCCCCTTAACAAAACCATGCTGTGTCCGAGCTATAGCTGAAGTCTTGTCTAAATGATCCTGCAGTGCTTCTTTAACTAGTGCCTCCATTAATTTTCCTGGAACAGAAGTTAAACTCACAGGTCTATAATTACTTGTGTCAGCCTTTGATCCTCCTTTGTGAATTGGGGTGACATTTGCACATCTCCATCTGTGGGTACCTCCCCTGAGTCCAAGGAAGCTCTCATAATTATGGCTAAGGGTTTGCTTACTTCCTTTGCTGCCTCCTTTAATATAACTGGATAGATCCCATCCACCCCGGGTTCCTTTCTTGTGTTTATCTTCAACAATTTCTCCTCCACTTTACTCTCAGTTATTACAAGATTCTCTAGCTTACTGCTAGAGTTGAATACACCTCTGGCTTTCCCCTTGCTAAATAACTCCTCATGTGTGAATTACGATGCAAAATATTCATTTAGTTTGTTAGCTACCTGAGCAGGATCATCAACAGTTGACTCATCGATATCAAGTGGACCAATCTGATTCATCCCCTTCCTTCTAGAGTTTACATAAGTAAAGAACTCTTTGCTGTTTTTCTTTGCATCCCTTGCCAAAGATTTCTCGTAATCTGCCTTCGCCTGCCTAACCTCCTTTGTAACTTGGTTACAGATCAACTTGTATCTATCGTAGGTTTCTGTGTCATGTGTTAATTTGTATGTATCCCATGCATGTTTCTTCTCTGCCATATACCTCATCTGTTCATCTGACATCCATTTTGGCCTAAACCTTGAACAATATTTCTTGGTTGGTATGTATAGCCTAGTAGCTTCCAACATAAGTTCTTTGAATGCTTCCCATTTTGCATTTGCTGTTGGTAACATCATCAGTTGGTCCCACTGTATAGAATTTAAATGCTGTCTCAGTCCATCGTAGTCGCCTTTACGAAAGCAATAACCCTTCCCTTAACCATTAATGGTAGTTACCTCTTTGAGTAAATCCCACTTCAGCACCCTGTGATCACTGCCACCTAGTGGTTCATTTATCTGCAGATTCTTAACGCATGAAGAATCACTGCTGATAATCAAATCAAGAGTATTCTTCCCTCTAGTTGCCTCCTTAACATGCTGATGTAGAAAACAATCATCCAATAAATCCACAAAAGCCTTGCTAGTGTGTGAGTGACCATCCCCCAAATTCCAGTCAATATCTGGGAAATTAAAATCTCCCATTATAAGACTCTCTGATTTACTGGCCCACTCTATTTCCCTGTACAGTTCCTTATTATACTCATCAGAGTCATTAGGCCTATAGCACACTCCTACTCTCAATTTTGATCTCCCAATGCTTATGTCACACCAAACTGACTCGACACTGCACTGTCCAGCGATGTCCACTGGCTTGACTTCCTTGGATTTTATGTATTTCTTAACTAATAGCATAACCCCTCCTCCCTTCCTATCCAGTCTATCCTTTCTGTAGACGTTGTACTCCCCAAATTCCAGTTCTGCATTCCTTATATCTGTGTGACACCACGTGTCTGATATCCCAACAATATCTGCCTTTGATGTTTTGAGCAATACCTCAAATTCATCAAATTTATTTACTAAACTCCTAGCATTGGTGTACACACAAGTATACCTGCACCTATTTCTATTCTTAGTTACCCTAACACAACCCATGTGTTTACTTGTACCACAATGACTCCCAGCAGTCTCTGAAATATCCTGCAATTTGTTTTCCAGGCTTCTGCTCATTCCAATAGAAGCAGTGCAAGAACGACTTTCACCTCTGCCAGTGGCTACTGTTAATCTATTCGTCTTTGTCTCCCCCCCCAAGCTAGCAGTTTTCCGACCCACCTAACACTGCCTCGATAGCATCAGCAAATATTCTTGCACTCTTTCTATTTAAGTGTATCCCATCCCTGTAGAAGCAATCTCTCCTGTTAACAAGTACAATCCAGGCTGAAAAAAATTCTACCCCTTGAGCCTTGCACAATGTTTCCAGGGCCGAATTGATTGACAAGGCTCTCAGCATATACTCCCTCCTATCGTGTCTGGGCAGAAATGTTATGGGGGGAAATGTTTAGATTGGACTGCAGGAAGTTTTATTTTAGCCAGCGCATTATAAATTACTGGAATAAATTGCCTTCATGGGTGGTAGAAGCCGACACTTTGGGGAAATTCAAAGGTCATCTGGATAGTACTTTCGGGTAAGGGAAGCGCATAGGATGATAGGTTTTATTTCCTTTTTTTTATTAATTAATATTATTTATTATTTTTTTTTTTTTGTTTTTATCATTGTTTTGTTCGTTTTTTTTTTTTTTTGGCTGGTGCAGCATAAGCCATAGGCTTTCTTGCACCATGCGGCCATTACTAATACTAAAAATACTAATATGGTGGTTTGTAGAAAGCAGTGATGCACTAAATCCAGAAAAGTCTTTGTATGGCAGTCATTATCTGGAAAGTTAAATTATCTCTTTATAAGCAATTTTGATTTACTGGCCCAGTCTATTTGTCTGTATTGTTCTTCATTATACTCATCACAGTTATTTGACCATAACATATTTTCACTCAAATTTCTATTTTTCCAGTTCTTTGCACCAAACTGACTCAGCATTGCTCTTGCTGCTTACATCAATTGAGGGTAAATTATTTTGATATATATTTGGATTTCAGGAAAGCTTTTGACACTGTTGCGCATGGAAGACTGTTGTACAAATTGGAGCAGAATGGTATTAAGGTTAAGTTGCTACAGTGGATAAAAGGATGGTTGAGTGGGAGAAGACAGAGGGTGGTAATTAATGGGTGCTGCTGTTTGTGGACTAATGTTATTAGTGGAGTTCCACAGGGTTCGGTGTTGGGTCCTCTGTTGTTTTCTATATTTATCAATGATAAATGATATTGATGAAGGTATATCAGGCTTAGTGTCTAAGTTTGCAGATGATACAAAGGTTGGCAGGGTTGTTAATGACAGTAATGGCAGTGTGCTACTGCAACAGGATCTAGATAATTTTAGCAGATGGGCTAAGAAGTGGCAACTGAAGTTTAACCTTGACAAATGCAGAGTACTGCATATGGGTAGAAGTAACCCCAAAGAAACATACCAACTGTGTGGTACTACACTTAAGGCGGTAAAAAATGAAAAAGATCTGGGTGTAATTGTGCAGTCAGATATGAAGTTTTCTGAGCAATGCAGACAGGCTGCCAAGGCAGGCCTGTCTCATGGGGTTTTGACAATGATATATAGGAATTTTACTAGCAGGGAAAAGGAGGTGATTGTCCTTGTGTATAAGGCAATGGTCAGGCCATACCTTGAGTACTGCGTACAGGTCTGGAGGCCTCATTTTAGGAAGGATGTAGATTTGCTTGAGCATGTACAGAGAAGGGCAACAAGATTGGTGAGGGGAATGAAGGGATCCTCTTACCAAGAGAGGCTTAAGTTCTGCAAATTGCAGTGGCTTGAGAGTAGGTGCCTGCACGGTGATCTGATTGAGGTGTATAAGGCCTTGAATGGGTTGAGCACGCTGAATTCTGATGGGATCCTTGCACTTGTTCAGATTACGAACCTAAGGGGGCATAAATTCAAATTAAGAAAAGACAGATGTAGAATAGATGTGCGAAAATTTGCCTTTAGCCAGCGGGTGGTTAATTGCTGGAACAAATCCATCTGTCATTGTTGAAGTTGATGGGTTAAATAAATTTAAGGAGGAACTGGACAGGCATTTGGAGGGAATGGTGTGTTTTTTTTTTTTTTTTTTTTTTCGGTTGATGCTGCATAAGCTCATACACTTGCTTTCTTGCATCACATGCCACTAGTACTACTGTGTACTGCCTTGGATTCTATATGCTTCCTGACTGAGAGTATAACCTCTTTCTTTTCTGTACGCATTTTCATCATATATTATATATACATTTATAGAAAGTTTAATGAAAACCAACGAGTGGGAGCGAGTTGTTACATGTGGATGAACAGATGGAAGGATATGATGAAGACAATAGGTGCCTATGCATATATCTTAACTCACCTAAAAATCTATGCCAAATCCTGCCCGAATTATCAATTTTCATTATTCCCGAATTTTCATTATTCCTTATTTTGATTAATAAGGAATAATGAAAGCAGACTTTCATTATTCCTTATTAATCAAAAAAATAAATGAATAAAATAATTTAGAAAGTACTTTTACAATAGTGATTTCCAACCAATGGGCCCCAATCCAAATATGAGTTGTCATTAAATTTGCATTAGAAAGTATATACTTCTGTAATATTTTATAAAATACTGTTAAAGATTACTTTTTACTGTGTCACTCCACACTTGTGCTATACCAGCTTTGCTTTTTGTTAGCTAAATTATAATCAGTTATTCATATACAATCATGCATATACATTTTCTGTTAGTAAAGCAGCAGTGTTATGTTTGCTTAATGAAGTTTTACTTTTTTTTTATGAAAACCCCAAACACGAAAGGTATCAAAACCTATAGTACTTAGTACCGTGCATGGGTTGAAGGTGAAGTATGGGGGGAGGGGGATGCCGGAAACTTTGCTCTAGAGACTGAACATAGGTTTCACCACTTCAGGCCTCCAATAAGCAAAGTGGTTGTATTTCACCGGTTGATGAAAGTCATCTACCACCTTAGTATGCATATGGTTTTGTTATTATTATAGTATTGTACTGTACATTTTACATTGTCCTTTATTTGAAAATTGACTTTAACAAATTTGTCAAGTATGGATTTACTGTGAATGCATGGAAGCTTTTTCTCATGAATCATTGAACGCAGTTATATTGCAATGTCATTTAAATACTGAATGTGATAATTTAAGAAGCAATGTGCATTTTTTTTTTTCCTTTTATGTAATATAAATATGGCTGTCATTTGGCATATGATGTCATCATTTTCAAAAGAAATTCCCAATATAGGGCCCCCCCCCCTTTTCTGGGTGTGAACTGTCAAAATAAGTCACATTCTCAAAAAGGTTTCTGTTTTAGAATATATATATATAAATGATGCAAGTAACTGAAAAATACAGTTAATTCTAAATAAAATATAAAGAAAGACTATTAAACCACATGCAAATGCCAGGTGGCTGTCATTAATAGAATTATTGGAATGATAACAAGGGATAAAATCATGAAGCCTAACGGGGATAACAAAATTAGAATTACATTTTACAACAATAAAAACAAAATAAAATTTAAAGTTTACAGTTATAGGATGCAAATTCCAATTAGAATTGAATACTGGCATTTTAAAGTAGAATAAAATGCATTGTGGAAGCGAATGCAAGTGTATAATATAAAGGCGCTGATAGCCAATTGTATTTGGTAATGACATGCATAATTTTCCCATTGCAAAGTATGATCTTCTGGCATTATAACCCAGGGTGGGTCTTAGCCTTCTCAACTATGTTCCGCCAAGTAAGCCTTCCCAGAAGTCAAACTTCTCCAACTTCTTATTCTTCTGGTCTTTTAAGTCCTCTTCTACATCATCCATCCATCTTTTCTGCTGTCTTCCTCTTGCCCTCCTACCTCCTATCCAATTGTAAAGTATGATACATATTATTATTTATTATTATTAATTTAGAAGAAATATTGAAGAATGCTGATCTTCTCTGTTCCATCTTGAAAATGGATGTATATTAAGTTTTTCTGTATTCCAGATTCTTAAAGTTGGCAGGTATGAAAATTAATTTGCTTATAAATAAAACAGTATTTTATTAATTCATTACTAAAGAGCTCCAAAAAGCCATTTTGCATATGATAAATAATTATTATATAATGTGTATGTATCTAATTTTAAAAGATTGAACAGTAAATCTCTAGTTTATGCTTTCGACTTTTCACTATAGTGAAAAGCTGAAAAATGTCAGCTGTCAAAGCACATTAATTACTAAAGCAATGTTGGAAAAATTAATAGCAAGCCTGTTGAAAGAATGATAAAAATTAGAATTGACTTCCCAAGTTGTAAAATCATAAAAATTTAATTCACTTAGTTATTAATTAAAAATAACTGTTTTGTAATGTTTTTTTTATCCCAAATGCTATTTGGGATGAAAAAAACTTATTTTATTTATTTTTTTGTTTTACTGTTTTTAGGGCAGAAAGATTTTACTTTTCCACTCTCCTTTCTGGATGACTTTTGGATGGTTATTGGCTTCATTAAACAGAAAGTGCCTTATATAGTAAAACACTTTCTGGGAATTCTCTATAGGGAATTTATCATGCAACAAAATATAGGGAATTTATCACACAACAGAATATGTAAATTAAATATCTAGTCAGGAACTCCCTTCTCTACTCAGTATTATCCGATATTATGAAACTGATCAAAAAATTAACAGGTATGCTTATAAATTAAAGCCATCTTTCTCTTCAGAATGGCTACGTTTGTTTCTCAGTACTGAATATATGCCATATTTACCTAAAAACCAAGGAGCATGTTGTGTCCACACTTTTAAAAACTCAATGGCTAGCTTTTTAACGATTTCAAGCAAGACTGTTGTGTTAAATAGTAAAACAGACGAGCTCAGAAATTGAACTATTATATATACACAACAGTTGAATATCAGTGAAATCTAGCTGTAATATCGCTTTGCAGATATTCACTTATGGAAAAGTTCAGTGCTTCTCAAATTGTTTGACTCTGCCACTACAAAGTCAGAATTTGCATAAGTAACTCTTTTTGGACCAGACCACAGATCACATGGAGAAATTGTACATTACACTTTGAGAATCACTGTTCTGGTCCATATTTGGAGGACCCATGTTTGACAACTATTACATAAGTGAAGTATATGGGAAAATGGGGAGGAGAAAGAACAGAGAAGTAACAACTCAAGAGATTAGTTTGAACAGTAAGGGATAATTAGAAAATTTTGTCAAATTGTGACATCTTCACGTGTGGCACAGAAGTCAAGACATAATGGATAATGTGTAATGTTGACTATTCTACACAAAATGTTTGTAATTTCCAGTTTGAATGTTAAGTGATAATTGTTCAGTATAACCTGTATTTAGTTTGCTTTGATATTTACTGAGCTTTAAACTTTTATCTGCATGTTACATAAACCTAATTATGCCAGTTTTTCTGGAACTTAACATTTTTAAAATTCAAGTTCATTTCTAAGATAACTAGTTTCTGTAAATTTGTTGTTGGTTTGTTGTTCTGTAAAGTTTCTGTTTTTTGTTGTTAGCAATGAATTCAAGAAGAGCTGGTTTGTCTCATACTTTTCAAGAGAAAAATGTGGGTGATAAATATAGTTTGAAATACTAGCACGTCTCTAAAATATATTCTTCAGTTCACAAACTCTTTTAACCTTGTTAATTTAGTTTTAGAAATATTTATTGTGGTATAATAATAGATAGTTAAATAAATAATAGGGACAAAACTTCATGACCACAAGGTCAGGAGAATTATTTTATATCAGCTCATTTCAGAGACAGCTGACCGTGCTAGCCGGGTGGGTAAAATGCCTGCCTGGCAACCCAAAGGTCGCAGGTTCGAATCCCGCCTCGGGCTTGGATCAAAGTACTGCAAAAACCTTGGGAGGTGCATTATGGCCACAGAAGCCGATACGCCAACAAACAAAAAAAATAATAATAAAATTTCAGAGATACCTATAAGCAGTGCTTTTTTTGTAAAAAAAAAAAATAGGTGCCAGTACTCATTCTTTGCTATCAGGAAAAATTCCGTGCCGACACGGCTGGCACGCAGTGGGTGTCAGCCATGCCAGCTGTTTCCGTCTGTTAAGGAGATCATGTGACACTGGGCGGGGTCAGCACCCATCAATCACGGCCATATCGCTAGCAGTCGGAACACTGTACCCGATACTGAATCTCTACCAAATTGAAAATTAAAAGAATATGAAAAGTAAACTAAAAACTTATTTCCTGATATTGTTACTTCAGTAGTAATGTTTTTGAAATAAGAACGACAAATTAATTTTATTAACACACAATTTATTAAGCATAAATTTATTATACAAGTACTGTATATAAAAAATAAGTCAAAGGTGAGTCTTATTTAATAAATAAAAAATAATAAGTAAAACGTAAAAATAAGTACCAAGTAAAAAAATAAGTAAAAATAATTTCATAATGAAGTTATAAAATATTCCAAATTTTTATTAAGTTCTCATCCGACGCAATATGCCAAGTTCTTTTCTTACTGTTTGTGTCTGTTGTTAGATGATGTTTCCGAAGCAGCATATTTTGCTGGATCGAAGCGTGTCAGCAGTGGACCTACAATTTTAAGAAACAGTAGTGAAGAAACTGTTTTTGTCATCATCGAAGCTCTGGTTGGGCTGACGATCAGAATCATTTGTGAAAATCCTCGTTCACATTCACTTGATGAAACTGGCATCGTACTCAGAGCATTCATTAAATTCTTCAATTCTTCTGAAATTGTCTTTTCAATTAGGTATTCCCGAAACCCACGAATTGTATCTCTTTCATTTAACTGAAACCTAATTGATAATTTTCTAATTTCGTTCTCACCAAATGTCACTTGAGAGTTAGTATCTTCAGGCCAATGTTTCCTATCAAGTACCCGGGCCGAAGCTGCAAAATCAGCACTTTTATCAAATAGCCTACTTTCTACAGATTGTTGACTATAGAAAGCCCCTGAATCGATTGGAGAATAATTTCTGTAGTCTGTCCCATGAACTGAAACTCCTTGAAATCGTAGACTTTTTGACAGCTTTGGTGGCATTTCTGTAATACTGTCCCGGGACTTTGTGTCCTTCAAGAAAAAGTTGTACAACAATTTCTATTTTTTTATTCGCCCTGTACAAATGTATATCGTGCTCCTGCAAGCCCAAGCTCAAGTCTGATAATTCTTGAAGAGCATCACACATTAAACCTAAGTCTAATATAAAGTTTGTAGTCTTAATTTTCTTCTGCAATCCTTCATATGTACATCTTTCTTTTTTGGTCCCGCATCATCATTCTTTGCCTTTTTGAAAATGATTAACTAATGCCTCGTAGTTATTCCAAACAGCTGAAACAACCAGAAGCTCGTGTCACCCATCATGTGCTTAAAATTCTGCCAATTTTTAATAGTTCAATATCCAGCGATTTGGCACACACCTTCAATTCTCTGGCATTTTTTGGCGACGCATTATATATATGACACAAACTTTATCAATAAATGCTTTAAATCTATCGATACCTGCAACGGATTTCAGTTTCACCAACTGATAGTTCTAATCGGTGATTAGCACAATGCCACACTATTAAAGAGGGAATTTTTGTTTCATTAACAGCTGCACCATCACATGTGACACAAACTAAGTGAGTTTTTAGTTTTCCGTCATACTGTATGACTGAAGACAATCAAGCAAAGAATGAAATATCCCTTTTGCAGTAACACTTCAGAGTTCAATCAAGTTCAGAAACAAATTTACGGGGAGATCTCATTCCACAGTCAAATATACAAGTTCAAACATAAATTATCAAAGCGGATTTCCTACTCACTGTGGTCGATTCGTCAATTATCAGTGAAACTTTACTGTTCAACCTAACAATTTTATTAACCAAGTTTTTTTCTTATTTCATCACTAATGCGGTTCAAGATGTTAATGGAAGGTGTTGAATGAAGAATGTGACCCATGTCAATCCCATTTAATTCCTGTAGGTCAATCTCTAATTCAAAATTATGAAAAGACTTATTTTCTTTGGCATACGTTATATGCGGTGCGAAAAATTTTTGCTGTTATTAATTTTTCGTGCGATAAACTCTTTAAACACAGATTTTCAAGGGGCTCTTTCTCTGCTTCCACAAGCAGTTTTTTAGCAGCTTTATGTCCCGCTGTTTCCTTGTGATCGAAAATTTTCTTTCTTAAAGACAATAGCTGTTGCTGTCTGCTTTTGCCAAAATAGGTAACTTCATTATTTGCCCATTCCTTAGAAATCTTCATGCCCATCTGTTTTCCACTTCAAGAGTTCCAATTTGTTTTCATAATGCACAGCCAAGTCTCTTATTTTGATAATTTAGCCAATTATACTTCGCATAGAAATCATTTTTTTGATCAACAGTCCAGCAACTTGGCCAGTCATTTGTCAGTCATCCCTTGCTGTTGGACGCAGATACCATTAGGAACAAAAGCAGTGTCTGACACCGTTTCTGTAATTAGGTCTTCACTCACATTTTCACTTGTTTTTAATTTCTTAATTATGGAGGGTGAGAAGAAACTAGTAATTCTTTTCATTTTGTACTTTACGGTTCAAGATAGCTTTTTTAAATACTAATTTATTTACAATCTTGTTACCACACGGGCAAATAAATGAAACTGTTGCATCTGAATTGAAAATGCACAAATATAAAGTTGTGTTGAACAAACTTTTACATTGTAACAAAAGCCACAGAAACATTAGTGGCAAACCAATAAGAGCCCCTACGAAATCGCATTTCCAAGGGGGCGGGGAGTCAAGAAAGAGGTACATGAGTTTCCCGAAGTGGGTGGTACTTCCTAGATGGGTGCCTCCGTAGCCAGGTGGGCAGGAGCGGCAGTGCGTAGCACATGTTTCTTGATTAGACTGGGGTTCAAGCCCATGACCACCAAATACGGAGGATGCGGAAAGGTCAGGGAATGACCACTGCATATCCTTGGAGCAATATGGCCTTAGTTGCTAATGCTCCTAAAAAAAAAAAAAAATAAATAAATAAATAACTTCTTAGATGAACAGAACTCCTGCGAAAGTGAGATAATCCCTAATAAAGTAAATCTACAGTCGGAACCTCTATATAACTAAGTCGATTCCTTGCAAAAATTTCGTTATAAATATGACCTTTTCCACAATGAAAAATAATTCAACATTCAGAAATACAATAAAAGATGGTAAATATATTTTCTAACATTTCAAAACAATTTATTAATACATAACAAATAAAGACAATTTTTTTTTTTTTTTTCATACATGATGCGCACAATATTAGTACACTTAAGATTTTTCAAAATATTTGGTTATCTTTTGTTGTACACTGTATTTACTGTACATGGATCATTTAAAATTTTTTGCATTTGTTTTAACATACCTTTTGTATTCTCAGGAATATCTTCGCACTGCAGGCCACAACGAAATTTCAAAAGCTGCCAACAATTTCATGTTTAGCAGGTTTAATACCTTCGTTATCCTCATTTTTCTTTTCTTGTCATCGATATTGTCATTAGCTCTTTGAACTAGTTCTTAAATTTGAATGTTTTTTTGTGAAACTGTCCAAAATGTGGAAGTCATTGAGGTACCGTAACCATGTAAATAGAGATATGAAAAATTTACTTAAACATTTACGGATAAAAACACACGTCTGCAAAACAACAGTTGATTATTTGCAAAGAAAATCTCTCTCCTAATTCCCGAAGAGGGCGCTTACAGTAGAAGGTTAACGAGAGCCCATTGTTCGCATCGGGAATACCCCTTGACCAGCGCAAGTTCTCGGTATGTGGGACGGGTGGTCGGATAGGATTTAAGAGTATCACTAGGTGGAATAATCCCTTTAGCTCTCTTAATTCGTGCAACAGCACTAATTGCCTGAAGGCCAGAAGTGTGAACAGTGTACCGAGTCTCCCTAATCTGTTCGTTATATGAAATTTTTTTTCGCTCAACCGAAACTATTTTAAGTTCGTTAAACAGAGTCCGACTGAGTAATCTAAAACAACAAAAATGGTTATAAAGTTTTATGTAGAAAATATCTTAACAATAGAGAGTGAAAAACACAAATTTAGTTGGGGTTTTTTTTTTTTTTTTTTGGTAGTTGACGCATCGGCTTCTGTGGCCGTAGTGCACCTCCCAAAGTTTTTGCAGTACTTTGATCCAAGCCCGAGGCGGGATTCCAACCCGCGACCTTTGGGTTGCCAGGCAGGCACTTTACCCACCTGGCTAGCCCGGTCGGTGCAAATTTAGTTAAATAACTTTAAGCGTATATATTTGAATTATGGTTAAACATGTGAAAAAAAAAAAAAAAAAAAAAAAAATACTGAATATTTCAAATTTCAAAATGTACTGCATGCAAATGTCACACGCTGTTAAAAAAAAATTTCCTGCCTATGTGTTGAAACCTGTTGAATATATATTATTATTTATCATTTGATGTCTTTGAGCTTCTATTATGATGTGTTACCTTTTCCTAACAGATTTAATTCTGTATTTGAAAATTTATAAAATGACTTTTTTTTGCATACTAGAACCATATTATCTATTTTATATTGCTATATATTTAAATCTTTTTTTTTTTTTTTTTTTACTTTTTGTACTCACACTTGTGGCTTGAAATATATATTTTGAACTTTAATTGCAACTTCAATTTTTAACTCATTGAGAAATGAAGCCTTCCATGATTATAATATTCTAATACTAAATGAAGAATTGTTTTTACTTTATAAAGTAAATTTTATAAGTAACTATACCTTGTATTTTATTGTATTTCTCAAGTTAAATAAGCAAAAATGTGCGGACTGTATTTTATGTTTCATTACCAGTGAAATGAAACACTTTCCCACACCAATTGGTGTGTGAATGCCATATTTGTAAATTGGTATCAGAGTTTATCTTTTTTATGGGTGCACGTGTGTGTGTGTATATAGTTTCATATATTTGACTGAAAGGAAATCTTTATCCTTCAATTCCAGTGTGCCAGAACTCAATTGTAGTTTTACTGTACAGTAAAAAACCTGGTGCTGTATTATTATAGATTAAATACTCACAGCCAACAAATATTTTCTTATCAAGATAGATATATATATATATTTTTGTATGTCATGAATAAAAAATTTGTATGTAATATTCTCTCAATTACTGCTGCCCACCCAAACAACCATAACTTGTGGAATTCCTTCCACTACAGCATAATTAATCCATTGTTGCCAAGTCTCCAGGATTAGATAGACAATTGACCTTTGTGACTCAATTTGACCCATTCTCTATCTTACCGTCGGCATAGTTTTTTCTGAATCTTTTTATTTTTGCAAAAAGTAGTAAACTGTAATTAATGTAAAAATAGCAAAATTGGAATTTTTAAAAAATTCTTCGCAGCTTATTTTCATTAGTGAATTGGCCATCAGTTGTTGCTAGTCTGCATTGTAAAATAGGCATCTCTTGGAATTGATGCAGTGACACTGGGTACTCTTACCATGAAAGAACAGTCCTACAAATTGCAACACATCCAAATGTTAAATTTAAGTGTTAAAGCCTTATAAACATATCTGCCATGTCTAGGAGACAAATTTCCATCTGGTGTTGATTGAGGATGTCTGTAGTTTGAATAAATTTAAGTAAGGACTTGACAGATTATTATTAGAGGGAATGTGGGACATGCTTTATTTTTCCTGGCTGATGCTGCATAAACTTGCCTCCTTGCATCATTTGCCACTAATACTAATAATGAGTAAATCACCCTTTAGCCCTTAACTGCCTGGATTATGGCATGGATTCCATACAGTGTTGAAAGTGTGCCTCTTCCATATTGACATGGATCAGCATCAGTTGCTTTTCACAGTTGCAAATTGGATGATTGCAGATCTCTACTATGAGGAGCTCATTCCAGCTTACTCCACAATTCATCTACTATGATGAGCTCGTCTAGTAGTTCATTTATCTGCAGATTTTTAATGCATGAAGAATCACTGCTGATAATCAAATCAAGAGTATTACTCCCTCTAGTTGCCTCCCGAACATGCTGATGTAGAAAACAATCATCCAATAAATCCACAAAAGCCCTGCCAGTGTGTGAGTGACCAGCTCCCAAATTCCAATCAATATCTGGGAAATTAAAATCTCCCATTATAAGACTCTCTGATTTACTGGCCCACTCTATTTCCCTGTACAGTTTCTTATTATACTCATTAGGCCTATAGCACACTCCTACTGTCAATTTTGATCTCCCAATGCTTATGTCACACCAAACTGACTCAACACTGCACTGTCCAGCGATGTCGACTGGCTTCACTTCCTTGGTTTTTATGTGTTTCTTAACTAATAGCATAACCCCTTCCTATCCTGTTTAAATTGTTGCCTTGTCTTTAAAGCAATGGTTAAACAAGCATTATATTATTTTAAAAGCAATAATTGGACAGGCGGGATTGACAGCTTCATGTCAGTTTTGCTTGTTTAATAAGTCATCCCTCCCTGGTGTGAATGAGAACGATGGATGATTAAAAAAAAAAAATTGTAAAATGTAAAAACTATAAAATGTTGCCTTGAAATGTAGGGAGAAAAAAAAAAACTATAAAATGTTAAGAGAAAAGTTAAAAAAAAACTATAAAATAAAAAAAAAAAAAAAAAAAAAAAATTTTTTTGTGTGAGTGAATGATATAAATTGCATGTTCTATTCCAGCCTCTTCACCAGATGGACGGATGGCCATGGGAACCTTACATACCCCAAAGTCATACTGTTGGCTGTTCCTAGCCAGCATGCTGTCCCAGGTGGGATACAACCACCAGCACAGCTCAACTGTTGCCATTGAGTGTTCCTAACCATGCTCCCTTGTGTGGTCCTTTGCCTTCACTTCTCTTTGGGTGGAAGGGGGAGGTTACCTCTGGTCTCCTCCCTCTCTTTCTGCTCTGGTTGGGCTGGCCTACTACACTGATTTGTGGATCATCTCTATGGACCCCATATCTCTGTCTTTTCTCCCCAGCCTTCCCTGCCCCTCTAACTTACAACGAAAGTTGTGTCAGATGAGCATTTGATAACCCTGTAACTGTGGTATCCTTGCACTTTTGCAGAATGAGTCTTGGGTTCTTTAAGTAGTGTAACATCGATATCCTCCTTCTTAGTGATAAGTTTGATCTGGTCTGCCACAACTCTGGAGCGTTGAGCTTCTTCGATTTTCCCTACCACTGAAGTCAGGCTAACTGGCCTGTATTACCAAATTTGTTCTAGATCCACCTTTATGTATTGGTTATACGTTGACATTTCTCTAATTCAAAGGAATCTTTCCCAAGTTGGAAGATGCCCTCATAATTAAATTCAATGGTTCAATACACTCCCTAACGGCAAAATTACTGGTATATCCATCAACTCTGGCAACTTTGCCTTTATGCTCGAAATTTTTTCTAATATCATGACTCAACCTGTTCTCAACATGAAGAGTGTTTCTTCGGTAAAGACAGATGCAAAATAACTGTTCAATTCATTCGCAGCATCAGTTGGGTGGTCTAAAACTTCCTCATACCAGTACACAAGGGTCTGATCTGATTTACTTTTTTCTTCCTCGTATTCACATGAAAATTTCCTTGTCCCCATTCTTTGCTCTCTTAGTCAGTGCTTTCTTGTATGCACCCTTGACCTCTTGAATCTTATCTGTAGTACTATTACATTGCACTGTAGGGTTTTGTGATAAATAAGTAGCTCATAGGTTCTAATCGTGTAGACATTTTTTTTAGCTAATTTCTATTTCTAGAATTTCAGCTGATTCTATTTCTAGAAATAGAATTAGATTTTTAAAATTTAGAATAAATTTTAAAAATCTACAAACATAACTGTAAAGTGTAATAGTTGGTTGATTGTTTGGGTTTTAACGGGGCATCAGCAACTAAAGGTGGTAGATGACTTTCATCAACCGGTGAAATACCACCACTTTGCTTATTGGAGGCTTGAAGTGGTGAAACCCATGTTTAGTCTCTAGAGCAAAGTTTCCGGCATCCTTCCCCCCCATACTTCTCCTTCAACCTATGCACGGTACTAAGTACTATAGGTTTTGATACCTTTCGTGTTTGGGGTTTTCCTAAAAAAAAAAAAAAAAACTAGGGCTATAATGCACCAAAACCACGTCCCATACAAGATAACAGTATAAATTGCAGTGACGTAATTGCTTAGGTCACAATGTCAGTAGTGTAATAAATACAACTTAATCTTGATAGCGTAATACGTATTATTATGGCATTTGGGTATCTATTAGTTCAATTCGGTATTCTCAAATTGAATGTCCATTTATTCGTTTTTATTTTTTTTCTTTTAAAGTATAATCGCTCGCAAATTAGGTATTTAGCATTAGCATTAGTAGAGGCATTTGATGCAAGAAAGCAAGCTTATGCAGCATCAGCCAAAAAAAAAAAAAAAAAAAAAAAAAACCACTTCCACTTCACCCCTCTGTTCGTTCAAAATACCTGTCCAGCTGAGCCTTAAACTTATTTAGGCTATCAACCTCCACCACAAGGGATGGAAGTCTGTTCCACCAACCAACCACTCGCTGGCTAAAGGCAAATTTCCGCACGTCTATCCTACATCTGTCTTTCCTCAATTTGAATTTATGCCCTCTCAGGTGATTATTCTGAGCTAGAGGAAGAATCCCATCAGCATTGAGCATGCTTAAACCATTCAAGGCTTTATACACCTCTATCAGATCACCTCGCTGGTGCCTAGTCTCCAGACACTGTAATTTGCAAAACTTAAGCCTTTCTTCGTAAGAGCACCCCTTTGTTCCATTCACTAATCTTGTTGCCCTTCTCTGTACTCGTTCCAGCAGCTCTACATCCTTCTTGAAATGAGGCCTCCAGACCTGTATACAGTACTCTAGGTGTGGCCTGACCATCGCCTTATACAATGGAATAATCACCTCCTTATCCCTGCTGGAAAAATTCCTGTATATCATTCACAATACTCCATGAGCTACTCTTGCAGCCCGTCTGCACTGCTCAGGGAACTTCATATCTGCCTGCACAACCACCCCCAAGTCCCTTTCATTCTCTACCACTGTCAGTGTTGTACCATAGAGTTGATACGTTGCTCTGGGGTTGCTGTTTCCCATGTGTAGTACTTTACATTTGTCAATGTTAAACTTCATTTGCCACCTCTCAGCCCATCTGCTCAACCTTTCCAGATCCTGTTGCAGAAGCATAGTGTCAGTAGTGTCCTTGACAACCCTGCCAACCTTTGTATCGTCTGCAAACTTGGACATTAATCCCGATATACCATCATCAATATCATTTATAAATACAGAAAACAATAATGGACCCAACACTGAGCCCTGAGGGACTCCACTAATAACATCAGTCCACGATGAGCAGTGTCCATTGATTACCACTCTGTCTTCTCCCCCTCAACCACCCCTTTATCCATAGCAGCAATTTGCCTCCAATGTCACACTGCTCCAATTTGTGTAGCAGTCTTCCATGTGCAACAGTATCAAAAGCCTTTCTAAGATCCAAGTATATAATATCAAAGTTATTCCCTGCATCCAGTTCTTTTGTGACTGCATCATAGTATCCAATCAAGTTGGTCAGGCAAGACTTCCCCTTAACAAAACCATGCTGTGTCTGAGCTATAACTGAAGTCTTGTCTAAATGATCCTGCAGTGCGTCTTTAACCAGTGCCTCCATTAATTTTCCTGGAACAGAAGTCAAGCTCACAGGTCTATAATTACTTGTGTCAGCCTTTGATCCTCCTTTGTGAATTGGGGTCACATTTGCACATTTCCAGTCTATGGGTACCTCCCCTGAGTCCAAGGAAGCTCTCATAATTATGGCTAAGGGTTTGCTTACTTCCTTTGCTGCCTCCTTTAATATAACTGGATAGATCCCATCCACCCCGGGTGCCTTTCTTGTGTTTATCTTCAACAGTTTCTCCTCCACTTTACTCCCAGTTATTTCAAGATTCTGTAACTTACTGCTAGAGTTGAATACACCTCTGGCATTCCCCTCGCTGAATAACTCCTCATGTGTGAATGTCGATGCAAAATATTCATTTAGTTTGTTAGCCACCTGAGCAGGATCATCAACACTTGACCCATCAATATCAAGTGGACCAATCTGATTCATCCCTTTCCTTCTAGAGTTTACATAAGTAAAGAACTCTTTGCTGTTTTTCTTTGCATCCCTTGCCAAGGATTTCTCGTAATCTGCCTTTGCCTGCCTAACCTCCTTTGTAACTTGGTTGCATATCAACTTGTATCTATCATAGGCTTCTGTGTCATGTGTTAATTTGTAAGTATCCCATGCATTTTTCTTCTCTGCCATATGCCTCATTAGTTCATCTGACATCCATTTTGGCCTAAACCTTGAACAATATTTCTTAGTTGGTATGTAAAGCCTAGTAGCTTCCAAGATAAGTTCTTTGAATGCTTCCCATTTTGAATTTGCTGTTGGTAACATCATCAGTTGGTCCCACTGTATAGAATTTAAATACTGTCTCAGTCCATCGTAGTCGCCTTTACGGAAGCAATAACCCTTCCCTTTACCCCTAATGGTAGTTACCTCTTTGAGTAAATCCCACTTCAGCACACTGTGATCACTGCCACCTAGTGGTTCGTTTATCTGCAGATTCTTAATGCATGAAGAATCACTGCTGATAATCAAATCAAGAGTATTACTCCCTCTAGTTGCCTCCCGAACATGCTGATGTAGAAAACAATCATCCAATAAATCCACAAAAGCCGTGCTAGTGTGTGAGTATCCAGCCCCCAAATTCCAGTCAATATCTGGGAAATTAAAATCTCCCATTATAAGACACTCTGATTTACTGGCCCACTCTATTTCCCTGTACAGTTCTTATTATACTCATCAGAGTCATTAGGCCTATAGCACACTCCTACTCTCAATTTTGATCTCCCAATGCTTATGTCACACCAAACTGACTCCACACTGCACTGTCCAGCGATGTCGACTGGCTTCACTTCCTTGGTTTTTATGTGTTTCTTAACTAATAGCATAACACCTCCCCCCTTCCTATCCTGTCTATCCTTTCTGTAGACGTTGTACTCCCCAAATTGCAGTTCCGCATCCCTTATATCTGTGTGACACCACGTCTCTGATATCCCAACAATATCTGCCTTCGATGTTTTGAGCAATACCTCAAATTCATCAAATTTATTTACTAAACTCCTAGCATTGGTGTACACGCAAGTATACCTGCACCTGTTTCTATTCTTAGCTACCCTAACACAACCCATGTGTTTACTTGTACCACAATGGCTCCCAGCAGTCTCTGAAATACCATGCATCTTGTTTTTCAAGCTTCTGCTCATTCTAATAGAAGCAGTGCAAGAATCTCTTTCACCTCTGCCAGTGGCTACTGTCAATCTATTGGTCTTTGTATCCCCCCAAGCTAGCAGTTTTCCGACCCACCTAACACTGGTATAGTTAGTCTCACATTATAATTTTACATACAAGAAGTTTACATACAAAACATTGAGGCCTTGGTTTCAAGAATAATACTATGATTACCAGCAATAATAATACTAATATAACACTTATATTAATACTAATATAACACTTATATAATACTAATGTTAATACTTGGTGGTAGATGACTCATCAACTGGTGTAATGCCACCACTTTGCTTATGGAAGTTTGAAGTGCTGAAACCCATGTTTAGTCTCTAGAGCAAAGTTTCTGGCAAACCCCTCCCACTTCCTTCAACCCATGCATACTACCTCTACTAGGAATAGCAATACTGGTATACCGACATCATCCCACTATGTGTAGAAAAAAAAAGCAATACCATAATAATGGTATTTCAAGCCATCTAATACCAGTACTGATGGCATTGATTCATTTACCTACAAGAATACCGGACAATCCTAATCATACAGCCAATACGCTTGATCTTTTTCTCACAAACAACCCTTCTAAGTACACGGTCGAAGTGAGAGGTCCTTTAGGCACTTCAGATCACAACTTGCTGATTGTCTCTTCTCCAATGTAACCTTTATCTCATGGCTATTCCCAACCACGTATTGTTTGGCATTACAAGAATGCAAAATGGGATGACCTGAGAGACTTCTTTTCCTTGGTCGGATTACTGTTTCAAAACTTCTGATGTCAATGTTTGCTCAGATCGTGTCAGTGAAATTATTCTTGCAGGAATGGAATCCTTTATCCCACACTCCACTTTAAAATCTCGTCCTTTATCTAAACCTTGGTTTTCCAATAAATGTGCTAAGGCTGTCCAAGAGAAGAATGTTGCATATCGTAATTGGCTTGTTTCTAATTCTTCAGTTTCATTTTCTACCTACACCAAAGCTCGCAACCGTTGTAAAGCAGTTATTAACCAGTCCAAACTAGAGTTTGAACAGGCTAAGAGTAGAAAACTTGCTTCTTGCCCTAATGGTAGCCGAGCATTCTGGTCTCTTGCCAAAGCTATTGGCCGCAACTTTTGCCCATCTTTGCTCCCACCTCTGTCCAAACCAGATGGTTCTGTTACCACTTCAGCCAAGGATAAAGCTGACCTGCTAGCATCCCATTTTTCTTCCAGCTCATGTATTAATGATCTTGGTAAAACACCTCCCACCATTCCCAACACGCTCCATTCAATGCCTCCTGTGGTCTTCCGTCAAAAGGATATCAGAAGGATTTTGATGAATCTTGATGCTAAGAAAGCTCCAGGTCCTGATGGTATTTCTCCACTTGTTCTCAAAACCTGTGCTCCTGAACTTACTCCTATTCTTTGCCGCCTTTTTTCACTTTCTTATTCCAAAGGTGTTTTTCCTTCTGCTTGGAAATTTGCTCATATCCAGCCAGTTCCTAAAAAGGGTGACAAATCTCTCCCATCCAATTATCGTCCCATTGCAATTACTTCTACTCTTTCTAAAGTAATGGAGAAATCAATTAACCGCCAACTCTTAAACTACCTAGAAACCTTCCGTCTGATCAACGATCACCAGTATGGATTCCGTCAGTGTCGATCCACTGGAGATATTCTGGCTTATGTTACCCATTTATGGACTAATTCAATGGAAAGGTTCGGTGAAACACAAGTAGTTGCTCTTGACATCTCAAAGGCTTTTGATCGTGTTTGGCATAAAGGTCTTCTAAACAAGCTTCCATCTTATGGTTTGCCAACTGTTTTTAGTAATTGGTTATCCAGTTTTCTCTCTGATCGCTCACTGAGGGTGATGGTAGATGGCTCTCTGTCTTCTAACTTCTCCACTAATGCCGGTTTCCCCCAAGGTTCAGTTCTTTCCCCCACTCTTTTCCTCTTGTATATCAATGACCTTCTTCCATTGACTGAAAATCCTATCCATAGTTTTGCCGATGATAGCACATTGCATTCAACTTTCCATTTTGAGAAACCTTGTCCTGCTCAATCAGCTTCAACTTCTCGAAAATCTGCTACCAATTCCTTAAATGCCGATCTTCAGGTAATTCTCCAGTGGGGCAAAGACAACTTAGTTGATTTCAACCCTTATAAAACTCAGTCTTGTCTTATATCTCGCAAAAAGGATTCTTCTGCTCCTATACTTATCTTTAGTGACACTCCGATTTCTAGGCAAAATGATATATCTCTTTTGGGGATTACCCTGACTTCTAATCTCTCTTGGCACAAGCACATTACAAATATTGCTTCCTCTGCATCTAAAAAACTTGGTTTTCTCTTTCGCTCTCGGCGTTACTTTTCTTCCAAACAGCTGCTCACTCTGTATAAATCGCAAATTCGCCCTGCCATGGAATATTGTTCCCATATCTGGGGTGGTGCCCCCAAAACCTCTCTCCGGCTTCTTGATTCCATTCAGAAGAGGGCAGTTAGGTTAATTAATGATTCATCTCTAACAGTGTCTCTTCACTCACTTTCTCATAGACGCACTGTTTCTGCTGCATGCCTCTTCTACAGATACTTCCATGGGCACTGTTCTTCTGAATTGGCTTCTATAATTCCTGCTCTCTCTTTCAAAACAGTCCGAACACGTGCCGCCACCAGCCAACATCCATTTACTGTCCAACTTCAAACCCACAGAACCAACTTTTCATCTTCCTCATTTATTCATTCAACTGCCGTTTTCTGGAACAACCTTCCTTCATACGTATTTCCTGAAAATTACAATCTACAGAAGTTCAAGTCCAATGTCAACAAATATATTCTTTCGTCTTCTTAACCTCAAACCCAAGCACGGTACTAAGTACTATAGGTTCTAATACCTCTCGTGTTTGGGGTTCACAAAAAAAAAAAAAAAAAAATTCTATGCATTTTTTTTAATGAAACGGCAAAAGTTAATTAAATTTCCGTAATTGGAAAAACTCAACGCACTATATTAAAATCAATGTATATCTGTTGAAAAAATTTTTAATCTGTTCATATATAAGCATGCGACATATTTTCCATACATAAATGTATTTTCCTTTAAAACAATTGAATGCTGTTTCGTACCTTAGCTCTGGTTGCTGTAACCTGCGATAAAACAGGCATGGACTTAAGTGCAGTGTTCTATTTTATTAATTCTAACTAATTAGCTATGCATTTTCTGGTGACTTGCAAACAGGTAAGATTAATAATATTATTTATTATTATTATTATTATTATTATTATTAGCCATGTGGTGCAAGGAAGCCTGAGGTTTATGCTGCAGCAAACAAAAAAAAAAAAAAATTTTCTTAATTACCCTGAGAGAGAGAGAGAAAGAAGTAGAAGGGAATCACAAAGAAAGAGAAGAATGTTGATATCCAGCTGAGGACCCTGGGTGTGCCAAGCCCATACTCACCAGATGTAAATCCCTGGGGTTAAATATGTTTAGAAATTTCAAAAAAAAATGGATACTTTTGCCATGTATAAGATTTTGCTATGGTATTATTTTGACAAAACAAAAGATGGGAATGCAGTACAAGGAGTGCTCAAAAGCAATAAAAGTGGTTGGAGGAAATATAAGCTGACTATCTACGAACAAGCCAGTTGGGGTTTGCATTAAAAAAATCACTTTCTGCTGACGTAACTTTGCCATTCCATGTACAATCTAACTTGGTTATAACGAAATCATGGCTGTAATGAGCAAAAACCAAATTCTTGGAATAGACAAAAATGAAAAGGGCGACTTAGCTTTTATGACCGCCTGCATCGCAATGACGGCCAGTTCATGACCTTGTCCTTTCGAGGACAGGGGCTATACAATAGTGCATCGCCATTTCGCTTGTCGCATTACCCTAGATTGTCTTGTATTCACTGAACCATAAATTATTTCAGGAATTCTAAAAGCTTTGTATGTCGATCACTTTACAATCCTTTTAAAGTGAAATCAGTTAGAAACGAACCCTTCTTCGGAAACATGTCTACTAACAAAAAGTCAATTCGCAAAAACGTTAAAGTGTGTAAAAAGTTTTCTTTGTCCTTTTCGACAGTATCGACATTGTGGAAGAATAAACATTTTACATATCGGCAGTGGAAAAGAACGTAACCGAAAAAAATAAACTTAGAAAGTGCGAGATTACAAACGTCGATGAAGAATTGCCTCGATGGTTCACCACACAAAGTATTGGATTTTCAATAGACGGTCCGAACTTGAAGGCTCAAGCGGAAAAATTTGCTGAACAATTTGGATACGACGATTTTAAAGACCGAATACAAGCATATTAATACAAATACTGTTATTATTATTTTCTTTTTCTCTCTCTAATATTTCTTTTGTTTTTTGAATGAATCGATCTTTTTATCAAGTTATTGAGAATTAAAAAAATAGGTACATTTAACTCATCACTGATATAGTGAGTAATGGTTATAACGAAATTTTTTCGGTCCCTCAATGTTCATTATAACCAAGTTCGACTGTAATTAACCTCACCAACTTCAGTGATTAATGGAGTCCACCACAGGTTTAACATATTGAATTGTGGGTCGGAAAACTGCTAGATTCGGGGGACACAAGGACTAATAGATTAACAGTAACTGGCAGAGGTAAAAGTGATTCTTCCACTGCTTCTATTGGAATGAGCCACAGCCTGGAAAATAAGACGCAGGATATTTCAGAGACTGCTGGGAATCATTGGGGTACAAATAAACACATAGGTTGTGTTAGGGTAGCTAAGAAAAAGAACAGGTGCATGTATACTTGCGTGTACACAAGTGCTACGAGTTTAGTAAATAAATTTGATGAATTTGAGGTATTGCTCAAAACATCAAAGGCAGCTATTGTGGGAATTCAGAGACGTGTCACATATAAGGAATGCAGAACTGGAATTTGGGGAGTACAATGTCTACAGAAAGGATAGGAAGGGGGGAGGGATTATGCTATTAGTTAAGAAACACATAAAAACCAAGGAAGTGAAGCCAGTCGACATTGCTGGACAGTGCAGTGTCGAGTCAGTTTGGTGTGACAAGCATTGGGAGATCAAAACTGAGAGTAGGAGTGTGCTATAGGCCTAATGACTCTGATGAGTATAATAAGGAACTGTACAGGGAAATAGAGTGGGCAAGTAAATCAGAGTCTTCTAATGGGGGATTTTAATTTCCCAGATATTGACTGGAATTTGGGGGCTGGTCACTCACACACTAGCAAGGCTTTTGTGGATTTATTGGATGATTGTTTTCTACATCAGCATGTTCGGGAGGCAACTAGAGGGAGTAATACTCTTGATTTGATTATCAGCAGTGATTCTTCATGCAATAAGAATCTGCAGATAAATGAACCACTAGGTGGCAGTGACCACAGTGTGCCGAAGTGGGATTTACTCAAAGAGGTAACTACCATTAGGGGTAAAGGGAAGGGTTATTGCTTTCGTAAAGGCGACTACGATGGACTTAGACAGTATTTAAATTCTATACAGTGGGACCAACTGATGATGTTACCAACAGCAAATTCAAAATGGGAAGCATTCAAAGAACTTATCTCGGAAGCTACTAGGCTTTACATACGAACTAAGAAATATTGTTCAAGTTTTAGGCCTAAGTGGATGTCAGATGAACTAATGAGACATATGGCAGAGAAGAAAAATGCATGGGATACATACAAATTAACATGTGACACAGACGCCTATGATAGATACAAGTTGATCTGTAACCAAGTTACAAAGGAGGTTAGGCAGGCGAAGGCAGATTACGAGAAATCTTTGGCAATGGATGCAAAGAAAAACAGCAGAGTTCTTATGTAAACTCTAGAAGGAAGGGGATGAATCAGATTGGTCCACTTGATATCGATGGGTCAACTGTTGATGATCCTGCTCAGGCAGCTAACAAACTGAATGAATATTTTGCATCGACATTCACACATGAGGAGTTATTCAGCGAGGGGAATGCCAGAGGTGTATTCAACTCTGGCAGTAAGCTAGAGATTCTTGTAATAACTGAGAGTAAAGTGGAGGAGACATTGTTGAAGATAAATACAAGAAAGGCACCTAGGGGTGGTTGGGATCTATTCAGTTATAATAAAGGAGGCAGCAAAGGAAGTCGGGAAACCATTAGCCATAATTATGAGAGCTTCCTTGGACTCAGGGGAATTACCCATGGACTGTTATTGGAGGTTATTGCACTCATCAGGACTGTTATTGCACTCATGTGAGTGCAAATGTGACCCCAATTCACAAAGGAGGATCAGAGGGCGACACAAGTAATTATAGACCTGTTAGTTAAACTTCTGTTCCTGGAAAATTAATGGAGGCACTGGTTAAAGAAGCACTGCAGGATCATCTAGACAGGACTTCAGTTATAGCTCAGACCCAGCATGGTTTTGTTAAGGGGAAATCTTGCCTGACCAATTTGATTGGACACTATGATGCAGTCACAAAAGAACTGGATGCAGGGAATAGCTTTGATATTATACTTGGATCTTAGAAAGGCTTTTGATATTGTTGCACATGGAAGACTGATGCACAAATTGGAGCAGTGTGGCATTGGAGGCAAATTGCTGCTATGGGTAAAGGGGTGGTTGAGGGGGAGAAGACAGAGAGTGATAATCAATGGACACTGCTCATCGTGGACTGATGTTATTAGTGGAGTCCCTCAGGGCTCAGTGTTGGGTCCATTATTGTTTTCTGTATTTATAAATGATATTGATGATGGTATATCAAGCTTAATGTTCAAGTTTGCAGACCATACGAAGGTTGGCAGGGTTGTCAAGGACACTACTGACACTATACTACTGCAACAGTATCTGCAAAGATTGAGCAGATGTGCTGAGAGGTGGCAAATGTAGTTTAACATTGACAAATGTAAAGTATCAACTCTGTGGTACTACACTGACAGTGGTAGAGAATGATAGGGACCTGGGGGTGGTTGTGCAGGCAGATATGAAGTTTTCTGAGCAGTGCAGATGGGCTGCAAGAGTAGCTCATGGTGTATTGTCAATGATGTAGAGGAATGTTTCTAGCAGGGATAATTAGGTGATTATTCCCTTGTATAAGGCAATGGTCAGGCCACACCTAGAGTACTGTATACAGGTGTGGACGCCTCATTTCAAGAAGGATGTAGAGATGCTGGAACGAGTACAGAGAAGGGCAACAAGATTAGTGAATGGAACAAAGGGGTGCTCTTATGAAGAAAGGCTTAAGTTTTGCAAATTACAGTGTCTGTGGACTAGGCACCAGCGAGGTGATCTGATAGAGGTGTATAAAGCCTTGAATGGTTTAAGCATGCTCAATGCTGATGGGATTCTTCTTCTTGTTCAGAATAATCACCTGAGAGGGCATAAATTCAAATTGAGAAAAGACAGATGTAGGATAGACGTGAGGAAATTGCCTTTAGCCAGCGGGTTGTTGGTTGGTGGAATAGACTTCCATCCCTTGTCGTGGAGGTTGATAGCCTAAATAAGTTTAAGGCTCAGCTGTACAGGTATTTCGAACGAACAGAGGGGTGAAGTGGAGGTGGTTATTTTTTATTTATTTATTTATTATTATTATTTTTTTTTTTTTTTTTTTGGCTGATGCTGCATAAGCTTTCTTTCTTGAATCAAATGCCTCAACTAATGCTAATGCTAATTGTTTAAGGTCTTGGAAATTGCTCCAAACATCTCATGTCCAAAACATCATGCATAAGCTTATGTACATCTAAATATGTACATATTTTATTGAAATCCTCGTCGAACTGAAAATGTTGAACTGTGCTTTGTTGCTTCCCAGTAATGTGATGTAACATATATGTTTTTCTCACGTGTATCTCTTTTGTAAATATGTATTGTAAACGCTTGGCACCACGAGACTAATTGTGTGTATATCATACTGCAATTAAAGGTTCTATTATTAGCTATATGGTGTTGTTGTTATTTGGTGGATTTTAGGAGCATTAGCAACTCAGGAATATTCCTCGGGAATATGCGGTGGTCATTCCCTGACTTTTCCGCATCCTCCGTATTTGGTGGTCACGGACTCGAATCCCAGTCTAATTAAAAAACGTGTGCTACACACTGCTGCTCCTGGCTACGGAGCTACGCACTGCTACCTGGCTACGGAGACGCCAGCTATATGGTGCAAGGAAGCCTGAGGCTTATGCTGCACAAGCCCAAAATAAAAATTCTGAATTACCCTGTATGTCCATATCCAGCTCAGGACCCTGGTTATGCCAAGCCCATACCAGATGTGAGCCCCTGGGGTTCTATAATAATATAACAATAATAATTACAAAGTGATTTTTTGCCACACGATTGAAGTCTTAAGTGAAAACATTGAGTGAGATATCTTGTATTGGAGTTTCAACAGATGCCAGCAACTATGGTCCAATGAAGCTTGTCCCAATTCTTCTGCAGTATTTTGATTGGAAAGAAGGTAGAATTAAAACAAAAGTGACTGAATTAGAAGCATCCGATGAACCTGCTGAGACCATTTCATATTAGCAGTAGTAGTGGTATATGATGCAAAAAGCAAGCTTATACAACACCAGCCATAGGGGAAAACCCCATTTCACCTATCCATTTGCTCCAAAAGTTTGTCCAGGTCTTGCTTCAATTTTTATTTCAGCTGTCAACTTCTATGACAGATGGCATTATGTTCCAGCAATCAACCACTTGCAAGAAAATTTCCAATCTATTCTGGAGCTTCCTTTCTTCAATTTGAATTTATGCTTCGTCAAATGCACAATATGAGCAAGAGGAAGAATCCCATCAGCACTGAGCTTGTTCAAACAATTCAGAGCCTTATACACCGCAATAGGTGTGGTCTCCCGATGTTGAAATTTGCAGTAATTAAGCCTTTCTTGGTAAGAGCACCAGTTTTTTTCCCTTCTCTGAACTCGTTCCAACAGCTCTACATCAGTGTAGGCAGGCAAGGCAGCAATATTGCAAAAATACGAGACAGCTTTAGGGGCCCAGGCCTCCTTGTCCGGGCCCCTAAAGTTGTCTCGTGTTTTTGCAATATTCATTAAGTAGAGGCTCGAATATGTTTTTTTGCCTCCGGTCCCGAAAAAGGGTAGCTATGCTAGTGCTCTTGGTCATTCATCCCACAACTGTAATCAAAAAGTAGTGTCGTGTGGTCATTGTGCCATGGGAGGACATGTATACGCAGATTGTCCTCATAAACAAGATACACCAAAATGCATCAACTGCAAGAGGCGTCATAAGGATTACGATCACTCTGTAAAGGACATTTCATGTCCAGAATACATTAGAGCACTGGAACAGGCTAAAACAAGAACCATTAATGAGTAACGTCAACCAGACCGCTGCCCTTAATGCAACTTTCTCTGACCATCAGGATATTATCATATTGCAATTGAATGCTCATCGCTCCAAGAATGTCACAAATGCAGTCCGAGTTGCCACCACTGAGAATTCCTATGATTTGCTCTGCTTACAAGAACCCTATTTTTCCAGAAGTCTCCAGGGACGCAACTCAAAATTAATGAGTTGCCCGGATCATGCATGCTGACGAAGAACATCCAAAATCTGCAATAGTGGCATTTAATACCTCACTTCATATAACAGCTATTTCTTCCATGTGTAGACCAAATGTTACATGTGTACAAATCTCGTCACTTTCTCATACTTTCTATTTGGTATCACTTTACTGTCCTCCAACCAATGATATTTACGACTCCATAGTGACCAATGACTCTGAAACCATTACCTGAAGATATCCAAATCCTCCATCTGAAGATCTCCAAATCTCCCTGAGCTATCTAGATTTTGTCATTGAAAAACTATGTCCATCACCAATCATTATAGCTACAGACTCCAATGCCAAGTCTCCATTATGGTTTAGTACCTCCACTGACCACAGAGAACGACAACTGGAGAACTTCCTACTGGCACATAACCTGCACATCCTAAATAAATCCAATCAACCCAGTATATGGGTTGATTGGACTGCAAACATCACTAACAAAATATAAACTGGGCTGTGATTGAGGATCTAACATGTAGTGACCACCGTGCAATTTCATTTAAATAACTACAAATTTACAAAATCGGAGGTTATCTCCTCAGGACTTGAGAAGATTTGCTATAAAGCATATAAAATGGCCACTGTTCTCCGAATCAGTTAAACATGACTTCCGTGATGAAATTTTAGATTCATTTAATCAGCTTAATACCGAAGAACAAGCCTTTAATATCCAAACTGCCTTACTACGAGCAACTGAATGCTCGACTAAGAGAACAGCTCCAAAAAAATCATCTCTTCCCTGGTGAAATCCCCAACTAAGGTTTTAAGCAGACTGGTTCACAGGGCAAGGAAACTGTATCAAAGACGACGCTCTTGGCCCCCCCAATGAAGTACAAAGACTCAGAAATGAATACAGAACCATAAAACATAAGTATAATCTCGAAATCTCAAAGCAAAAAATCGCTACCTGGCAGTCTTTTGTCTCCACTGTGGGCAACTCGAACCCGTGGGGACTACTCTATAAACTTAGCCTACTCTATAAACTTAGATTAAGTGCCAACCAATGATATTTACGACTCCATAGTGACCAATGACTCTGAAACCATTACCTGGCATGATACTGTCACAATGATTCTGGGTAAACTTTTCCCTCAGGATGATCAGTCAACAGACTCTCCCACTCAATCCATAACAAGAACATTCAATCTTCAATACTCCTCCACTGTGGATACTGACCTGTTTACTCAACAAGAGCTTCAAACAGCTTTAAATGAAATCAATGTCCAAAAATGTCCTGGACCTGACTTGCTGGAGAATACTGTCAAGAAGTTCGGAGAAACTTATCCTAACATCCTGTTAAATCTCTTCAACAAATGTATTCTCTGTGGTACTTTTCCCCCGTCTCTGGAAGAATGCACATGACAAACTACTAAGAAAACGCAACAAACCCTCATCAGACCCCAGAGCCTTCCGTCCCATTTCTCTCCTAGCAAATTTGGGAAAACTCTATGAACGACTACTCGCCCCAAGAATCTATGATCTTTTTGCAAGCCCAAGATATCTTTTCACCTCACCAGTATGGATTCGTTAAGGGCAAGTCTTGTGAAGATGCACTTCTTGCGTTAAAAAATTACATCCAGAATTCCACATCAAAATATGAAATGGCCATCTTCATAGACTTTGAAAGTGCTTTTGACTCCCTCTGGTGGGAGAGTGCCTTCGGAACATCTCATGCTATTCTCAGTTGTACCAAGCTATCCGAGCCTACTTTGGTCACAGATCTATACAGGTTACTTCAAAAGCCTGCAGCGTAACACGGGCTGTCAATAGAGGATGTCTTCAGGGCTCTGTTCTGGGGCCGCTCTTCTGGAACATTACACTAAATACGTGGCTAAACAGACAGGTTGATTTTGCTACTCCATTAGCATATGCTGATGACCTTGCCATTGTCTTCCCAGGCAACTCCAGACAACAAATTCAAGAAAGAGCTTCTCCGGTCTTAAAGGATCTCATTAAATGGGCAGCTAACAAGCAAATACCATATGTCAAGCACTTAAAAAATCTTGGTGCGGTCATTGATGATAGGCTCAATTTTACTCTCCACATAAACCACCTAATAGATAAAATCAAGAAATTTACTATGACTATTGTACGGATTATGAGAACTGACTCGGGGCTTGGACGCAGAATTCTTCTCTTATATTAATGTCCAGGCTTGGCTAAGGACATATCTAGTTGTGGCCCACCGTAGTGTAAACGGGGACCGGGCACGCTTTCCAGATCTCCTGCCCAGTGGCAAAGAGGCCAGAAACAACTAAACAACACATAATATACAAAAACATAACACTACACTTTTCTGGCTGCTCTGCAGAGTTTTGTATCATCACAGAGTAACAAGGCAGAGATGAACTTATGTTCCTGGAGCCGCTATACAGAAGAGGTTATACATGTCTACATACGCTAGTGCTCTACATCCTACCTAAAATGGAGTCTCCAGTTCTGTATCCATTACTCAAGGTGCCATCACCTTATTCATGCTAGCAAAGTTCCTGTATATCATTGGCAAGACTCCATAAGCTGCAGTGCTCAGAAAATTTAAAATCTGAGTGCACAGTTACCTCAGGTCATTTTCATTCTCCAATATGCTGAGGTTCAGTAGTTTTTTTTTTTTTTAGGAGCATTAGAAACTAAGGCCATATTGCTCCAGGGATGTGCGGAGGTCATTCCCTAACCTTTCCGCATCCTCTGTATTTGGTGGTCACGGGCTCGAACCCCTGTCTAATCAAGAAGTGTGGCTACACACTGCTGCTCCTGCCCATCTGGCTACGGAGGCGCCGGTACAGTGGTGCACAGATGGTATGTTACTTCGGGGTTACTGCTACCCATATGCAGTACTTTGCATTTGTCAAAGTTAAACTTCAGTTGCCATTTCTCAGCCCACCCAACTTTTCTAGATCCTGTTGCAATAGCGTACTGTCATTAACAACCCTGCCAACCATTGTATCATCTGCAAACTTTGACATTAAGCCTGACATGCCTTCATCAATATCATTGAAAAATATATAAAAAAAAAAAAAAAAAAAATAGGCCCAACATTAAACCATGGGGAACTCCAGTAATAACATTAGGTGGAAGAGGACCAGGGTATGTCTGCCAGTGGCAAAAGTTGATGATGCTGGAGAGCGGATATCTTTTAAGGGCACAAAACGTGGTGTTGTACATGTTGACACTAATGACATTAAGAGTAGGAGAACGGCGAAATTACTTAACAAGTACAGGTCAATGTTGAAAAAATGCCTCAAATTTTTTCAACATTGACAAATGAAAGTGTCTGCAATTCTGCCCAGACATGATAGGAGGGAGTATATGATGAGAACCTTGTCAGTCAATTCAGTTCTGGAGAGATTATGCAAGGCTCATGACGTAGAATTTTTCTCAGCTTTTTAACAGGAGAGACTGCTTCTACAGGTATGGAATACACTTAAATAGAAAGGGTGCAAGGATAATTGCTGATACTATTGAGGCAGCGTTAGGTTGGTAGGAAAACTGCTAGTCGGGGTGGGGAATTCACGGTCGGATAGGTTAACAGTAGCCGCTGGCAGAGCTGAAAGTGATTCTTGCACTGCTTCTATAGGAATGAGCAACAGCCTGGAAAACAAGTTGTTGGGGATTTCAGGGACTGCTGGGAGTCATCACGGAACAAATAAATATATGGGCTGTGTTCGGGCAGCTAAGAAATAAGAACAGGTTTAGGTATACTTGCGTGTACACCAATGCCAGGAGTTTAGTAAATAAATTTGATGATTTTGATGTTCTGCTCAAGTTGTTGCTTTGGTTTTTAGGAGCATTAGCAACTAAGGCCATATTGCTCCGAAAATATTCCCTGACCTTTCTGCATCCTCCGTATTTGGTGGGGACGGACTTGAAACCCGTTCTAATTAAGAAGCGTGTGCTACGCACTGCTGCTCCTGCCCTCCTGGCTACGGAGGCGCCCTCTGGTCAAGATATCTAAGGCGGATATTGTTGGGATATCAGAGACGTGATGTCATACAGACATAAGGAAAGCAGAATTGGAATTTGGGGTGTACAGGATAGGAGGGTAGGGGTTATGCTGTTAATTAAGAAACATAAAATCTAGATAAGTGCATCCAGTTGACATGGGTGGACAGTGCAATTTTCACCCACTTTGGTTTGTCATAAGCACTGGGAAAGTGAAATTGAGAGTAGGAGTATGTTATAAGCCTAGCACACTCATATTCTGATGAGTATAGTGAACAACTGTACAGAGAAATAGTGGGCCAGTAAATCAAATTGTCTTATAATGGGGATTTTAACTTCCCAGATATTTACTGGGACTTCTGGGTTGGTCACTTGCACACTAGCAAAGCTTTTTGGATTTCTTGGATGATTATTTTCTACAACAGCATGTTTGAGAAACAACTAGAGGGAGTAGTACTCTAGATCTGATTATCAGTATTGATTCTTCCTGCATTAAGAATCTGCAGATAAAGGAATCATTAGGTGGCGATGATCACGGTACTGATGAGATTTACAGAAAGATCTAACTACCGTCAGGGATAAAGAGAAGGGTTTTTGCATTCGTCAAGGTAATAACGATTGTCTGATGTCGGTAACATCATCAGACCATCGATGATGATCTAATGATTTACCATCAGCAAAAATCTAAATGGGAAGCATTCAAGGAAGTAATCTTCAATGATACTAGGCTTTTCGTCCCAAGTAAGAAATGCTGTTCAAGGTTTCTGCCTAAAACGATGTCAGATGAGCTAATGAGAATCGTGGCAGAGAAGAAAAATGCATGGGATACATAAAATTATCAGGTGACTCAGAAGCCTATAGTAGATGTAAGCTGGTGTATAATCAAGTAACAAAGTAGGTTAGGCAGATTACGAGAAACCTTTGGCAAAGGATGCAAAGAAAATCAGCAGAATTTTTTACTTATGTAAACTTGCTAGTCCACTTGATATCAATGGTTCGACTGTTGAGATGCTGCTCAAATAGCTGAAAACTGAATGAATATTTTGCATCCATATTCATACATGAGGAGTTATTGAGGGAGGCAAAATCCAGAAGTTTATCAAACACTGGCAGGGAGCTGAATGATTTTGTAATAACTGAGAGTAAAGTGGAGGAGAAATTATGAGTTAAACATTGAGAAAGGCAACTGGGATGGATCTATGCAGTTATGTTAAAGCAAGCAGCAAAAGAAGTAAGCAAACCCTTACGGTAATTATGAGATCATTCTACAACTCAGGGGACTGGAAACACACAAATGGAACCCAAATTTGAAAAGCATGACACAGGTAAGTACAGCCCTGTCAGTTTAACTTGTTCTGGGGAAATTAATGGAAGCACTGCGGGATCATCTAGACAAGACTGCAGTTATAGTTTAGACACAAATCTCTACCGCAGAGAAAGTAATACTCTTGATCTGATTATCAGCAGTTGATTATTCATGCATTAAGAATTTTCAGGTAAAGGAACCACTGGGTGATAGTGATCACAATGTTAAAGCAAGCAGCTGATAAGCTTAAAGATGTAATTACCATCAAGGCTAAATGGAAGAGCTTTTGCTTTCGTAAAGGTAACTACAAGGGTCTCTGAGAGCTTTTAAATTCTGTACAGTGGGATCAATTTAGGGTTGAAATTGAAAGTGTCTGCAATTCTGCCCAGACACGATAGGAGGGAGTATATGATGAGAGCCCTGTCAATCAATTCGGCCCTGGAAAGATTGTGCAGGGCTCAAGGGGTAGAATTTTTTTCAGCCTGGTCTGTACTTGTTAACAGGAGAGACTGCTTCTACAGGGATGGGATACACTTAAATAGAAAGGGTGCAAGAATGTTTACTGATGCTATCGAGGCAATGTTAGGTGGGTCGGAAAACTGCTAGATTGGGGGGATACAAGGACTAATAGATTAACAGTAGCCACTGGCAGAGGTGAAAGTGATTCTTGCACTGCTTCTATTGGAATGAGCCGCAGCCTGGAAAATAAGATGCAGGATATTTCAGAGACTGCTGGGAATCATTGGGGTACAAGTAAACACATGGGTTGTGTTAGGGTAGCTAAGAAAAAGAACAGGTGCATGTATACTTGTGTGTACACCAATGCTAGGAGTTTAGTAAATAAATTTGATGAATTTGAGGTATTGCTCAAAACATCAAAGGCAGATATTGTGGGGATTTCAGAGACGTGGTGTCACACAGATATAAGAAATGCAGAACTGGAATTTGGGGAGTACAATGTGTACAGAAAGGATAGACAGGATAGGAAGGGAGGAGGGGTTATGCTATTAATTAAGAAACACATAAAATCCAAGGAAGTGAAGCCAGTCGACATCGCTGGACAGTGCAGTGTCGAGTCAGTTTGGTGTGACATAAGCATTGGGAGATCAAAATTGAGAGTAGGAGTGTGCTATAGGCCTAATGACACTGATGAGTATAATAAGAAACTGTTCGGAGAAATAGAGTGGGCCAGTAAATCAGAGAGTCTTATAATGGGGGATTTTAATTTCCCAGATATTGACTGGAATTTGGGGGCTGGTCACTCACACAGTAGCAAGGCTTTTGTGGATTTATTGGATGATTGTTTTCTACATCAGCATGTTCGGGAGGCAACTAGAGGGAGTAATACTCTTGATTTGATTATCAGTAGTGATTCTTCATGCATTCAGAATCTGCAGATAAATGAACCACTTGGTGGCAGTGATCACAGTGTGCTGAAGTGGGAGTTACTCAAAGAGGTAACTACCATTAGGGGTAAAGGGAAGGGGTATTGCTTTCGTAAAGGCGACTACAATGGACTGAGACAGTATTTAAATTCTATACAGTGGGATCAACTGATGATATTGCCAACAGCAAATTCAAAATGGGAAGCATTCAAGGAACTTATCGTGGAAGCTACTAGGCTTTACATACCAACTAAGAAATATTGTTCAAGGTTTAGGCCTAAATGGTTGTCAGATGAACTAATGAGGCATATGGCAGAGAAGAAAAATGCATGGGATACATACAAATTAACACGTGACACGGATGCCTATGATAGATACAAGTTGATCTGTAACCAAGTTACAAAGGAGGTTAGGCAGGAGAAGGCAGATTACGAGAGATCCTTGGCAAGGGATGCGAAGAAAAACAGCAAAGAGTTCTTTACTTATGTAAACTCTAGAAGGAAGGGGATGAATCAGATTGGTCCACTTGAGATCGATGGGTCAACTGTTGATGACCCTGCTCGGGTAGCTAACAAACTAAATGAATATTTTGCATCGACATTCACACATGAGGAGTTATTCAGCGAGGGGAATGCCAGAGGTGTATTCAACTCTAGCAGTAAGCTAGAGAATCTTGTAATAACTGAGAGCAAAGTGGAGGAGAAATTGTTGAAGATAAACACAAGAAAGGCACCTGGGGTGGATGGGATCTATCCAGTTATATTAAAGGAGGCAGCAAAGGAGGTAAGCAAACCCTTAGCCATAATTATGAGAGCTTCCTTGGACTCAGGGGAGGTACCCATTGACTGGAGATGTGCAAATGTGACCCCAATTCACAAAGGGGGATCAAAGGCTGACACAAGTAATTATAGACCTGTGAGTTTAACTTCTGTTCCCGGAAAATTAATGGAGGCACTGGTGAAAGAAGCACTGCAGGATCATCTAGACAAGACTTCAGTTATAGCTAGGACACAGCATGGTTTTGTTAAGGGGAAGTCTTGCCTGACCAATTTGATTGGATACTATGATGCAGTCACAAAAGAACTGGATGCAGGGAATAACTTTGATATTATATACTTGGATCTTAGAAAGGCTTTTGATACTGTTGCACATGGAAGACTGCTGCACAAATTGGAGCAGTGTGGCATTGGAGGCAAGTTGCTGCTATGGATAAAGGGGTGGTTGAGGGGGAGAAGACAGAGAGTGGTAATCAATGGACACTGCTCATCGTGGACTAATGTTATTAGTGGAGTCCCTCAGGGTTCAGTATTGGGGCCTTTATTGTTTTCTGTATTTATAAATGATATTGATGATGGTATATCAGGCTTAATGTCCAAGTTTGCAGATGATACAAAGGTTGGCAGGGTTGTCAAGGACACTACTGACACTATGCTGCTGCAACAGGATTTGGAAAGGTTGAGCAGATGGGCTTCGAGGTGGCAAATGAAGTTTAACATTGACAAATGTAAAGTACTACATATGGGAAACAGCAACCCCAGAGCAACGTATCAACTCTGTGGTACTACACTGACAGTGGTAGAGAATGAAAGGGACCTGGGGGTGGTGGTGCAGGCAGATATGAAGTTCTCTGAGCAGTGCAGACGAGCTGCAAGAGTAGCTCATGGTGTATTGTCAATGATATATAGAAATTTTTCTAGCAGGGATAAGGAGGTGATTATTCCCTTGTATAAGGCAATGGTCAGGCCACACCTAGAGTACTGTATACAGGCCTGGAGGCCTCATTTCAGGAAGGATGTAGAGCTGCTGGAACGAGTACAGAGAAGGGCAACTAGATTGGTGAATGGGACAAAGGGGTTCTCTTACGAAGAAAGGCTTAAGTTTTGCAAATTACAGTGTCTGGAAACTAGGCACCAGCGGGGTGATCTGATAGAGGTGTACAAAGCCTTGAATGGTTTGAGCATGCTCAATGCTGATGGGATTCTTCCTCTAGCTCAGAAAAATCACCTGAGAGGGCATAAATTCAAATTGAGGAAAGACAGATGTAGGATAGATGTGCGGAAATTTGCATTTAGCCAGCGGGTGGTTGGTGGGTGGAACAGACTTCCATCCCTTGTCGTGGAAGTTGATAGCCTAAATAAGTTTAAGGCTCAGCTGGACAGGTATTTCGAACGAACAGAGGGGTGAAGTGGAAGTGGTTATTTTTATTTATTTATGTTACTTTTTTTTTTTTTTTTTTTTTTTTGGCTGATGCTGCATAAGCTTGCTTTCTTGCATCAAATGCCTCTACTAATGCTAATGCTAATGCTAACTGATGATGTTACCAACGCTGAATTCTAAATGGCACGCCTTCAAGGATTTAATCTTGGAGGCTACTAGGCTTTTCATTCCAACTAAGAAATACCGTTCAAGGTTCAGGCCTAAATGGATGTCATATGAATTAATGGGGCTTGTGGGAGAGAAGAAAAATGTATGGGATGCATATAAATTATCAGGTGACACAGAAGCCTATGGCAGATTTAAGCTTGTCTGTAATAAAGTCACAAAGGAGTTTAGGCAGGCAAAGGCAGATTACGAGAAATCCTTGACAAAGGATGCAAAGAAAAATAGCAAAGATTTCTTTACTTATGTAAACTTTAGAAGGAAAGGTATGAATCAGATTGGACCACTTAACATAGATGGGTTGAATATTGATAATCATGCACAGGGAGCTAATAAACTGCATGAATATTTTGCATATACATTCACACGAGGAATTATTCAATAAGGAGAATGCCAGTTTATCAAACTCTAACAGGGAGCTGTTATTTTGTAATAAATGAGACCAACGTGGAGGAGAAATTGTTGAAGTTAAACATAAGGAAAGCTGCAGTGGACGGGATCTATCCAGTTGTATTAAAGGAGGCAGCAAAGGAAGTAAACAAACCCTTAGTCTTAATGATCCTTGAACTCATGAGAGGTCCCTATGGACTGGAGGTGTGCAAATGTATCAACAAGTCAAAAAGGAGGTTCAAAAGATGACACAAGTAACTATAGACCTGCTAGTTTAACTTCTGTTCCTGGGAAAATAACGGAGTCACTGGTTAAAGAAGAATTGCAGGATCATCTACGCACGACTGGAGTAATAGCTAAGACAGAGCATGGGTTTGTTAAAAGAAGGTCTTCTCCGACCAATTTGATTGGATACAATGGGAACTGAATGCCAAAAATAATTTTGATATTATATACTTAGGTTTCAGGAAAGTTTTTGATACTGTTGAACATGGAAGACTGCTGTACAAATTGGAGGTATGGCATTAAGGGTAAATTGCTACAATGGATACTGCTCTTCGTGGTCAAATGTTATTAGTTCAGTTTCCCAGGGTTCGGTGCTGGGTCCATTGTTCTTTTGTGTATTCGTGAATGATATTGATGAATGTATATCATGATTAATATCCAAATTTGCAGATGATACAAAGGTTGGCAGGGTTGGTAACGACAGTAAAGACAGTATGCTACTCCAATTGAATCTAGACAAGTTGGGAAATGGGTTGAGAGTTGAAAACTGCAGTTTAACATTGACAAATGTATAGTACTGCATAGAGGTAGCAATTATCCAAGATAAACATACCAACTGTGTGGTACTACGTTCAGGAAAGTGAAAAGACCTGGGTGTAATTGCACAGTCAAATGTGAAGTTTGCTCTGCAGTGCAGTGTAGATGGGCTGCCAGAGCAGGTCATGAAATCTTGTCAATGATATATACAGGAATTTTGCTAGCAGACACAGGTAGGTGATTATCCCAGGTCTGGAGGCCTCATTTTAGGAATGATGTAGATTTGCTAGAACGAGTACAAAGAAGGGCAACGAGATTGGCGAAGGGAAAAAATATGTGCTCTTACCAAGAAAGGCTAAGTTCTGCAAATTGCAGTGCCTCTTAGAGTAAGCACCTGCGAGGTGATCTGATTGAGGTGTATGTCTGCGCAGGTAGCACAGTGGTATCGTCACCGTCTTTCCCACACCGGGTGGAAAAGGCCTGGCTTCGAACCCCGTCGATGACGCGAGGGACTTTAATGGGCTTTTTTCACTCCGTGGCTGAGTTAGTCGGTCTCAGGCGTAGATAGCAAGGTTTTCTCCCCAGTAACTGGGGTTTTTTCGTCCAGCAAAACAGGCAAATAGACCATAGAACATACGCAATTTACAGACACAAATACGGGTTAATGTATTTAATTACGGGCAACGCTAAAATAATAATTTGATTTTTTTTATTGAGGTGTATAAGGCCTTGAATGCGTTGAGCAAGCTGAATGCTTATGGTATTCTTCCTCTTGCTCAGATTAAGAACCTCAGAGGGCATAGATTCAAACAGTGAAAAGACAGTTATAGAATAGATGTGCAGATTTTTGCCTTTCGTCAGCAGGTCGTTGATAGTAATAGTGGCATGTGATCTTATGTAGCATTAGCCAAAAAAAAAAAAAAAATTACACACAACCATTCCCTCTAAATATTGTCCAATTCCTACTTAAATTTATTTAACCTATTAACTTCCACGACAGATGGGAGTTTGTTCTAGCAAATAACCACCCACTGGCTAAAGGGAAATTTCTACACATCTGTTCTACAATTCTTTCCTCAATTTGAATTTATGCCCCCTTAGGTTCGTAATCTGAGCAAGCAGGATCCCATCAGAATTCAGCATGCTCAACCCACTCAAGGCCTTATACACCTCAATCAGATCACCTCTTAGGTGAGGTGCCTAGTCTCCAGCTGCTGAAATTTGCAGAATTTAAGCCTCAATCTTGTGCCCTTCTCTGTACACATTCAAGCAAATCTACATCCTTCCTGAGACCTGTATGCAATACTCAAGGCGTGACCTGACCATTGCCTTATACAGAGGGATAATCACCTTTTCCCTGCTAGCAAAATTCCTGTATATCATTGACAAAACCCCATGACTTGCTCTGGCAGCCTGTCTGCATTGCTCAGAAAACTTCATAACACACTGCACAATTACTCCCAGGTTCTTTTTCATTTTCTACCACCATAAGTGTAATACCACACAGTTGGAACATTTCTCTGGGGATACTTCTACCCATATGCAGTGCTTGGCATTTGTCAATGTTAAACTTCAGTTTTCTCTTCTCAGCCCATTTTCCCAAATTTTCTAGATCCTGTTGCAGTAACACACTGCCATTACTGTCATTAACAACCCGGCCAACCTTTGTATCATCTGCATACTTCAACACTTGTATCTGTTCTTAGTTACCATAACACGGCCAGTGCATTTACTTGTTCAGTGATAATTTACAGTTCTCAAAATCCCCAAGCACTTTGCTTTCCAGGCTGCTGCTCATCCCGATAGAAGCAGTGCAAGAATCACCTTCACATTTGCCTGCAGCTACTGTTAATCTGTTTGTCTATGTATCCTCTCAGCTAGTAGTTTACTGATTCACCTAACACTGTCTAAATAGCATCAGCAAATATTCTTGCACCCTTTCGACTTAAGTGTATCAAATCAGGAGACTTCTGTAGAAGTCTCTCCTGTTAACAAGCACAGACCATGCTTAGAAAAAAATGTACCCCACAAGCCTTGCACAATCTCTCCAAGTCCGATTTGATTGACAAGACTCTCATCATATACTCCCTCCTAATGTGTCTATGCAGAATTGCACACTTCAAAATTTAATCCAAACTTGTGATTTTTTTAGCATTGATCTGTAGTTGTTGAAGTCAGTCTACAGATCTCCTACTCTTGATGTCTGTATTTATTAGGATCACTAGACAATTTATTAGGATCACTAAATGTGTTGAATTTACAGGTGACAATGCAAATGCTAATTTAGGGGAGTAAGTTTTCTCACCATTGAAAGAGAAACTAAAAAGGAACATTGTAAGTATGAGCTGTCCCTTGCATATTCTACATAACTGCATTCAGCATGGGGCAAACATATTGAAATTTGACACAGAATCTCATCTCTTATTCTGAAGATATTCAATTATTTTTCTTTGTACACTGTTCGGACTGAGGCTTTAAAAGCCACTTGTCAATTTATAGGACTATATATTAAAATTTGTTGTCCTCAACCAAAGTTTAGTTTAGTTTATTTCCAGCAACACTGAGTTTTGAGTCTATTTTCCACTTTGAAAGGATACTTGCAATCTGTTAGGCCCTACCTATCATAAAATGCATTCTTGAAACAAATTCGAAAAAGAAAAAAAAAAAATGTATCTGCAGTTTTTCCTTTCTCTTTCATCTATGTTCCAAAAATAACTGAGGCATTGGAAAGAGCAAATAACTGTGAATTATAAATTCTGAGCTATCTTCTGTTTCACTTTATGAAGACATTACAAGTAACTGGTACGCAGAGTTTTGAGTAGGAGACACTACTAGCGTATGAATTATGTATTAATTATTTGGAGAAGTGGTTAAAACTGAAGAATTTCATTGTTTTAATTGAATTATTTTTAGAAAGAACACACACATCAGAAATATGATGAATTAACACCTTGCCTGTCATACCTTAGGGAAAAGAATGTAATTATTAATAATATACAGTGGATCCCTACTTTACAATATTAATCTGTTCCAGACACCATCGTATCGTGAAAATATAATGTGAACCCAATAACACATTGTTTTTTGATAATCTGTTCTGAGACCTCAGAAGTTGAAATTTTCGTTATATAACTAATCTATTCATCTCCCTAAAAGGTGATTTTTATAATGGAAATTGTACATATTAATTAAAAAACTGATTAAAGCACAACACAAGAAATCGCTTCAACTAAAAGATGCAAAAACAAAACATGTGGCCAACAATGTTTACAAATGCTGCTATTGGCTGAGAGGAAGGTCCACATGGTCCAGTCGGAGACAATCTTAAACCCATTCCATCGTAAAGTGAAATAAGGAGGCATTGGTTAACATGACCACTGGATAGTGGAATCAGCTGCTTTAATTTCAAAAAAACAATTCAAATCCACTACACTTTCATCATTATCATATGTTCGGTAATAACAATCAATTTTGAATGCCTTTTGATATTTTTCTAAAGCACATTTCTGGAGGTCACTACCATAACAAAAACAATTTGCAGTTTCCAGTCTATTGGGCTTTTCTGTTAGCGCAAGCTACCATAAATGAGTATTAAACTCGATCTTATTGCATTTGCAATAACACCAATAGCTGGAATTCTGTGGGTTTTTATTTTCGCTTATTATGGTGAAATGTGTTTCTCCCTTCCTCTTCAATCATATAAAAAAAACTAAATAAATTTTCAGAATCTTCTCTTCATTCCTACTTTTTAAGCTTCATAAACTTGTTACTGTGTATCTCACTTGCATGCATCATGTTAATTGCAACTTGTGCGTGCCATGTTCTTTGTTACTGATTGCTTATCTTTTTTACTATTTTAAATTTTACAACCACCCTTCCCCAAAAAAAAAATGTCAGTGAACAGAAATATCAGTTAGTATGTACCATACATATTACAATATTAATTAAGCTATGTACATAAGTGTAAATTTATTTTTATTTTGTTAACCTGTGCAAAATATTCTTCCGATTTTCATGTATCATTTAATTTTGTTAATTGGTAATGTAATAAAGTGTAAATTTGTGATCTTTACTTTTATAGCCTGTGGATAATATTCCTCCTATTTTCGCTTATTAGAATCACTGTTTAACAGAATTAAAATTCAATTCACAAAGATCACAATGACCGCCTTTTATTGTATAGTGAATGGTATTCACCACATATCATATAATGAATGGCATTTTATTATGGAGAATCCATCATAAAGTGATTTGATTGTATAGTGAACCAATCATAAAGTGGGGGTCCACTGTTCTTATGATATATTAATAGACCAGTACTTTTTCATTGAAAAGCAAGAAAGTTTTTTGGTGAACCTTTGCACATATAATGGTGTTATTTCTTTGGGGGCTGTAAGGATAGTGTTTTCTGCAAATTTGCAAATTTTTCTTTGTCATCCAAGGACACAATGCAAACTTGGAAAGGCTATTCTCACTTGTAAATGCTCAGTGGATAATGGATGGAAACCAAACACCTGTGCAATCAATGAAGGGTATAATTCTGACCCATACAATATGAGAGAGATTTCTTGCAAAGAATTTAATGATTATCTTCTTAAAAGAAAATAGGTTCATCAGAAAAATATCTAGATTAGTTTACTGGTATATTTAATTATTTATTTGTTCTACTCATTAAAAATAGTGCTGGTGTTTTCAGAAAGATGATAATGTTTGAAATTAACAAACATAAATTGAAAAATAATTGTTTTTTGGAACTGTACAATAAAATTAATACCTGTATTTTCCAGTTTATTCTTTGTATCACAAATTTTTTTTACCCACCCCTTTCTGTTTTTTCTGAAAAATGAATTCATGATTAATCAATGTTCTGTAGGCTTTGTTTTACTTAACACCAATTTATTAAACAAAATCATCGTAATAAAAATATCTTACAGATATCTGTTGCTTTACTCCCGCCCCGATTGTCTGTTTACAATAATTGTGAAATTAAATACTATGATATAAACTAAAATGAAAATAAAAATTTTTGAAGGTATGCGACCCTCAACACTTGTTCGGCATTTTCACCTTCAATGCCCTCCTTTTTAATCTTAGGTATCTGTTCACCCTGCACATACACTGGTGTGCAAAATTTAAGGACCAGTCAGGTTTTCACCTGTAGCTTCTCACAGGATTGGCCTGGATATGGGAAAAGCACACCAAAAAGAACCTTGTGAGATACAGAAATGATGAAGGAAACAACAATGGTACAGAGGAACTTTATTCAAAAATGGCAACACAGCACTGGCGCCATGATACAGATGCATCACTTCCAAAGATGGAACAAAGGGAAGAGGTGGTCCTCAGTAGGAGATATGGCCACCCCCTAACGTTGATGCAGGCTTTGCACTGCCTGTCCAATACTTAGAACAATGTTGTTGATAAGTTCTTGCGGTAACATCGTCCATTCCTCTGTCAGCGCCATCTTCAGCTGGTGAACATTTTCTGGTGGGTGTGGACGTGCCACCAGGCATCTCCCCGGAGCATCCCATATGTGTTCGAAGGGATTTAGATCGGCAGAATGGGCAGGCCAATCCATACGAACAATGTCCTCACTTTCCAAAAGCATATCACAGCTGCAGTGTGATGGGGTATGGCGTTATCGCCCATAAACACGAACTCGGGGCCAATGGCACCTTGGAATAGATGCACGTAGGGAAGGATTACCTCAGTACTGTGCATGCACTAGTTACAGTGATACTGTGTGCCAACCTCTCGCCAGATTAGCTGATGTCCAGAATCTCTGCTGAGACTGAATCTACTCTTATCAGTAAAGAGTACCTTAAGTAAAGATTTTGTGGTTGTAACCTTTAGAAATAGTGTTGGTCCTTAAGTTTTGCACACCAGTGTATTATTAAATAAGAATCCCCATTAATGGCTCTGAGCTGTTACCAATTATAGAGCTTTTTTTTTGTATGATCTATTTCTGTGAAATGCTGTATTCTCTTTTATATACAAGCTCATGTTTTAAAGCACAAAAATTGTACTTTTTTTTGTATTTGGCACAAATATTTCACAGTAATTCAGCAAAATATCTAACATATATAAAGCATAAGGTCTATTATTTTGTGTGCATAAATTATATATATACACACCATTTTAAACATAATTACAAAAAGTACATATTTAATTATGCTTATGGGTCAGATTCCAAGAGGGTAGGCTAAAAATTTATGATAAATGGGAGCCTTCCTTCCTTCCCTTTCTACCTCATTGAACATTGCTTAAAATGCTTGTGCTATGTTTCAGCATACTCCTCTAATATGTTGCTCATGTGGTCATTGAGTTTCTTGAAATTTCTAGGTCTCTTTGATATAGGCTTCTTTCGTTTCTGTACAGGAGTCTTGAAAAGAAAACATATTTTAATATCATTAATTCAACAATGACAGAGACAGTTTTGCTAATTTAACAAGAATAAATAAACTAAAGCATAACTAATAATTACTGGGATATTGGCAACACCTGCCAATTTTAAGGGAGAAGGGATTAAAGTCAAACTAAGTTTCTAATAAAAAAAAGATTGCATATATTTCAAGAAATTGTTACATACAGTACTAAATGGGTCTATTAACCTTATTCTATTTACAAAAATGTTTATCTGATAACAAAAACACTTATTTTGTAATTTTTTTCCTTTTATAATCGTCCATTGGTGTCTCCCTGTATGAGATTCCATCAGTAGTCAGCCAACATATTTGTACTCCATTTTTGCCGGTGTCTTTTTTTCCATTTTAGAAAATCTTGATGAAACCTTTCATTGTGTTCAATGGCGACCATTCCCAAGATTTCAGGAAAAAAAGTCTTAATGGTAATGTAGGAAATGAAGCTTTAATGAAAGGTCTTGTTTTCACTCATTAACCTACGATATCTGAGAAAACGATATTTGAAAACTTGCCTGGTGAGATTGGCAAAAGGGTATCCACACAAGGTAAGACTGAGTATGTGGGTTGCACAGCATGGAAACTAGGCACCTTAGAGGAAACTTGATTGAGGTGTTTAAGGCTCTGAGAGGCAAAAGTAAAATGAATGAGGACAAAATTTTCACAGCTATAATTCTACATCTAGGAGCCATAAATTTAAGTTACCGGGGGTGGGGGGGGGGAGTAAGAAGTTTAGACTGGATTGCGGGAAGTTTTATTTTAGCCAGCAAGTTATAAATTACTAGAATAAGTTACCTACATGGCGGTTGAGACTTTGGGGAAATTCAAACGTTATTTGGATAGTCACCTATGAGAGGAGGGGAATGCATAGGCTGTCTATTTTCTTTTCTTTTGTTATTTTACTTCTTTTTTTTTTTTTTTTTTGGCTAGTGCAGCATAAGCCCAAGGCTTCCTTGCACCATATGGCCATTGCTAATACTAATACTGAACTATGTCAAAATAGTCGACTAATTTCATTAAGCGTGATTTACCCTTTATGAAGCCATATTGTTTGCTTCAGATTGCCATTTCTTTCTAAATGTCCATGAATTGCTCTCTCAATCATTTTCTTTAAGACATTCCTTACTTTTGAAGTCAGACTAACTGGTCTGTAATTGCCAACTTCACTCTTAGAACCACCTTTATGTATTGGCAATATGTTGGTACTTCTCCAACCCAAAGGAACCTCTGCAGAGTCCAAAGATGCCCTCATAATTAACCTCAATGGTTCAAATACACTTCCTTGTACTCTCCCTCAAGCTGCGAGGTATATGCCATCAACTCTGGGAGCCTTACTTGCCTTTATGCTCAAAAGTTTTTCTAATAAACAGTCATCTGTAATTACAACATCACTAATTTCATATGGCCCAGCCTCACTTGCACAGCTTCTTCTCAGCATAAAGGGTCTTTTGTCAATAAAGATAGATGCAAAGTTCAATTCATCAAACAACATCAGCTGGGCCATCTAAGACTTTACCACACCCAGTGCACAGGGGTCCAATCTGATTCGCTTTTTCTTCCTTGTATTCACATACATGAAATTCTTTGCTCTCTTAGTGAATGCTTTCTCATATGCATCCTCGGCTTCCCAGACCTTATTTGTGGTACTATTACAGATCAACTTGTACCTGTTGTGGCTTCAATACTTTTCAGCACTCTGTTTGACTAGCCAGCTCTGCAGTCATCCATTTTGACATCCTCTTCCTGCAATATTTTCTTAAAGGTATCTATGCATTCGTAGCTTCTTGCTTTAAAATTATTCCATAATTCAAATGCATCCACCATCCCTTGGCAATCTTCCCAGTTTACAGATGCCGTATAGCACTTTAAACTGCCAAAGTCCCCTCTTCTGAAGTTAAAACCTGTGCCTTTACCTTTAACTACTCTTGCATCTTTCTTCATCTTCCAGCTGGGACTTGTCAGTGTCTGGTAAGAACTTGTCATTCAACAGTAACAATTTTGGAAAAAAAAAAAAAAAAAAAAAAAAAAAGAGAGAAAAAAAAATATGGTGATTTAATCATAAACAGTGTTACAATGGCAAGCAAATTTTAATGGAAGGATATGATAAAATAACTCCAGAGTTAAGTTTTTGAGTAAAACACATTCCATTTAGAAAAAGAAAGAGATTTTTGACCAATAATTTATTGGTCAAAGATCTGTTGAAACCTGCTTCAATCAAAATCACTAGAGAAAATACGTATGATAGAATTTCACATTCACTGGTAGCCTTGAGTTCCCATTGGAAAAGGGAGAAGCTTCAGAAAAACAATACTTTCAAACTAGAGATGTATGAAACATATAACTGTCTGCAACATATAACTATTAATGAGTGGAAAAAATGTGTTTGCCATGGAGAGGAACTTCAGGAACAAGACTTCCTAAAAGAATGAATAAAAGATAAAAAGTCAACAAAATCAATTGCTATCAGTTTAAACAATGACAGTAATAGTTTCGACAATTTTTTTTCAAATGATCAAATATAATTTTCTGAATTTGAACTGTTTTGTACTATTTCATTTTCTTTATTAATGTGACCATCAATATTATTCTGTAATTTGATATCATAATTTTTCTAAGTTCTTTCGATATTGTACTTTTTTGGAATTTAATAAAGAATTATAATTATACTTGTATTTGTTTCTAACTAAATTAAGAGAAATTAGTGCAGTTTAAACATAGCCACAATCTTCATAAATAAGAAAGACAAATACAAATGCTGTTACAAAGTTTCAATGTTCTGGTCCCTCAGAAAGCAACAGAGTAGCTTTTAAGGCTGCTTTGATTAAACACTGACACATCCAAGACCGTGAAACATTGGTATATCATGTCTGTCGATACAGAGTGTTCTATAGATTTGTCTTTCTGGAAGATGAAAAATCAAGTTGATGGTTGGAAAAAACATGCAGCCCTGCCTGAGACAAACTAGTTTGTTTATGATTTTTTCCTTTTATTATTAAAATCAAATCTTCAACTATGGAGAAAAAAGAAGTCTTTCTATGCAAATAAAAACAAATATAACTTAAGGATTTAATTTTGTTCTGAAATTGAAATTTTATTGAATTAAATCGGAATCATGACTCAGACCAGAGCAGCAAAGCAAAAGGCTCAAGCTAATGGGAGTGCTGTGGCTCAGGGGAGAACTGAGGGGGGGCAGTTGCCCTCTGAATCACAGTCTTTTAAAATGCACTGTTTGCTTGATGTTTGCGGAGCAGTCGGGTACGGGACATGATACTGCCAAGGGGGATGTCTCTGTGTGTGCACGATGTAAGGAGTGCAAGGAAATCAGGCGGCAACTCAGCGTTGTTATGGGCCTTTATGAGAGCTTGAAGGACCAGGTGGATGCCCTCGAAGGAAATAAATTGAGGGGCCCATCAAGCTCTCAGCTGCCCACATCAACGCCAGAGCTTGCACTTGGTCATCAGGCAACACAGAGGCAGCCCCCTAGGCAGAATGCGCTGGTCCCACAGGAACTAGTAGTTGTTGGTGACTCTATTGTCAGGGAAACGGGGAACATGCTTTGTAAAAAAGGATAGGTGGAATAGGACCAGGGTATGTCTGCCAGGGGCAAAGGTTGATGATGTTGTAGAGCGGATATCATCTTTTAAGGGCACAAAAGGTGATATAGTTGTACACGTTGGCACTAATGATATTAAGAGTAGGAGACCGACGGAATTACTTAGCAAGTACAGGTCACTGTTGAAAAAAAGCCGTGAATTAGGGTAGAATTTGAAAGTGTCTGCAATTCTGCCCAGACACGATAGGAGGGAGTATATGATGAGAGCCTTGTCGATCAATTCGGCCCTGGAGGGATTGTACAAGGCTCAAGGGGTAGAATTTTTTTCAGCCTGGACTGTACTTGTTAACAGGAGAGATTGCTTCTACAGGGATGGGATACACTGCAAGAAATTTTGCTGATGCTGTCGAGGCAATGTTAGGAGGGTCGGAAAATTGCTAGTTGGGGGGGGGATACAAGGACTAATAAATTAACAGTAGCCACTGGCAGAGGTGGAAGTGATTCTTGCACTGCTTCTATTGAAATGAGCAGAAGCCTGAAAAACAAGATGCAGGATATTTCAGAGACTGCTGGGAGTCATTGCAGTACAAGTAAACACATGGGTTGTGTTAGGGTAGCTAGGAATAGAAACAGGTGCATGTATACCTGCGTGTACACCAATGCCAGGAGTTTGGTAAATAAATTTGATGAATTTGAGGTATTGCTCAAAACATCAAAGTCAGATATTGTTGGGATATCAGAGACGTGGTGTCACACAGATATAAGGAATGCGGAACTGGAATTTGGGGAATACAATGTGTATAGAAAGGATAGACAGGACAGGAGGGGAGGAGAGGTTATGCTATTAGTTAAGAAACACATAAAATCCAAGGAAGTGAAGCCAGTCGACATTGATGGACAGGGCAGTGTCGAGTCAGTTTGGTGTGACATAAGCATAGGGAAATCAAAATTGAGAGTAGGAGTGTGCTATAGGCCTAATGACTCTGATGAGTATAATAAGATATTGTACAGGGAAATAGAGTGGGCCAGTAAATCAGAGAGTCTTATAATGGGGGATTTTAATTTCCAAGATATTGACTGGAATTTGTGGGTTGGTCACTCACACACTAGCAAGGCTTTTGTGGATTTATTGGATGATTGTTTTCTACATCAGCATGTTCGTGCGGCAACAAGAGGGTTATTTGTTATTTGTTTGTTATTTGGTTTTTAGGAGCATTAGCAACTAAGGCCATATTGCTCCGGGATATGCGGTGGTCATTCCCTGAATGACCTTTCCGCATCCTCCGTATTTGGTGGTGACGGGCTCGAACCCCGGTCTAATCAAGAAGCGTGTGCTACGCACTGCTGCTCCTTCCCACCTGGCTACGGAGGCGCCAGCAACAAGAGGGAGCAACACTCTTGATCTGATTATCAGTAGTGATTCTTCATGCATTAAGAATCTGCAGATAAATGAACCACTAGGTGGCAGTGATCACAGTGTGTTGAAGTGGATTTACTCAAGGAGGTAACTACCATCAGAGGTAAAGGGAAGGGATTTTGTTTTCGTAAAGGTGACTATGATGGTCTGAGACAGTATTTAAATTCTATACAGTGGGACCAACTGATGATGTTACCAACAGCAAACTCAAAATGGGAAGCATTCAAGGAACTAATCTTGGAAGCTACCAGGCTTTACATACCAACTAAGAAATATTGTTCAAGGTTTAGGCCTAAATGGTTGTCAAATGAACTAATGAGACATGTGGCAGAGAAGAAAAATGCATGGAATACATACAAATTAATGGGTGACATGGAAGCCTATGATAGATATAAGTTGGTCTGTAACCAAGTCACAAAGGAGATTAGGCAGGCAAAGGCAGACTACGAAAAATCCTTGGCAAAGGATGCAAAGAAAAACAGAAAAGAGTTCTTTACCTATTTAAACTCGAGAAGGAAAGGGATGAATCAGATTGGTCCACTGGATATTGATGGTTGAACAGTTGAGGATCCTGCTCAGGTGTCTAACAATCTAAACGAGTATTTTGCATCTACATTCACGAATGAGGAGTTATTCAGGAAGGAGAATGAGGTAGGTAAAGTAAACATTGGCAGTGAGCTAGATGATTTTGTAATAACTTAGAGGAAAGTGGAGGAGAGATTGTTGAAGATAAACATAAAAAAGGCACCTGGGGTGGATGGGATCTATCCAGTTATATTAAAGAAGGCAGCAAAGGAAGTAAGCAAACCCCTAGCCATAATTATGAGAGCTTCTTTGGACTCAGGGGAGGTACCCATAGACTGGAGATGTGCAAATGTAACCCCAATTCACAAAGGAGGATCAAAGGCTGACACAAGTAATTATAGACCTGTTAGTTTAACTTCTGTTCCAGGTAAATTAATGGAGGCACTGGTTAAAGAAGCACTGCAGGATCATCTAGACAAGAATTCAGTTATAGCTCAGACGCAGCATGGTTTTGTTAAGGGCAGGTCTTGCCTGACCAATTTGATTGGATACTATGATGTAGTCACAAAAGAACTGGATGCAGGGAATAACTTTGATATTATATATTTGGATCTTAGAAAGGCTTTTGATACTGTTGCACATGGAAGACTGCTGCACAAATTGGAGCAGTGTGGCACTGGAGGCAAATTGCTGCTATGGATAAGGGGATGGTTGAGTGGCAGAAGACAGAGAGTGGTAATCAATGGACACTGCTCAACGTGGACTAATGTTATTAGTGGTGTTCCTCAGGGTTCAGTGCTGGGTCTGTTGTTGTTTTCGGTGTTTATGAATGATATTGATGATGGTATATCAAGTTTAATGTCCAAGTTTGCAGATGATACAAAGGTTGGCAGGGTTGTTAAGGACACTACTGACGCTATGCTGCTGCAACAGGATCTGGAAAGGTTGAACAGATGGGCTGAGAGGTGGCAAATGAAGTTTAACATTGACAAATGTAAAGTACTACATATGGGAAACAGTAACCACAGAGCAACGTATCAACTCTGCGGTACTACACTGGCAGTGGTGGAGAATGAAAAGGACCTGGGGGTAATTGTGCAGGCAGATATGAAGTTCTCTGAGCAGTGCAGACGAGCTGCAAGAGTAGATCATGGTGTCTTGTCAATGATATACAGGAATTTTTCTAGCAGGGATAAGGAGGTGATTATTCCCTTGTATAAGGCAATGGTTAGGCAACATCTTGAGTACTGTATACAGATCTGGAGGCCTCATTTCAAGAAGGATGTAGAGCTGCTGGAACGGGTACAGAGAAGGGCAACAAGATTAGTGAATTGAACAAAGGGTTGCTCTTACGAAGAAAGGCTTAAGTTTTGCAAATTACAGAGTCTGGAGACTAGGCATCGGCGAGGTGATCTGATAGAGGTGTATAAGGCTTTGAATGGTTTGAGCATGCTCAATGCCAATGGGATTCTTCATCTTGCTCAGAATAATCACCTCAGAGGGCATAAATTCAAACTGAGGAAGGACGGATGTCGGATAGATGTGCGGAAATTTGCCTTTGGCCAGCGGGTGGTTGGTTGGTGGAACCGACTTAGTATTAGTATTAGTAACGGCCGCATGGTGCAAGAAAGCCTATGGCTTATGCTGCACCAGCCAAAAAAAATAAAATAAAAATAAAAAATAAAAAATGCGAACAAAACAATGATAAAAACATAAAATAAATAAATAAATAAATAGATAAATAAAATAAATAACTAATTAATAATAATAAATAAATAAAAAAATAAAATAAAAAATAAATAAAAAGAAAATTAAACCTATCATCCTATGCGCTTCCCTTACCCGAAAGTACTATCCAGATGACCTTTGAATTTCCCCAAACTGTCGGCCTCTACCACCCATGAAGGCAATTTATTCCAGTAATTTATAACTCGCTAGCTAAAATAAAACTTCCTGCAGTCCAATCTAAACATTTCCCCCGTAACTTGAATTTATGTCCCCTAGTTCTAGCATCATTTATAATCTTGAAAATTTTGTCCTCATTCATTTTACTGATGCCTCTCAGAGCCTTAAACACCTCAATCAAATCTCCTCTAAGGTGTCTAGTTTCCAAATTCTGCAACCCACATATTGAAGTCTTTCTTCATAAGGACGCCCTTTTGCCGATCTCACCAGGCGAGTGACCCTTCTTTGCACCCTTTCAAGAAGCTCGATGTCTTTCTTTAGGTGCACTCTCCATACTTGAACACAGTATTCCAAGTGTGGTCTAACATAAGCCTTATATAATGAAATTATCACGTCCCTATCTCTACTTGCAAAAGTTCGATAGATCATCGACAGGACACCATGGGCTTCCTTGCAACATGTTTACAATGATCAGAGAATTTCATGTCTGACCGTATCTTAACACCCAAGTCCCTTTCCCCCAGTACTGGGTTTAGTTGAACTCCACCAAGTGAATACGTGATTTTGGGATTACTATTTCCCAGGTGTAATACCTTACACTTTGTTGGATTAAAGCACAGCTGCCATTTTTCTGACCATTCCTGAAGTCTATCTAGGTCTCTCTGAAGAAACTCAGCTTGACAGTGATCATTAACTACTCTACCAATTTTAACATCATCTGCAAATTTAGACATCACGCCCTCTATCCCTTCATCAATGTCATTTATGAAAATTAAAAACAACAGTGGTCCTAATACTGATCCTTGGGGAACCCCACTTCTTACATCAACCCAATCTGAGGAACAGACTGCTGGGAGCCATTGCGGTACAAGTAAACACATGGGTTGTGTTAGGGTAGCTAAGAATAGAAACAGGTGCAGGTATACTTGCGTGTACACCAATGCTAGGAGTTTAGTAAATAAATTTGATGAATTTGAGGTATTGCTCAAAACATCGAAGGCAGATATTGTTGGGATATCAGAGACGTGGTGTCACACAGATATAAGGGATGCAGAACTGCAATTTGGGGAGTACAACGTCTACAGAAAGGATAGACAGGATAGGAAGGGGGGAGGGGGTTATGCTATTAGTTAAGAAACACATAAAAACCAAGGAAGTGAAGCCAGTCGACATCGCTGGACAGTGCAGTGTGGAGTCAGTTTGGTGTGACATAAACATTGGGAGATCAAAATTGAGAGTAGGAGTGTGCTATAGGCCTAATGACTCTGATGAGTATAATAAGGAACTGTACAGGGAAATAGAGTGGGCCAGTAAATCAGAGTGTCTCATAATGGGAGATTTTAATTTCCCAGATATTGACTGGAATTTGGGGGCTGGTTACTCACACACTAGCACGGCTTTTGTGGATTTATTGGATGATTGTTTTCTACATCAGCATGTTCGGGAGGCAACTAGAGGGAGTAATACTCTTGATTTGATTATCAGCAGTGATTCTTCATGCATTAAGAATCTGCAGATAAATGAACCACTAGGTGGCAGTGATCACAGTGTGCTGAAGTGGGATTTACTCAAAGAGGTAACTACCATTAGGGGTAAAGGGAAGGGTTATTGCTTCCGTAAAGGAGACTACGATGGACTGAGACAGTATTTAAATTCTATACAGTGGGACCAACTGATGATGTTACCAACAGCAAATTCAAAATGGGAAGCATTCAAAGAACTTATCTTGGAAGCTACTAGGCTTTACATACCAACTAAGAAATATTGTTCAAGGTTCAGGCCAAAATGGATGTCAGATGAACTAATGAGGCAAATGGCAGAGAAGAAAAATGCATGGGATACATACAAATTAACACATGACACAGAAGCCTATGATAGATACAAGTTGATATGCAACCAAGTTACAAAGGAGGTTAGGCAGGCGAAGGCAGATTACGAGAAATCCTTGGCAAGGGATGCAAAGAAAAACAGCAAAGAGTTCTTTACTTATGTAAACTCTAGAAGGAAGGGGATGAATCAGATTGGTCCACTTGATATTGATGGGTCAAGTGTTGATGATCCTGCTCAGGTAGCCAACAAACTAAATGAATATTTTGCATCGACATTCACACGAGGAGTTATTCAGCAAGGGGAATGCCAGAGGTGTATTCAACTCTAGCAGTAAGCTACAGAATCTTGAAATAACTGGGAGTAAAGTGGAAGAGAAACTGTTGAAGATAAACACAAGAAAGGCACCCAGGGTGGATGGGATCTATCCAGTTATATTAAAGGAGGCAGCAAAGGAAGTAAGCAAACCCTTAGCCATAATTATGAGAGCTTCCTTGGACTCAGGGGAGGTACCCATAGACTGGAAATGTGCAAATGTGACCCCAATTCACAAAGGAGGATCAAAGGCTGACACAAGTAATTATAGACCTGTGAGCTTAACTTCTGTTCCAGGAAAATTAATGGAGGCACTGGTTAAAGAAGCACTGCAGGATCATTTAGACAAGACTTCAGTTATAGCTCAGACACAGCATGGTTTTGTTAAGGGGAAGTCTTGCCTGACCAACTTGATTGGATACTATGATGCAGTCACAAAAGAACTGGATGCAGGGAATAACTTTGATATTATATACTTGGATCTTAGAAAGGCTTTTGATACTGTTGCACATGGAAGACTGCTACACAAATTGGAGCAGTGTGACATTGGAGGCAAATTGCTGCTATGGATAAAGGGGTGGTTGAGGGGGAGAAGACAGAGAGTGGTAATTAGCATTAGCATTAGCATTAGCATTAGCAGAGGCATATGATGCAAGAAAGCAAGCTTACTCAGCATCAGCCAAAAAAAAAAAAAAAAAAAAAAAAAAAAAAAACACCCACTCCCATTTCACCCCTCCGTTCGTTCGAAATACCTGTCCAGTTGAGCTTTAAATTTGTTTAGGCTATCAACTTCAACAACAAGTGATGGAAGTCGGTTCCACCAACCAACCACCCGCTGGCCAAAGGCAAATTTCCGCACATCTATCCGACATCCGTCCTTCTTCAGTGTCCATTGATTATTCTAATCAATGGACACTGCTCATCGTGGACTGATGTTATTAGTGGAGTCCCTCAGGGCTCAGTGTTGGGTCCATTATTGTTTTCTGTATTTATAAATGATATTGATGATGGTATATCGGGCTTAATGTCCAAGTTTGCAGACGATACAAAGGTTGGTAGGGTTGCCAAGGACACTACTGACACTACACTGCTGCAACAGGATCTGGAAAGGTTGAGCAGATGGGCTGAGAGGTGGCAAATGAAGTTTAACATTGACAAATGTAAAGTACTACACATGGAAACAGCAACCCAGAGCAACGTATCAACTCAGTGGTACTACACTCACAGTGGTAGAGAATGAAGGGACTTGCGGGTGGTTGTGCAGGCAGATATGAAGTTCTCTGAGCAGTGCAGACGGGCTGCAAGAGTAGCTCATGGAGTATTGTCAATGATATACAGGAATTTTTCCAGCAGGGATAAGGAGGTGATTATTCCATTGTATAAGGTGATGGTCAGGCCACACCTAGAGTACTGTATAACAGGTCTGGAGGCCTCATTTTAAGAAGGATGTAGAGCTGCTGGAACGAGTACAGAGAAGGGCAACAAGATTAGTGAATGGAACAAAGGGGTGCTCTTACAAAGAAAGGCTTAAGTTTTGCAAATACAGTGTCTGGAGACTAGGCACCAGCGAGGGATCTGATAGAGGTGTATAAAGCCTTGAATGGTTTAAGCATGCTCAATACTGATGGGATTCTTCCTCTAGCTCAGAAAAATCACCTGAGAGGGCATAAATTCAAATTGAGGAAAGACAGATGTAGATAGACGTGCAGGAAATTTGCCTTTAGCCAGCGGGTGGTTGGTTGGTGGAACAGACTTCCATCCCTTGTGGTGGAGGTTGATAGCCTAAATAAGTTAAGGCTCAGCTGGACAGGTATCTTGAACGAACAGAGGGGTGAAGTGGTTTTTTTTTTTTTTTTTTTTGGCTGATGCTGCATAAGCTTGCTTTCTTGCATCAAATGCCTCTACTAATGCTAATGCTAATAGCCATTTATCACAACCCTCTGCCTCCTGCCCTGAATCCATCCTTCTATCCATATAAGGATTTTCCCAGTGATTCCAACCTGTTCCAGCTTATAAAGCAACCGCTCATGTGGGACTGAGTCAAAAGCTTTGCTGAAATCTAAATAAACAATGTCGAAATTATTCCCTAAATCCAGCTCGTGAGTGACCCTTTCGAAATAGCGAACCAGATTTGTTAAACATGATTTTCCCTTTACAAAACCATGCTGAGTATCCTTGAGAATTTCAATTCGATCCAAATGATCCTGAATTCCACCCTTGATCATTGCCTTCATGATTTTCCCTACTACTGAAGTCAGACTGACAGGTCGATAATTTCCAACTTCACTTTTAGAGCCACTCTTATGTATGGGAGATACATTTGCACTTTTCCAATCCAAGGGAATCTCCCCAGAGTCTAGTGATGCTCGCATAATTAGCCTCAATGGTTCAATGCACTCGCTTGCCGCCTCTCTTAAGATTATAGGGTATATTCCATCAACTCCAGGAGCCTTACTGGTCTGTAGGCTCGAAAGTTTTTTCATAAAATAATCTTGCGAAATTTCAATATCATTAATTACATATTTTTTAACTCTGCTCCCACAATTTCCCATTGCCACAAAAGGCTTTTCATTTGTAAATATCGATGCAAAATAACTGTTGAGTTAATCTGCAACGGCAGCTGGTGTATTTATTACTATCCCATTTCCCTTACGTAAAGGTCCTATCTGGTTTGTCCTGCTCTTCTTGGCATTTATATATGTGAAGAATTCTTTATCCCCCCTCTTTGCTCTGTTTGCTAGTGATTTCTCATAAACTGCCTTTGCCTGTCGAACCTTTTCTGTGGCTCTATTACAGATCATCTTGTAGCTGTTATAGGCTTCAGTACTTTTTATTGCTCTGTAACCTTTCCATGCCACCTTTTTCTGCTCAAGTAATGTGGCAACTTCACTATTCATCCATCTTGGAACCCTTCTCGTGGAGTATTTTTTTAATGGTATATACGCATTCAAGGCATCTGTGATTAATGTTTTAAAAGTGTACCACAGTTCAATTGTATTCATTCTCTGCGCGATATCTACCCAGTTAATAGAGGCCATGTAGTACCTTAAGGCATCGTAATTTCCTTTTCTGAAATTAAAACCCATTCCTTTGCCTTTAACTACTGCTACCTCTCTCGTCGTCATCCACCGTAGAACTCCGTGATCACTTCCTGCTACTGGTTCCTCTACTGTCAGCCCTGTTATGTCATCTGATTCATGTGTGATGATGAGGTCTAGGATATTCTTTTCTCTAGTACTTTCCCTGACATGCTGATACAAATAACAGTCATCTAGTTGATTTAAAAATTTTGTTCCCCATGTCGAGTTTCCTTCCCATTTACTCCAATCAATTAGAGGCAAATTGAAATCACCCATAATAACTTCCATCACTTGTTGTTGAAGTTGATAGCCTAAACAAATTTAAGGCTCAACTGGACAGGTATTTCGAACGAACAGAGGGGTGAAATGGGAGTGGTGTGTTTTTTTTTTTTTTTTGGCTGATGCTGAATAAGCTTGCTTTCTTGCATCATATGCCTCTACTAATGCTAATGCTAATGCTAATGCTAATTAGCTACGGGAGGGGTGCACAACCTTTTCCTACTCACTACCCCTAAATTCAATGAAAATGAAGTGCAACCCCGTCTATTTGCCTAGGGAACAGGTATAGGTTTTGAATAGTATTTTTTTTTTTTTAAACAATGAATATGGTATAGTATAAAGGTAAAGGAAAGAAATTTTTCTTTTGTAAAGCACAATTCCTGTTGAGTGGGAGCAATAAATGATATTACCAAATGCAAATTATAAGTAGGAAGCATTAAGCAACTAAACTTTCTATAATAATCAAGAGATACTGCTCAACATTTAGACCTAAATGGATGTAAAATGAACTGAAGAGACTTTGCAGAGAAGAAATATTCATGGGATAATTATAAATAATCAGAGGACACAAAGGAAGCTTTCAGAGATGGGAATACCAGAAGTAAACCAAATTATAAATGGGTGATAACGGAGAAGAAATTGGAAGAGAAATGGTCAAAGCTAAACGTAAACAAGGCATACGGTGCTAATGGGATCTAACAAATTATATTAAAAGAAACATTTGTAGAAGAATAAGAGAAATTTACCTCAATATGATACATAGAACACTTCTGTATAATACTCTCCAGAAATTAAAACAGAATATAACATTAACGTAAAATTATTGCAGTAAAAAATAAATTGAAAAAATTTTTAAAAAGTTTGTCAATTTTGAAAAACGATTTTCTAACGATTTTTTTTTGAAATGATATACTATGAAATTAAAAGAAACAAAAGAAGTAGGTAAACCTTTAGTCATAATTATGAAGGAACCCTTGGATTCAGACGAGGTCCCTATAGATTGCAGATGTGGATAGTCTCTCCTGTTCACAGTGAGGCGCCTCCGTAGCCAGGTGGGAAGGAGCAGCGGTGCGTAACACATGCTTCTTAATTAGACCTGGGTTCGAGCCCATCACCACCAAATACGGAGGATGCGGAAAGGTCAGGGAATGACCACCGCATATCCCAGAGAAATATGGCCTTAGTTGCTAATGCTCCTAAAAACCAAAAAACAAACAAACAAATCTCCTGTTCACAAAGGGTGATTAAAGGGCAAAGTGAATAATTACAGACTTGTATATGCAACTTCTGTTCCAGGGGGAAAAAGTAGAGTCCGTGATTCAAGAACCAATGCAAGATCATCTCCAGAATGCAGTTATATGACAATTGCAGCATGAATTTGTTAAGGAGAGATATTGTACATTAATCTGATTAGCTACTCTGATGCAGTAACAAAGGAAGTGAATGCACAATATAATTTTGATATCATATGCTCAGATTTCAATAAAGCTTTTGACACTGTTCCACATGTTGTACAAACCATTTTTTTTTAATATACACAGTACTGCCATAGATACTGTCACATGTGTTACTCCATGTAGCCATAAAATAAAAAGACACAGCAACTCAAAACGCTGTGGGTTTAATTCTTGAACACTTAACAAATGAAGCAACACAACACTCATTCAAAATGCCCCCGTTGTTTTTTACACAAGACCTCAAACGTTCTGACCACTCATCAATAGAAGTATGCACAACATCCAACAGGAAATTGACCACAGCATGCTCCAGTGATCTCTTCAGGCTCTCCAATGTGACATGCCTTTTACCACAGACCATCCCTTCCAAAATAGTCCACAAACGGTAATCAAGTGGATTAAGATCTAGGCTAGCAGGAGGCCATTCGTCATGATTGATGAACTCTGGCACATTCTCAGTCAGCCATGTTTGGGTGATCTTTGCCTTGTGGGCAGGTCCTGAGTCCTGTTGGAAGATCCAGTGCTGACCATTGAAGAGAATCTGACTGAGCAGTTCACATGCAGCTCCAGAATATCATTCAGGTACACCCTTGCACTAGTTTTCACCCCTGAATGCAAAAATGCATCTTTGTTACACCTTCGTAGGAGATGCCCCCACCAAACCATCACTGATGCTGGATGATGACCCCTTTGAACCATTTTAACAGCCTGACATGCCTCTGCAGAGCTATGGGCATACACCTTGTCATTTTGACGGTTGCAATTCTCCTCAATAATAAAAATCTTTTCATCTGTGAAGAGTATCTGTCGATGCTTACCATTCGCATACCGACACTGAAGTGCCTCTGATCTTTTGTGCCTCCGTTCATCAGAGCTGGAGCTAGGAACTGTCCTGTTCTCCTGCAGTAGGCACTCATCCCTAGATCACCTTTGATTATGCGTAACATCAATCTTGGTGATATTCCCATTTCTCTGAACATGATTTTCTGTTTTCATAGGAGATTCCTATGAATTCTGTTCTCTACCGCCTTGATAGCTGCAGGGGTCCTCACAGTTCTTGGGTGGCCGGACCTGGGCCTGTCATCAATTCTCTGTTATTCATTGTACCTATCAATTGCCCTGTAGACAAATCTTCGGCTTATTCCAAGTGGTTTCAGAAGTTTGAAAATTGTAGGTGCATCGTGTCCTGCCTTATGAAGACCTATGAAAGTAGTCATGTTTTCTTCATCTCCCAATTCCATTTTCACTGGCTTCCTTTACTAATTGATACCTGTTAAAGAAACCCTACATTGGTTTGTTTGTTTGTTTGTTATTTGGAGCATTAGCAACTAAGGCACTAAGGCCATATTGCTCCGGGATATGCGGTGGTCATTCCCTGACCTTTCCGCATCCCCCGTATTTGGTAGTTATGGGCTCGAACCCCGGTATAATCAAGAAGCGTGTGCTACGCACTGCTGCTCCTTTCCACCTGGCTACGGAGGCGCCTCCCTACATTGGTACTACACGTGATGCAAAACCCAGAGCTCTGTGATATCATTTTCTATTTTTACGGGAGTCTTACTTTTTGTGACAGTATCTGTGGCAGTACTGTGTATAAATGTTCATACCAGGGCCACCCGGAATATCAATTCATCAGCCCAAGTGTATTATGTTCGTGAATTGCATGATTCTCTGATTGAGTTGCCTGTTTTTCTGGAGTAAAAACCAGTTTCCTGGGGGGGCCCTTCCTATCTGCACCTTAGACCAACTAACTCATCCATGGAATGAAAAAAAAAAAGCATATAAAAAGTCCTTGTGTTATTGAGAGGATTTGAACCTGGACCTTTTCCACCCAGTGAGGGAAAGACAGTGATGATGATGATGCCAGCAGTGGCTATGCTACCTGTGCAGACATTGCTGTACAATTTGGAACAGCATTAAATTAGGCTGTTCATTTACTGCTTTGGATAAAGGGATGGTTGAATGACAGTAGAATGAGGGAAGTTATTAACCCTGCAGTAAGAGCAAGCACAGTACCTGAAAAGGCTATCTCAAAAACAGCTTATAGCTTAAGAAGAACCATCTGGTCTAGTGCTACCATGTTTGTTGAAATTTAATTTATGGTAGGAATTACACTCTTTGCTATAAAATATTTCTCATGTTCCAGTTGCTAGCTATTATTTCTGTTACTTTCCATCTAGCTTAAGAAATATAACCTTGAAGCTATATTAATTTAGCCTTGAAGTAATATATTAATGTTTAAGCAAAATAATATGTAAATGTGATTTGCCCTTGAGGGGGTTATTTGTGCAGAAGGTTTTAGGGCAGCTCATGGTGTTCTATCAAATCACCTTACTCTGCTGACAAAAATTTTGCCAACAGAAAGAAGATTATCCCACCGTATAAGGCAATGGTTAGGCCACATTGTGAGTATGTATACAGGTCTGGGTGCTTCATTTTAGAAAAGATATGGATCTGTTGGAACGGGTGAAGAGAAGGGCAGCAGATTAGTCGGAGACAGAAAAGAGTTTTTGAAAGACTTCAGTTCTGCAGAGTACAGCACCTGGAAACTAGGTAAGCAAGATCCCTTTGCACAGTTGCCTAGTTTCCTTAAATTAAAAATGAATAGTTGTAGGATAGATCGGTGAAAATTTGCTTTTAGCCAGAGTAATTGAATTAATTGACTTTTGGAATAAATTTCTATCTAGTGTTGTGAAAGTGTGTAGTTTGAATAAATATAAAAAAGATTAGATAATAATTATATTATATTAGAATACAAGAAGTTTTTCATATATGTAAATACAAAGAAGGAAAAACCAAATCAGATCAGACTCTTGTATAACGAGCATGGAATAGCCTTGGATTAACCAGCTGACGTTGCTGATGAATTGAATAGGTATTTCACATCAAACTTTATGAATGAGAGACTTCAGAGTGAGGAGAGCTGAGCAGCATGAAATTAGTGATAAATTACAGATTATTGATTAGGAAAATTTTCTGGTCTAAAGGCAAGTAAAGCCATTGGGGTTGGTGGCATGTATCCAGAAATTTTGAGGGAGGTGATGAGAGAGTGCATTGAATCCTTAATTAAAGATGACTATTTATTAGAAAAACAACAGAGCCTGAATGTAAGACTCCTGGATGGCAATACCCGGTAATCTTGAAGGATGTGGCAAGAATGTACACTGAACCATTAAAGTTATTAAGTTATCAAAGTTATTAAGAGGGCAGTGCATCACCAAATAATGGTATTTCTAAGCTTGAAGTGGGTAACTTTGGATTGGTCAGTGTGATTTCAGTAGTAAGGAAATCATGGAGGTAATGAGAGAGGTTGCAATACAAAAACATTTTGATAGAAATGGAATCCTGAACATTACGCAACACAACACAGAATAGTGTAAGGGAAAATCATATTTAACTGATCTTGTTAAGTGAATTTGACAAGTCACTCATTTTGACATTATTTAGATTTTAGGAAATATTTGACTCAGTCCATCATGAAAGGTTACTGTATATGGTGGAACATGTTGGAATAACAGCTAAGCTGGACTGCAAGGTTGCAAGACAGGAAGCAGAAGACTGACTGTGAGGGCAGGAAGTAGAAAATTCACTGTTGCTCTTCAGATTGGTCTAATATTAAGAATGGGGATCCCCCAATTAGTAGAGGCATTTGATGCAAGAAAGCAAGCTTATGCAGCATCAGCCAAAAAAAAAAAAAAAAAAAAAAAACAACTTGGACAACTGTTGTTTCTGATTTTCATAAATGATATTGACAAAGAGGGTGTATGTCGATATTTGCAGATGATGTGAAGACAAGGAGAGTGATTAATGATTAGTACCAGGCAGCACTCCTTCTAGATGACCTGAACAGTCTTCAAGAATGGTAACTATGTTTTATGTAGCAAACTTATACGCTTGATAGTACTATACACAAGCAGCAAGGAAGGCCTATGGCAGGGGTCAGCTCCTGCGGCTCTTTAACTTTTAACCCACGTATGACAAACTACGTATTTCTGTGAGCAAATATTTTCGAACATGAACTATATTAAAAATAAATCAAGAAACTGTCTGAACAATGCGAGTCTCTCAGCATGTTTAAAGATGAAAATTACAGCATAACCGCCTGATGTTGAGAGAGTCGCTCAAGAAGTTCAGCAACAAAAGTCACATTAATTCCTATCTAATTGGATGTTTGTTACGTTTTTTCAGTATTAATAAATAATATTTAAGAAAAATTTTTTTAATAAAACACTTTTCCCACTCTATTCCATTTCTTAAACAACCCCCTCATTCCAGTTTGAGCTGAGGTGCAGCTCTTTGGATTCTTCTTTTTTTTATTTAATTAAATCAAAAATGGCTCTTCATTAAAAAAAAAAAAAAAAAAAAGGTTGCCAACCCCTGGCCTATGGTGTCCTATCAATGATTTATTGTAAATTTGCTTTTATGGATAAAGAGATCATAATCTCACTGTATAAGGCAATTATAAGATAATACTATGTCCAAGTATGGAGAACAACACCTAAAAATTTATAACTTCTTGAAAAAGACAAAGACAAGCAACCCATTTGGTCAGATCTACAAAAGGGCACCCATATGAACAAGACTTCAAAATAAAGCACACCAAAGAGGATTTGACTGAGGCCGAATGAGGCTCTGAGAGGAAATAGTAAAATGAATGAAGGCAAAATTTTCACTATTATGATTTCGGAACCAGAGATCATAAATTCAAATTACAAATAAACATATTTAGAACTGGAATGTTGAAAGTTTTAGTTGGAATGCATGGTTAGTTGAGGTGATGGGTTGAGGAAATTCAAATGTCATCTGGATGTATTTTCCTCTAAACCTATTTTTTGTTTGCAGAAACATGGGTTGTTTATTTTTATTTTATATACGTATACAGGGTGTCTCAAAAATATCGGTACAAACGTTTAGGGGAAGTAGGTAACATCTAAAGGAATGTGAATCGCATAGGAACCCATAACCGGAAACGTCATGGGAAAGTAGTAGCAGAGGCACAAGAAGCAGAAATGACACAAGACAGTAATTAGTGTCAAACATTTATTTGACATAATATTAACAATGGAGTATGAAATGGATGCATTTCATGATGTTACAACAGATGCTCGAAGGTTCCACCATGAGAAGCCTTGCATGTGTGACACCGACGCAGCATGGATTGGCGGACACGGTTGAATACACCTGGAGTTTCTTTGACAGTAGCTGCAGCGCAGACGAGTCTCACCACAAGATCCGTTTCCGTCTCCACAGGCGATTAATACATGACATATTTGAGTGCCCCCCACAGAAAGAAATCAAGGCTCGATAAATCAGGTAAGCATGGAGGCCAGGCAACGGGTCCACCATGGCGTTTTGCCTGTTCAAATGGTCACGAACACACCTTCCATAATGGGCAGGTGCCCTGTCATGTTGAAACCAAATGTTGCGTCTCACATTTGCTGGAACATCGTCAAATAACCCTGGTAGAACTTGTCCAAGAAAGATCCTGTATTTAGTGGAGTTCATGCAGGATGGAACAGGTATGGGTCGACTAAGCAGTCACCGACCATACCTGCCCACACATTTATTGCGAAGTGATGTTGTGCCGCACGGGGGTACACACCATGTCGGTTGTCACGAGCCCACACATGAGCATTGTGCTGATTGAATAAGCCTCATCTGTGACCAAAACATAGGCTGGAAAATTCAAGTCTTGAACACTTTCTTGGAGAAACCACTGTGCAAAAGCCACACATGCAGGATGATCTTGGGGGAGCAGTAATTGAACCCTTTGGAGATGAAAGGGGTGTAAGGAATCGTCGTGCCAGCCATGCTGTACACTGCAACGAGACACTCCTAAGGCAGAGGCAATGGCATGTGTGCTGGTAGTAGGATTATTCTGGACGGCATTCAACACACTTTCTTCCATGGCGGGAATTTGCATTGAACGTGGTCTGCCCACATTACTCCTGTTACCTCTAAATGACCCATAATTGCACAAATTTTGATGCACGCGTGCAAACAAACGGTAGTCCGCTATATGTCTGTCTGGGAAGCGGTCTTCATAAATTTGTTGAGTTGCTCGTCCATTGCCCTCTGCTAATCCATACACTAGGTGCATGTCTGCCAGTTCACAGTTCGTATATCGATGCATGCTCTTTGTGTGGCGACTGCTGCTTGAATGAGTAAACCAGAAATTTTCACTCTCATGAACTGATGAACAGTGCCGTGTACCGGCTTACGGTGACGTTTCCGGTTATGGGTTCCTATGCAATTCACATTCCTTTAGATGTTACCTACCTCCTCTAAACGTCTGTACCAATATTTTTGAGACACCCTGTATATATTCATTCTTATTATTAATTAATTAATTTATTTATTTATTTATTTATTTTAGATTTTTTATTTATTTATTTATTATTTTATTTTTTTAATGTGAACCCCAAACACGAGAGGTATTAGAACCTATAGTACTTAGTACCGTGCTTGGGTTGGAGGTTGAGAAGACGAAAGAAGATATTTGTTGACATTGGACTTGAACTTCTGTAGATTGTAATTTTCAGGAAATACGTATGAAGGAAGGTTGTTCCAGAAAACGGCAGTTGAATGAATAAATGAGGAAGATGAAAAGTTGGTTCTGTGTGTTTGAAGTTGGACAGTAAATGGATGTTGGCTGGTGGCTGCATGTGTTCGGACTGTTTTGACAGAGAGAGAGCAGGAATTATAGAAGCCAATTCAGAAGAACAGTGCCCATTGAAGTATTGTAGAAGAGGCATGCAGCAGAAACAGTGCATCTATGAGACAGCGAGTGGAGAGACTCTGTTAGAGATGAATCATTAATTAACCTAACTGCCCTCTTCTGAAGTGAATCAAGAAGCCTGAGAGAGGTTTAGGGGGCACCACCCCAGATGTGGGAACAATATTCCATGGCAGGGTGGATTTGCGATTTATACAGAGTGAGCAGCTGTTTGGAAGAAAAGTAACGCCGAGAGCAAAAGAGAAAACCAAGTTTTTTAGATGCAGAGGAAGCAATATTTGTAATGTGCTTGTGCCAAGATAGATTAGAAGTCAGGGTAATCCCCAAAAGAGATATATCCTTTTGCCTAGAAATCGGAATGTCACTAAAGATAAGCATAGGAGCAGAAGAATCCTTTTTGCGAGATATAAGACAAGACTGAGTTTTAGAAGGGTTGAAATCAACTAAGTTGTCTTTGCCCCACTGGAGAATTAACTGAAGATCGGCATTTAAGGAATTGGTAATAGATTTTCGAGAAGTTGAAGCGGATTGAGCTGCACAAGGTTTCTCAAAATGGAAAGTGGAATGCAATGTGCTATCATCGGCAAAACTATGGATAGGATTTCCAGTGAATGGAAGAAGGTCATTGATATACAAGAGGAAAAGAGTGGGGGAAAGAACTGAACCTTGGGGGACACTGGCATTAGTGGAGAAGTTAGAAGACAGAGAGCCATCTACCATCACCCTCAGTGAGCGATCAGAGAGAAAACTGGATAACCAATTACTAAAAACAGTTGGCAAACCATAAGATGGAAGCTTGTTTAGAAGACCTTTATGCCAAACACGATCAGAAACCTTTGAGATGTCAAGAGCAACTACTTGTGTTTCACCGAACCTTTCCATTGAATTAGTCCATAAATGGGTAACATAAGCCAGAATATCACCAGTGGATCGACACTGACGGAATCCATACTGGTGATCGTTGATCAGACGGAAGGTTTCTAGGTAGTTTAAGAGTTGGCGGTTAATTGATTTCTCCATTACTTTAGAAAGAGTAGAAGTAATTGCAATGGGACAATAATTGGATGGGAGGGATTTGTCACCCTTTTTAGGAACTGGCTGGATATGAGCAATTTCCAAGCAGAAGGAAAAACACCTTTGGAATAAGAAAGTGAAAAAAGGCGGCAAAGAATAGGAGTAAGTTCAGGAGCACAAGTTTTGAGAACAAGCGGAGAAATACCATCAGGACCTGGTGCTTTCTTAGCATCAAGATTCATCAAAAATCCTGATATCCTTTTGACGGAAGACCACAGGAGGCATTGAAAGGAGCGTGTTGGGAATGGTGGGAGGTGTTTTACCAAGATCATTAATACATGAGCTGGAAGAAAAATGCGATGCTAGCAGGTCAGCTTTATCCTTGGCTGAAGTGACAACAGAACCATCTGGTTTGGACAGGGGTGGGAGCAGAGATGGGCAAAAGCTGCGGCCAATAGCTTTGGCAAGAGACCAGAATGCTCGGCTACCATTAGGGCAAGAAGCAAGTTTTCTACTCTTAGCCTGTTCAAACTCTAGTTTGGACTGATTAATAACTGCTTTACAATTGTTGCGAGTTTTGGTTTAGGCAGAAAATGAAACTGAAGAATTAGAAACAAGCCAATTACGATATGCAACGTTCTTCTCTTGGACAGCCTTAGCACATTTATTGGAAAACCAAGGTTTAGATAAAGGACGAGATTTTAAAGTGGAGTGTGGAATAAAGGATTCCATTCCTGCAAGAATAATTTCACTGACACGATCTGAGCAAACATTGACATCAGATGTTTTGAAACAGTAATCTGACCAAGGAAGAGAAGAAAAGAAGTCTAGCAGGTCATCCCATTTTGCATTCTTGTAATGCCAAACAACACGAGGTTGGGAATAGCCATGAGGTAAAGGTTCCATTGGAGAAGAGACAATAACCAAGTTGTGATCTGTAGTGCCTAAAGGACCTCTCACTTCGACCGTGTACTTAGAAGGATTGTTTGTGAGAAAAAGATCAAGCGTACTGGCTGTATGATTAGAATTGTCTGGTATTCTTGTAGGTAAATCAACAATCTGTGCTAGGTCATTAGTAATTGCAAAAGCCTCAGCATCTCGACCTTCTGGGTCGGTGTGAACCTTAAAATCATTATTAAAATCACTGTGAACATTAAAATCACCAAGGAAAATTGCCTCATTGTTAGGAAAGTTGGACTGGAGAAAGTCAAGTTGCAATGAGAGGAAGTCAAAGAGCTTGAAGTGATTGGTGGAGTTGGGAGAACGGATGAATTTGACACAATGAGGTAGAGAGATTTTAAGCCTGAGAAGATCAAAGAGAGGAGATTCCAAATTGCCAAGTCTCTGACAGGGAATATCAGAATGGACATATGCACAAGTACCACCTTTGAGGCGAAAGGAATCATACAGTGAATAATTTGGGCATCTGAGATGAGCAGTAGTTGAATCAACCGATAACTGAGATTCTGTCAGAAAAAGTACGTGGGGTTTGGCAGACTGCAAGTGGAAATGGACATCGTTGAGATTAGAACTGAGACCACGTATATTTGAGAAATGAATTAGGAAGTCCTTGGGAGGTTTAGATCTTTTCGCAGATAAGCTTGCTCTATTAGTTTGGCAATTCATGGTGTATTCAATAGTAAGAAAAAGTGGGTGGGACATGCTGTATGAAATAATGAAATTTTTGGATATGGCATACATGTGGTAAGAATATACCCAGATCCTTGACATAACGTGGCCTTGACAATGCTCCCCACATACACACTACTCGGACTCCCTCCAGTCACTATCTGGCAGAGTAGAGGTAGCAAGATTATACACTAGCTGATCCGGAAACCTCCTAGAGAGTTACCAATAGGTTCGGTCTGGTGTACTAACCAGCGGCTGGCCTGCGAACACCGTTTTAGAGCTGTACCCTCGAAATGTAATGAATATTGGATCTCGCCAGGACGTTCATCATAACCTTAAAAGTCATCAATCATACTGCATGATGGAAGAGATAGGGAAGGGTTGACTGGAACTTAGCTCTAGAGACTAAACATGGGTTCCACCACTTCAAGCCTCCGATAAGCAAAGTGGTGGTATTTCACCGGGTGATGAGAGTCATCTACCACCTAGTACTGCCTCGTAACATAGAGGGGCAGCGTTCCTCCATGTGGTATGGGCGCCACACCTCGACCCCTGCTTACGTTGGTTCACACCTGGGTGGTCACCCATCATGTACTCGTGTATGGAGGTTATACTCAGGATTACTAACAGTCCCACCATCGTGAAGGTGCAAGCAGAGGATTTGGCTGTTACAGACCGTCCGGACTTCGCCGAAATTGGGTCCACTTGACTTGAGTGTCATGCTAATATCAGTTCCATCAGCGTTTTAGACTCCCAGGGAGCAAGTACAGCTTGTCTGGCATATCTCTGAGAGAATGTTTGTGACAACCTCAAGGACCAAATTTTATTTATTATTTATATATTATTTTGTGCACATGCAGAAAATGTCCATGGCTTCCTTATACCCATATAGCTAATACTAAATTTATAAAACTACAAAAGTTGGCAGGTATATACTTGCAAATGCAATTCAGTTTTTATAGTATACTTTTACAGACAAAAAATTCTAAGCACTGTCAGTTCTAACAAAAAAATGCTAAAAGCTAAATAAGGAAGAACAAAATGCAGAATAATATTAACAAAGCTTTTAAAATGATGGAGGGAAGTTTTTTTAAAAATGAATAAAGCTCTCTGACTTACAAGTTTCTTTACCCCAAGATCTTGCATCGATGTGATACCCTGTCTTTGCAGATACTCTTCTATTTTTTGATCATCAATTCCGTCAACAGCAACACTCCTCCAAAGCTTCTGAAATTCTGAGAAAAGAGCATAAAAAATACTTTTCGTTTAACTGAATTATGTATTAAAATAACTATGCACCCAGAATTAAATTACAGCTGAATGAGAATACTGAAATTTACTTTAAGTGCAAAATTCTGAAATACTGAATATATAAATGAGTAGGGGGAAAATGGCATACTCCAAATCTTGAATACTAATTCTCCTCATCAAAGATTACAGATAAGTCCTTTATTTGACAATTTCTAAAAAAAGTAAAAAGGGTGGAGGGGGGGACAAACTCCAGTAGAGATAATGGGATGCACAATGATAAATTCAACATAAAGTAGATAGTGCTTAAGTAAAGTAAGGAAAAAATTTATGATGTAAGATTTACATCATCTTACAATGGACTTTTCCCAATAACAGCATCTACTTCTTATTCGTATTGCTTATTTACTGATAAGCAATAGAACAGCATCACTGATGAAGAAAGATCAATTTTTCTAATTTGTTGAGAACAGGGTATAAAACAGGCTTCAATCTAGAATTTATATGAGGAATCTCCAATTTACAAAATTTCAAAAAAGGGAAGGCATCCAAAACAACCAGTCTCGGTATATAAAGGCTGTAGATGTAAGTTCTGAGCTGACGATAACAGTGTTGATGCTTTGAAGCGAGGGGGGAGGAACTTCACTTTGAAATTGAGACACTTTAAAATAAAAATTTACAATAAAAAAAAATAGGTTACAGAACTGTTTCTTGCAGCAGGAGACCAAACAACCGATGTATATATTATCAATGATAACAAAAACAAGGAAAAGTATTTAAAAATAGTCAACCTATCTGTACCCACAAGTGCCCCAATTTTCAACAGCCAAAATGCTTTTAACAGTATAAGCCTGACTTAAAAGTTAGTTTAGAATCATAAGCAACTTGAGACCCCCAGTATAAAAGAAGAATAACCCAAACAAAATTTAATACACTTAGTTTTTTGAGGAGTAACCAATAAACAAAAAAAAAGGAACTATACTCTTTAAAAAGTGCTAAAGAATATTATTGTGGTGGAAATTAAAAAAAATAAAAAAAAAAAAAGAACAGAAAGTGAAATAGAAATTGAAAAATAGATATCAAAAATGGAAATTATATTAATTAGCTAACAAAAGTTACAGGGGTGAGAAGAAACATCATTAATGAGAAAAAATTTTATGAAACAAAAAAAAAAAAAAAAAAAAAGGGAGCGAAATAAGCAAAAACAATAAATATGATGATGCATCACCTCAATACTGCTATATCAAATAATTCTGAACTCACTCCTGTTCTTTCCCACCTTTTTTCACTTTCTTATTCCAAAGGTGTTTTTGCTTCTTCTTGGAAATTTGCTCATATCCAGCCAGTTCCTGAAAAGGGTGACAAATCCCTCCCATCAAATTATCACCCATTGCAATTACTTCTACTCTTTCTAAAGTAATGGAGAAATCAATTAACTGCCAACTCATAAACTACCTAGAAACCTTCCATCTGAACAACAATCACCAGTATGGATTCCGTCGGTGATCCACTGGTAATATTCTGGCTTATGTTACCCATTTATGGACAAATTCAATGGAAAAGTTCGGTGAAACACAAGCAGTTGCTCTTGACATCTCGAAGGCTTTTGATCATGTTTGGCATAAAGGTTTTCTAAGCAAGCTTCCATCTTATGGTTTGCCAACTGTTTTTTGTAATTAGTTATCCAGTTTTCTCTCTCTGATCACTCACTGAGGATGATGGTAGATGGCTCTCTTGTCTTTTAACTTCTCCACTAATGCCGGTGTCCCCCCCCCCAAGGTTCAGTTCTTTAAACCCACTCTTTTCCTTTTGTATATTGATGACCTTCTTTCATTGACTGGCAATTCTATCCATAGTTTTGCCAATGATAGCTGCATTCCACTTTCCATTTTGAGAAACCTTGCTCTGCTCAATCAGCTTTAATTTCTTGAATATCCGCTACCAATTTCTTAAATGTTAGATCTCCAGGTAATTCTCCAGTGGTGCAAAGACAACTTAGTTGATTTCAATCCTTCTAAAGCTCAGTCTTGTCATATATCTCGCAAAAAGGATTTTTCTGCTCCTATGCTTATCTTTGGTGACACTCCGCTTTCTAGGCAAGGTGATATATCTCTTTCGGGGATTATCCTGACTTCTAAGCACTCTTGACACAAGCACCTTACAAATATTGCTTTTTTTTTTTTTTTTCCTTTATGAAAACCCCAAACATGAAAGGTATCAAAACATATAGTACTTAGTACCGTGCATGGGCTGAAGGAGAAGTATGGGGGGGAGGGGAATGGCGGAAACTTTGCTCTAGAGACTAAACATGGGTTTCGCCACTTCAAGCCTCCAATAAGCAAAGTGGTGGTATTTCACCAGTTGATGAAAATCATCTACCACCTAAGAATTCCTCTGCGTCTAAAAATATTTTCTTTTCTTTTTCAGCATTACTTTTCTTCCAAACAGCTGTTCACTCTGTACAAATTGGAAATCAGCCCTACCGTGGAGTATTGTTCCCACATCTGGGGTGGTGCTCCCAAAAAAAAATATTTTCTTTTCTTTTTCAGCATTACTTTTCTTCCAAACAGCTGTTCACTCTGTACAAATTGGAAATCAGCCCTACCGTGGAGTATTGTTCCCACATCTGGGGTGGTGCTCCCAAAACCTCTATCAGGTTTCTAGATTCCATTCAGAAGAGGGCAGTTAGGTTAATTAATGACTCATCTCTAATAGAGTCTCTCCACTTGCTGTCTCACATCTGTGAGACAGCAAGTGGAGAGACTCTGAGTGGAAAAAACAAAGTGGAGAGACAGCAAGTGGAAAAAACAGAAAAATATCTGTTTTTCTGTTTTTTCTACAGATACTTCCATGGGTACTGTTCTTCTATAATTCCCACTCTCTCTTTCAAAACAGTCCAAACACGTGCCGCCACCAGCCAACGTCCATTTACTGTCCAACTTCAAACTCAGAGAACCAACTTTTCATCTTCCTCGTGTATTCATTCAACTGCCGTTTTCTGGAAGAACCTTCCTTCATATGCATTTCCTGAAAATTACAGTCTACAGAAGTTCAAGTCTAATGCCAAAAAATATCTTCTTTCATCTTCTCAATATCCAACCGAAGCACGGTACTAAGTACTATAGGTTCTAATACCTCTCGTGTTTGGGGTTTTCATAAAAAACTCCATTTACCCTTGGATGAAAAAATTATTTCCTATTTGTAAGAAGAAAGGAGATTAACTCCAGGAGTTCAACCAGACTAAAACCATACTATAGCAAATTTAGCAATGCCAAGATAGAAACTGAGTTGAACATATCTATAAATGCAAACTTAGGAGCTAGTTTCTCATCATATGAAGAGAAAATAAGAGAACAAATGAGCCAAACAAGACTCTGTAGAGTGTCCAATAATTATATAGTGAATGGAGTAAGGTTAAGGTTGAAAACACCGAGCAGGAGGCCTGCCAATGTTAACATATCAAGAATTTTTTAAAATCGAGACCACTGAAATGGGTCTAAAAAATATGTTCTACGAACAGTGTTAATCCAACTGAATTATATTCAATTCACTGGTTAATAACATCATGTATGTTGCCCTTTCTTGTTTACTTAATCTGATGCTTTCAAATTAGGTATCATGTTCAACAGTGCAGAAATCCTGAACAGGCAAAGGAAGAAATAGAAACACTATGTTCTTCCATCACCTGCTGAAATGTCTTAGAGATGAAGCATCAGCAGCCAAATTTGCTTCTATATTTTTTCAGATATATATTTTTGTCATATTTTCTTTATATAGGTCACGCAGTCTCCATTTCACATTAGGTTATTTCTTTTCAAAAATTCATATTAGTTTGTGAGAGCTTTAGTCCAGTAAAGGAGATATATCTCATTGATCTCGAATTATTCACTTCTGAAAATTCTTTTCTAATTTTCTAGTCAAGTTTTGTAACTTATTTAGGATAAATTTATGCATGAAAGGAGATACCATCTCACTGACATTTTATAGTATCCTTCTTTCTCCAACCACTTTCACTCACCTTATACAAGGATGCATTTTTTTTTTTTTTTTTTTGTAGTTGTTGGCACATAGGCTTCTGTGGCCATAATGCACCTCCCAAGGTTTTTTTGCAGTACTTTGATCCAAGCCCGAGGCGGGAATCGAACCCGCGACCTTTGGGTTGCCAGGCAGGCACTTTACCCACCCGGCTAGCCTGGTCGGCGGATGGATTTTAATTCCTTAAACTTTTATTAAATTTTTTAACATTTCCACCACTTCTCTCCATTTGGTTAGTGAATGCTATATTATTGCATCTTATTGCCAACCTCACAAGGGGAATTTATAATTTATTCTAATAGTTTTAAGCCCTCCTTTCTCCATCAGTGACTTCTATAAGTTGTGTTTATTATTATTCAAAGCCACCCCCCCCCACTGCAACTTAACTTTTTTTCAGTTGTTGGTAACACATCCTCTTGAATTTAAAATTTTGAAAATGCAAATTCATCTTTTGTCTTTGATTCCATGAACAGTTTATTATTATTATTATAAAATTTTTCTCCTTTATGGGTTTTTCGGTCCCGTGATGGGTATTGGGACCAAATGCATGGGGTGGTTGGTTATGTCTGGTTACTATTATCATTGTTATTATTACTGTTGGTTTGGTCAAGGAACTCTCTTACCATCCTACAGGCATTCAAGATTGCAGTTTTCTGGAGTTCCAAAGAAGTCTTCTCTGGGATGACTATTGCTGCTAGATTCTTATGGAGGCTCTTTTGCATGGTGATCAAGATGGTCATTACTTCTTCCATATGATTCACGTCTTTGACTTCATATCTTAGATCTGAGTACTTCCTGATCTTTTCCTTGTATGTTTTCTGGAGGCTGATGGTATTGGGCACTGCTCTGTCGATCAGGTAGGTAGCCATTTCCTTCTTGTCGATGAGGATTATATTTGGTCAGTTATGTGGGATCATCTTGTCTGTTTTTATGGCATGGTCCCAGTATAGTCTGTGAGTACAGGTCTCTAGTATGGCCCAAGGTTCGTAACTCTAATACAATAAACTTTCTTTGATCAGCTTGTATTTATTCACTAACTTCTGATGTATTTTCCTGGCTAACTGGTTTTGTCTGGGAGTGTATTCCGTTTGGATGATTGCCTTGCATCCTGCGGTGCTGTACTGAATTGTTTCTAGGGCCAGGTGGCATCGACAACATGTGTCATCTGTTACTCTGGTGTTCTTGGCGATATATTTCCTATAGTTTATGGTGTCAATTACCTGATCTTGGATAGCAAACTTGAATCCTTCAGTCTCGGGGAGGAGCTTTCCTTTTGTGAGCCAAGCATTGGAAGCCATCTTATCTATGTAGTCTTGAGGTCATTGTAGTGTCAGCCATGGAGTGCTTTCTTCGCCCATCTTTCTGTCTTTGTTTCTTCTGTTGGTGTGAGTGTGGTATCCTTGTTCAGGTTGAGCGTTGTGTGCCATTTATTTATCTTTATTACAGCTTGGTAGACTGGTGCTGTGTTTTCCTGAAAGTAATCTCATAGGTTTTTAATCACCTTCTTTTCTTGTTCACTTGTTGGCCAACTTCGGGTGGTGTCGGCAGCTCTTGGTCATCATTATCCTGGTTGATCTCAATCTCCATCAGCTTGGTCCAATCTATGATTTCAATGGAGTACGTTAGTACTGGGACTGTACAAGTGTTTATGACTGTGACCATGTTCCCGCCATTCAGCTGTGATTTTAACAGGCATCTCAGTCTCTTGATCATATTACTGTCAGGCGAGTCTTGATCTACTTGTGTTCTAACTGGTGAGCTTGCATCTTTCCCAGATATTTGTATGTCTCTTTCTCTGTAATGGTTTCATTTTCTTCACCAGTCTTCAACTGGTAGTTTAGTCTGACTAGATGCCCTTGATGTAATCCATGGGTCTAGCATTTTTCTAGGCCAAACTGCATACTAATGTCAGTGCTGAACTCTTCAGTGATCTGGAGTAGCTGTTGGAGATGATTCTCAGTTGCAACGTAGTTAGGTATCATCTATGTACATCAGGTGAGAAGGGTGTACAGGTTCTTTCTTTCTTCTTTTAAGGTATATATACATACTTGCTGTTATTGAGCATAGCAGACAGTGGGTTGAGTGCTAGACAGAACCATAGTGAGCTCAGGGCATCTCCCAGGAAGATTCCTCTTCTGCTTGTTATCGGTCTGGTTGTGATGTTCTAGACCTTAATGGTGGTCCTTCGCCATTGTAATAAGTAAATAGGAATGATTTCAGTGAAGGAAAATACACATCTGGTGAGTATGGGCTTGGCAAACCCAGGGTCCTGAGCTGGATATCATCATTCTTCTCTTTCTTGGTGATTCCTTTCTACTTCTGATTCTCTCTCTTTCTCAGGGTAATTTGGGAATTTTTTTTTTTGGCTGGTGCAGCATAACCCTCAGGCTTCCTTGAGGCTTATGCTGCTTCCTTGCCATATGGCTAATAATAATAATAATAGTAATAATTACTCCGGATCACCGAAGAATTCAGCAAGGACATCAGGATGGAATTTGGTCTAGACAAATGGGAAAATTATTTGGCTGAAACTACCAGCTGCTGACTGGTAAAGAGATCGAAGCTATAACAGAAAGAGAGACCTACAAATACCTAGGTATGATGTAGGCTCAGCAGATAGAGCACAAGGAAATCAAGAAGTGCCTGACCGAAAAATATCATCACAGACTCAGAAGCCTGCTGAAAGCAAAAGTGAATGGAGGGAACACAGTTAAAGCCATAAACACCTATGCAGCTCCAGTACTAACATACTTTCTGTGGTCACAGACTGGACTAACACTGAGCTAGAAGATATCACGTGAAAGACAAGGACAATGATGACCAAGAGCTGCAAACACCAACCGAAGTCAGCTGTGGAGAGACTAACAATAGCTCGGAAAGAGGGAGGAAGGGGCCTGATAGAGCAACAGAAAACAGCGATAGTTAACCTGAAGGATTACTTCGAGAACACCACAGCACCACTCCACCAGGCCATAAGGAAGACAGATAAGTGGCATACCCCACTCAACCTAAGCGAGGAACCCCCACCCACCCAGACTGCACAAGAAACGAAGTTAGAAAGATGGGCAAAGAAGACACTACAATGACCTCCATCAAGATCACATCGATAACACTGCTTCCAATGCATGGCTCACAAGCAGGATATTGTTCCCCAAGACTGAAGGGGAACAGCATCAGCGTCATGTTGACGATGTCACCTGGCCTCAAAAACGATCCAACACATCACCGCGGGATGCAAGGTGATCACCCAGACTGAGTAGACTCATAGACACGACCAGGTAGCCAGGATAATACATCAGAAGCTAGCAAGGAAATACCAGTTGACCAAAGAAAGTGTACCATTACTACAAAAATGAATCCCAGGCAGTACTAGAGACCCGAACCCACAAACTGTACTGGGACCGGGCCATAATAACAGATAAGACCATCCTGCATAACAAACCGGACATAACCCTTGTGGACAAAATGGAAAAGGCTACCTACCTGATTGACATAGCGATGCCCATCACTAACGATGTCCAGAAAACCCATGAGGAAATAATTAGGAAGTACAGGAACCTGAGACATAAGATCAAGGAGATGTGGCATATGCAAGAAGTATCAACCATCCTGATCATTGTGTCAACCACTAGTATGGTACCAAAGACTCTACATGGCAGCAATAGGTCTCCCAGAGAACACCTACAAGGAACTACAGAAAGTCGCAATCCTGAACACCTGTAGGATAGTTAGAGATTTCCTCGACCAACAATAACACCAGAAATTACAACCACCCTGTGTACTTGGTAGCAGTACCAGTCACGGAGTGGAATCCCCCAATCAGGGAGAAATAATAATAATTTAAAAACCTATACAATTCCAGTTATTGGGATTATTGTAAATGCAGTAAGATCGAGATCGAGTTTACTACCTGTTTATAATTAGATGCACTAAGAGAAAAGTCCAATAAACCAGAAAGTGCAAATTGTTTTTATTTTTTTATGGTAGTGATGTCCAGATATGTGCTTTAGAAAAATAGCACAAAGGCGTTCAAAATTGATTCTTATAACCGAACATATGATAATGATAACAATTTCCATTATAAAAATGACCTTTTAGAGAGATAAATAGCTTAGTTATATAAAGAAATTTCAATAATAATAATAATAAAAAAGAAAAAACAAAACAATGTGCTATGTGGGTTCACATTATGATACCTCCATTTATTCTTACGGATGCAAAATATGTTTCCACATTTTTTTAAGTTTGCACTGGCTGGCAAAAACTTACATAAAGTTGAATTTCCACAAGTCGAGTATTACGTAAGTCAGAGAGTGCCTGTATATGCAGGACCTGTTAATAAATATATTCATTGTATTGCACTGTTCTTCACAAAACTTCAAATAACTCCATTGACTGTATAATTAAATTTAAAAAACGTAGTTAGGTATCATCTATGTACATCAGGTGAGAGGGGTGTACAGGTTCTTTCTTTCTTCTTTTAAGGTATATATACATACTTGCTGTTATTGAGCAAATTTAAAAAGCTGGGGGTGCTGCAGTTCCGCAGTGCCTACCAACAAGCCACTACAGATTAAAACAAAGCATTTTTCTGACCATTCTAGCAGACTGTTCAAGTCATCATGAAGGTGAGCTGCTTGGTAGTGATCATTAAATTTTGTTGTCTGCAAATTTTGACATCAAGCCTTCTATAACATCATCGATGTCATTTATGAAAATCAGAAACAGCAGTGGTCTAAGAACTGATCCATGGGGATCCCACTTATGACTTTACACCAATCTGAAGAATATCCATTAATCAACCCTCTGTCTTCTGCCCTGCTGTTTGTTGTTGTTATTTGAAAGCTATTGGCACAAGAGCAGCTTAGGCTATAATGCGCCTAGCCTAGGTAGGAGAGTTTCGTATATCAGCATTTTTTCACTTTCCTTGTGGTTTATGGCAGAACCAAGACTCTGATATATATGTATTTGTGTAGCTTCTCTATAAAAGGTGTACTATTAATTTTATATGTTTTGAAAGTATCCAGTTAACTTAAGGAAGGAGAAAACTTTGGTAATATTTGGCCGGTCATCTAAAATTGTTTTAAGCATTAGGTTGTTTTGTTTATTCATTATTGATTGAAAGGCTCCTTGACGCTCTCTATGAAATTTTGGACAATTCACCATGAAGTGATGTATAGTCAGCGGAACTTGATAGTTTTGGCATTGGTGGGGGGTCTTCACCTCTGAGTGGGTAAGATTGAGTCATATGTGTATGCCCGATTCGCAATCGAGCAAGGATCACTTCTTCCTGTCTATTCGATCAGAAGCTAGTAGGCCACGGTCAAAGTGTTTCTTTTATTAGATGAAGTTTGTTGTTAGTCTGATCTAGCCAGTATTGTTCCCATTGTTTTATACTGCTTTGGTGGATCAAGGACTTGTAATCTGTATATGGCATTGTGTGAAAGGCATAATTTGCCTTTTGGGGAGTAAAACGTCTACAGAAAGAATAGACAGGATAGGAAGGGGGGAGGGGTTATGCTATTAGTTAAGAAACACATAAAAACCAAGGAAGTGAAGCCAGTCGACATCGCTGGACAGTGCAGTGTTGAGTCAGTTTGGTGTGACATAAGCATTGGGAGATCAAAATTGAGAGTAGGAGTGTGCTATAGGCCTAATGACTCTGATGAGTATAGTAAGGAACTGTACAGGGAAATAGAGTGGGCCAGTAAATCAGAGAGTCTTATAATGGGAGATTTTAATTTCCCAGATATTGACTGGAATTTGGGGGCTGGTTACTCACACACTAGCAGGGCTTTTGTGGATTTATTGGATGATTGTTTTCTACATCAGCATGTTCAGGAGGCAACTAGAGGGAGTAATACTCTTGATTTGATTATCAGCAGTGATTCTTCATGCATTAAGAATCTGCAGATAAATGAACCACTAGGTGGCAGTGATCACAGTGTGCTGAAGTGGGATTTACTGAAAGAGGTAACTACCATTAGGGGTAAAGGGAAGGGTTATTGCTTCCGTAAAGGTGACTACGATGGACTGAGACAGTATTTAAATTCTATACAGTGGGACCAACTGATGATGTTACCAACAGCAAATTCAAAATGGGAAGCATTCAAAGAACATATCTTGGAAGCTACTAGGCTTTACATACCAACTAAGAAATATTGTTCAAGGTTTAGGCCAAAATGGATGTCAGATGAACTAATGAGGCATATGGCAGAGAAGAAAAATGCATGGGATACTTACAAATTAACACATGACACAGAAGCCTATGATAGATACAAGTTGATATGCAACCAAGTTACAAAGGAGGTTAGGAAGGCGAAGGCAGATTACGAGAAATCCTTGGCAAGGGATGCAAAGAAAAACAGCAAAGAGTTCTTTACTTATGTAAACTCTAGAAGGAAGGGGATGAATCAGATTGGTCCACTTGATATTGATGGGTCAACTGTTGATGATCCTGCTCAGGTAGCTAACAAACTAAATGAATATTTTGCATCGACATTCACACATGAGGAGTTATTCAGCAAGGGGAATGCCAGAGGTGTATTCAACTCTAGCAGTAAGCTACAGAATCTTGAAATAACTGGGAGTAAAGTGGAGGAGAAACTGTTGAAGATAAACACAAGAAAGGCACCCGGGGTGGATGGGATCTATCCAGTTATATTAAAGGAGGCAGCAAAGGAAGTAAGCAAACCCTTAGCCATAATTATGAGAGCTTCCTTGGACTCAGGGGAGGTACCCATAGACTGGAAATGTGCAAATGTGACCCCAATTCACAAAGGAGGATCAAAGGCTGACACAAGTAACTATAGACCTGTGAGCTTAACTTCTGTTCCAGGAAAATTAATGGAGGCACTGGTTAAAGAAGCACTGCAGGATCATTTAGACAAGACTTCAGTTATAGCTCAGACACAGCATGGTTTTGTTAAGGGGAAGTCTTGCCTGACCAACTTGATTGGATACTATGATGCAGTCACAAAAGAACTGGATGCAGGGAATAACTTTGATATTATATACTTGGATCTTAGAAAGGCTTTTGATACTGTTGCACATGGAAGACTGCTACACAAATTGGAGCAGTGTGACATTGGAGGCAAATTGCTGCTATGGATAAAGGGGTGGTTGAGTGGGAGAAGACAGAGAGTGGTAATCAATGGACACTGCTCATCGTGGACTAATGTTATTAGTGGAGTATCTCAGGGCTCAGTGTTGGGTCCATTATTGTTTTCTGTATTTATAAATGATATTGATGATGTATATCAAGCTTAATGTCCAAGTTTGCAGATGATACAAAGGTTGGCAGGGTTGTCAAGGACACTACTGACACTACACTGCTGCAACAGGATCTGGAAAGGTTGAGCAGATGGGCTGAGAGGTGGCAAATGAAGTTTAACATTGACAAATGTAAAGTACTACACATGGGAAACAGCAACCCCAGGGCAACGTATCAACTCTGTGGTACTACACTGACAGTGGTAGAGAATGAAAGGGACTTGGGGGTGATTGTGCAGGCAGATATGAAGTTCTCTGAGCAGTGCAGACGGGCTGCAAGAGTAGCTCATGGAGTATTGTCAATGATATACAGGAATTTTTCCAGCAGGGATAAGGAGGTGATTATTCCATTGTATAAGGCAATGGTCAGGCCACACCTAGAGTACTGTATACAGGTCTGGAGGCCTCATTTTAAGAAGGATGTAGAGCTGCTGGAACGAGTACAGAGAAGGGCAACAAGATTAGTGAATGGAACAAAGGGGTGCTCTTACGAGGAAAGGCTTAAGTTTTGGAAATTACAGTGTCTGGAGACTAGGCACCAGCGAGGTGATCTGATAGAGGTGTATAAAGCCTTGAATGGTTTAAGCATGCTCAATGCTGATGGGATTCTTCCTCTAGCTCAGAAAAATCACCTGAGAGGGCATAAATTCAAATTGAGGAAAGACAGATGTAGGATAGACGTGCGGAAATTTGCCTTTAGCCAGCGGGTGGTTGGTTGGTGGAACAGACTGCCATCCCTTGTGGTGGAGGTTGATAGCCTAAATAAGTTTAAGGCTCAGCTGGACAGGTATTTTGAACGAACAGAGGGGTGAAGTGGAAGTGGGTTTTTTTTTTTTTTTTTTTTGGCTGATGCTGCATAAGCTTGCTTTCTTGCATCAAATGCCTCTACTAATGCTAATCAGATGTGGAAGCTTCTTTTGCTGCTTTGTCTGCTCTTTTGTTTCCAGTTATTCCTATGTGGCCTGGGATCCAGCAGAATCTGATATTGTGATTT